>NC_141759.1:109493525-109809661 GCF_982258835.1 Parasteatoda tepidariorum | reverse complement strand
GTAATACAAATCATCTACGTATAGAGAATTCAACATTTCATAACAATTCGGTTGATCTTCCTTAATTTTCCTAATTTGAAACTTTAATACGCAAGCAAGAACAAATGATGACGTAGTTAATCCGAAAGGAAGGCGATTAAATTGAAGTATTCTTTTTGAATTATCTGTTTCATCCGAAAACCATAAAAATTTTAGATAATTTCTATCATCTTCCGCTATTTCTATCAGATGATAGGCCTTTTCCAAATCACCGCAAAATGCTACTTGATTTTCTCGAAATTTAAGAATTACATCCAATAAATTTGGATAAAGATTAATTCCCGATTCAAGAGAATCATTCAAAGATTTTTTATTTTCATTTGCCTTACTACTACAATCGTAAACAATACGAACGCGACTTGTTTCTTTGCCATTCCTAATTACTGCACGATGAGGCCAGGGCCGGATTTAAGCTTGGCGGGGCCCTAAGCTACTTAAAATGATGGGGCCCTTTTAAGTTCAATTCTATTTCTATACAGCTAAAGTAAACTGTCGTATTTTTTATTGCTGAATTATATAATTAAAAATTTGATAATATTGCTTGATTGTTAACTATATAAGTTGTGATGGGACTATAATGTAGAGCCTTTCTATGATTGCACATATTTTTTGAACGAGGAAATAAACAGAAACTTATTTTAAGAACATCATAAGCACATACTAAGCACCGAGTAAAGATTTGGCATGTTAGAAGGACCATTACATGTTTAACAGAGTTTTTTTTTCTTGAAATTCTGAATATATGTTATTTGGAATTTTAAATGATTTTTTTTTTTTTGCAAATTTTTTTTTTCTAAACTCTTTTCTTTTTTTTTAACGTTACATTTCGTTTTGCTGCTCTGTGACTTAGAAACATGAAATTATGAAGGTGTGTCAAAAATAAGCAAAGAGTTAGAAAGAACATAAGAAAATACAGTTTGATTATTAGTTTCATTTTTTTATAACCACGGTTGAACAACCGACTTAATTTTGAGTTTACGACTACAAATGTTTAACTCCGTATAATATTGAATAATAATCTTATAATTTTGAACTCAATCCAGAAGACAAAAGAACTGGATCAGTACCCAGAGGTATTGATTTGTTGTGAGGACTTTGTGACCACGGCAGATTTAACATGCCCCAGTCACCATTTCATACATGGGTATTCTTCGGCCGGCTGGATTCGAAATCCCATTCTCACAAACACGAGTTCAACACCCTACCAACCAGGCTATCCCGGCCAAATTATTAGTTCATTTTATAATAGTCATTGAACTGCCAACCCAATTTCGAGTTTACGACTACTAATGTTCAACTTATTAGACTTCTAATTTTAAACTCAATTCAGAACACAAGGGAACTCCAGGATCAAGCATTGGAAGAAATTTTTGTCTTGGAGGGGGACGTTTTGATGGAACTGACCAGCATTTAAGTTAGATTATGAGAAAAAACACAAAAGCTTTCCACTGTCAGTCTGACAACAAGGGGACTCTAACCTATGATCCGTCTACCACTGAGGATATTTTACTTCGGCACTGTGGCTGGTGTAAGCTGGGTGTAGAATTCGTATCGACCAGTCAACACTGGGATTCGAACTCAGTACCCTTGAGTCCATCTTCACTGGGTGATAACTCTGCAGGAGGTACCAATTTTATTGATTTGCCAAATTTTAGTCATCTTCAAAATGTAAATAGAAATTCAATCGTAATTTTGGTAGAATAAAAATATGGAAATAAACCGTTTTTCCTCTCAATCTGCAATGATTAATCAAAAGCAACCATGAGGGTTAGTAAGCAAAATGAACAGGGGGTGTAGATTTCTAGTTTTTTAAATATGTCCGCGCATGCGCGTACTGTTACGAGAGCTTTGGCAGAGTTGATGATATTTTCATGTTTAAGAGAACGGCAGCTTTCTCTTTGCGGGAGTTTTCCCCAATATCTACCTTTACCTTTTCTATGTCATGTTTGTGTCTAAATAAACTAATAAAAAGACACAGGGTCCGTCATTTATTTACAGTTTAATTTACGAATAACTTTCATCATCTCTCGATATCTCTAATATCTTAAACAAAATGCTTGTTAAATTATTAGTTTTTAACATGCATACTTTAAAAAAAATAAGAAATACATTTTTCAGTATTAAGAAATAATAATTAAGAACTGTCATCACCTGGAATAGAACCCGCAATCTCACTGTTTTGTGTTAGATTTCATAATCATCAGCCCCAAATATACACACCTGCCTTGCGGATATTTTTTTTTATTATTATTTTTTTTTAAAATTTAATAAATGAAGTGATTTGGATAGTTGACATTCTTGAACTGGATACTTTAAATGCTTAAAATTCGTTATTACAGAATGAATAGCTTTGAAAGACAAATATTAGTTAATGTTTAATATTTAATTAAAGAAAAAACATAACCCGTATTGAAATCTAACGAATTCTCCCTCATAAATTTTGTAGCAGTAAAAAAAATTGAAGCCTGATACATGTCCGGATTTTTGAAACACTTTCTAGTTTTACTATTTAATCAAATTGGTTTCGATGTCCTTCATCCCGCCTGCCTCATTAGTGATTCAGCATATTTCGATATCATTTTTGATTCGTTCTTACTTAATATTAATTTGTTTGCGACAATTAATTTGGAAACTTTTTTACTACATTTTTGGGAGGAGCTTAAAAATATAATATCGAGGGCATTAACTGAAGTTAAATTGGCTTTTTTTGTATGCGTCTTTTACTTACATCATCCACACACCCACACGCGACTGACTGCTTCTTAGAAACAGATATTAAATAGTCTCTTTATCAAATGATGGGACAAAATTTGCCTTTCAAAAAAATCTAAAAACATTTCTACCTTTTAAAATTGTTTATTTTTAAATAATTTATTAATACTCAAAATGTTTAAAAGATATGTTCCTTTTCATTGACAACACAGTTTTATATTTTATCTAGTCATTTATTTATATTTTTTAAACTTATTTTTTATTTGTTTTTATTTTATTAAATTAAATGCACAGATTTAAAATAATCTGCCAAAATTTTCTAAATAGTTTCAATTTGCAATTTTAAGAAGTTACTTCGACTTTGCTTTAAAAATTTGAAATCCTTATAAATTAAAAAATTTAGATGCCTTATTAACTTTAAACACATAATAACAACAAAAATCAGGGAGTTAAAAATAGAAAGAAGTATGATCAATAAACAATAAAATCATAAGCTAACTAAATAAATGAATTTTGTGTACGAAATATCATATTTTACAAATTAAGCATAATTCATATTTCGGGGATACATGGAAAATTTGGTCAGACAGGAGGGTTGATTAATATTTTTTACATATATATTTAAACATTTGTTTAGCTGATGATCACTTGATTTCAATGCTCTATCAAGCAATATCACATGTTGCTTCTGTTTATTAGCAGTAAGTAAAATTAAAGTAAAACCACATCTGTTATCTCAATTTAATCCAAAATAGACCAAATGAAGAATTTTGACAGATAGGCCTGTCAAAGAGGGAATTGAATAGTGGCCCACCATTTAAATAAAGAAAGAAAGGAGTTCACGGATTCATGTACGATTAATTTGGAAAATAACAAATTAAAATCTATTACAATAATTAAGTAAATTAATTAATTAAGCTAGTTAAGACATTTAGGATAATTAAAAGGAAAAAAAGCTTTTATAATAAATTGGAAAAAATATATTTTGCAAAAAAGAAAAGTTAAAATTAAACGAGAAGCTCTTTAACGACAATGAGACACAACGGAAATCTCGAAACAGAGTGACCCTAAACAAGATTCTCTCACAGCCCTAGAAATTTTTTGCCCAGAAATCAGACAAAAAGGTGTTTCTTTGGAGAAGGACAAAAGAGCCCACAACAATTTAAAGAAGCTGAAAACATTTCCCACAGTGAAAAATTGAGGCAGCTATTTGACTACTCCATGGAGTCTAGAGTACCGCTTTTTAGGATCCATGGACTACTCCCATCACTGGTAGCTACAAAAGCTACAGGATATTTTCATCAGTCAAAAGGCCTTTTTATTGGTCTGTTGGTTACAAAAGTGAAGAGTAACAATTATTTTATATTTGTAAACACTTCTATTAGATTTTGAAAAGCGTTCGCCTATGTAAAAAAGAAAAAAAATGTATTTTAGTCTTCAGAGGGCTCCAGTTCTGGGGGCCCTTGCCATCTCGGGGCCCCAAGCTACAGCTTATTTAGCTTATACGTAAATCCGGCCCTGGATGAGGCATAAAATATCCTGAATTTAAGTTTTCATTTACACTATTCCCAACAATATTGCATTTTATTTGTTCCGAAACAATTTGTTTATATTGATCTAAAATCTCGGGATTTTTATTTAATTTAGTCTCTAACGAATCAAAACGCTTTTCGGCAACATTATAATTAGAGTCCATTTCCAAAGGGGGTCTCATATTATCCTTCCACATTAATTTACATACGTAACGTTCTCCATTAAATCGCAAAGAATCCTCGAAATTTTTTATCAATAGATTATCCTTTTCAGAAAGACATATTTTCTCATTCGGAAACTCTTCTATTTCCCAAAATAGCTTAAGATCAAATAAAATAGAAGTAGAGTCCGTAGTTAAGCATACATTCTCACAACTTTCGGCTGAGTCATGACCCAATTTATTATATCCAGATAGTAACCATCCGAAATGGGAATTAATTAAACTTACATCTTCGTTTAATTTCATCCTTTCATTATAAACAATTTTCCAAAAAATACCACTCCCTATTAATAAATCGCAATTCGTGGTTTCAAATGAGTCAGCGAGTTCATATCCTTTAGTTTTTAACTCATTCATTAAGAGAGCATCTGGCTTGTTCAAGGTTAAGTTCGAAATGAAATGTGTTACTAAACATTCGATTTCGATCCACTTAGAGCTATTACTTTATATAGAGCTATTAGCTTTAAAGAAATTACAGGATATTCTTTTTCGCATGCTTTAGTTTGGCCGAAAGAATAAATTGCTAATTTTTCATAGCGTACGGTTTTTAATTTTAATTCCTTAGTTAATTTCGAGCTTATAAAATTCCTATGTGACGCATTATCTAGAATGGCGTTGCCAAAATCGAATTTTTATCCGAACAAGCTAATACAGAACATGTTTGTAGAAAAGCTTTATCTTTGCAAAATATATTATTGTGTGAAACAGAAATATTCTCTACATTTATTTTTGAGTTAGACTGATATTTATTAGAGTTAGTATCGTTTTCCGAATCTTTCGTTTTTGTTTCATTAGCTCTGTTTATATAATTTTGTGGTTTAAGAGTTTTCCTACAAACTGATTCGTGATGGTATTTAGAATTACATATTTTACATACAATTCCAGATCTACATAATTTACTGAAATTATTCCTTTTGAAACAAACCCAACATCGTCCGTCAGACACAAGTTTACCAATTTTTGTTTCAACATCCAATTTTTTACAATCAACAGAATCATGCGAATTTACCAAACCACAAAAAAAAACAAATATTTTTTGACTGAGTATGTAAAGTTGAGGCTGTTGCTACGTTTTTAGGTTTAGAGTAATTCTTTTGATAAGTTTGTCCGCTTTGATAATTTTGAAAGGGGGTACGTTTAGTTTCGTAATTTTTGGAGCTACTCATTACAGATTCACAAATTTCTCCTCTAGACTCGACCTCGTTTCTTAAAAATGTCATTATTTCCGAAACTTCACAATTTTTGTTTTTATCACGTTTCCTATGAAATTCTAAAACTAATTCTTGGGGAAATAATTTCAATAACAATGGGTTTAATAAATGACTATACGATCCCCCGGTAACATTTAAAGCTCTTATTTCTTATGTTTACTTCTATTTCATCATATAGTTTACGCAAACCTTTAACATGAGATGAGTTTCTAACCGGCTCCAAATTTAGTAGTTTAGTCATATATGAATTAATAATGAAATCAGTTCTACCATAACGCTGTTTTAATAGATCAATACAAGAATCATAATTTTTATCATTTAATTCAAATCCAGCAACAACATTATAAGCGGGGGGGGGGAGAAAGAAGGGATTTTAGGTACTGAAATTTTTCAATTTTAGAAAGGGAATCATTTGTACCTATGGCGCTATTAAAGCAGTTAAGGAATTCCGTGAAATTGGAATCACCAGAAAAACGAGGAATTTCTAATTTAGGTAATTTAAGGGCCGAAAAGGTGTGTTCTGCAGTTTCAGTAGAAGTATTATGACTTAATTCAACTACATGATTTATTTCCCAGTTCATTTCTTTAATTTTACTTTTTAACTTTATTTTAGTTAAAAGAATTTTTTCATCGTACTCTTCTGATACTTTGATTTCAGTTTTAAATTTTTCTGGATCAGTTATTAGATCTTCTATATCCGAATCATGCTTTTTAAGAATTTGTTCTTTAGTTTCTAAAAGTTCTAGCAATTCTGCAAGTGGCGTATCAGTTTCCGCTTGCTCTTCCAAATTTATTCTTTTAATTAATTTCGTTATACCGCTTCTTACACTGCTTCTTTTTTCTATAAGTTTATTAATCTTATCCATTTTCAAAATAATAATATATATATAATATATAAGTGATAAAGTCTCCTACCTTACAATTCAAATCCAAATAATGTAAATCCAAATTCAATAGTCCAATTATGCAATAATGTCCCAGTTTTTCAATATCGGGAGTAGTTATACACCGATATTATAATTCCTCTTTGTACTAACAACCTTTTGTCGTACAGTCCAGTTTTTATTTTAGCGATATTCACGACCGTTATGCACCATGTTGCAGAATGTGATTCAGTGGTGAATGGGTGCATTAATTAAAGGAACCATATTTAATAACAAACAAATTTAATAATGGTAACAATAAAAATATATGATACGATTGGTTGGTTGGTTGATTAAAGTTTATTGGCACAAGAGCCAGACATGGCTATACTGCGCCAGCCACTAGGTTAAAAAATACTTTATTTTTAAAGCAGGGAGTATAGTCCTATTTTTTTAACAAACGTAATAAGGTTGTGATGTATAGGGTCACCGATTAAGGATTTAAGATCAGGGTAAGAGCTGCCAAAGAGTTTGCTCCTCAAGTGCTCGAATCGTTTGCAGTTGGTTAAAACATGCTTAATTGTTATGTCGACTTGACATAGAGAACAACAAGGTACAGGATCAGCAGTCAGTAAATGTTTATGGGTGAAACGGGAATGACCAATACGCAGTCTATTAATTATAACTTTGGTTTTGCGATCAACGGATACTAATTTGTGGTCTTCTAGAGAGGGGAAAATTTCATGCATTTTATTGTCTTTTTGTTTGCTCCAGTGTTGTTTCCAAGCCAGCTGTATTGCAAATTTACATAATCGTTTCAGATCCAAAGGTGTTAAGAGGTTCCTGCATACGTTTTGAGTGGTTTTAGCCGCGGTATCAGCGCGGTCATTCCCGTGTATGCCAACATGGGACGGTATCCAGCAAAAGTGAATGCTGTAATTTTCACCACATAATTTTGTGAAGCAACTTTGAATTTTCTGCAATACGGGGCTTTTTTCAATGTGGGAAAAGCTTGAAATGAAACTATAAGAGTCTGTATAGATAATCCACTTGAGGTAAGTTTGGTTTGAAATAAAATTAAGTGATAACAAAATAGCATAACATTCCGCAGTGAAAACTGATGAGTCATGATATAACTGTTCAGATATAGTCAAATTTTCTATGACTACACCGCAACCAACATGATTATCGTGCTTAGATCCATCTGTAAAAATCGGTATAAAATCAACATAATCATTACGATGTTCATAAAATTTTTGAATAAAAATACTTGAGCTCGTGTCAGTTTTTTTAAAATTATTAAAAACATCTAAAATGTAGACTGAAAGATCAACCCAGGGTGGAATTGTCTCTGTATTGGTAAAAACGTGGAAATTTAAAATGTTAAGGTCATTTAAAATGCGGATGATTCTAATTCCAAATGAAGGAATATAAGAGGGCCGTGAAGAGAAGTGAGTGACGTACTGTGGGTCAGTAATACTTGAATACAGTGGGTGATTTGGACTCGATTTAATTTTAAAATAATAATCCAATGAAAGTTTAAGATTACGAAAATGAAGAGATGGCTCAGAACACAACGCATACAGACTTTCAACTGGTGAGGTTCTAAATGCACCTGATGAGATTCTTAGACCTTGATGATGGATGGTATCGATATATTTTAAAACAGATTGACGAGCTGATGAATATATAGGAATGCCATAGTCTAGTTTCGAGCGTATAACTGCACGATAAATTTTAATCATTGAGTCCATATCAGCACCCCAAGAACAATTTGTGAGGACTTTTAGAATATTTAGTGATTGAGAGCATTTTTTCCTGATATAATTAATATGTGGCTTGAAGGTTAATTTAGAATCAAAAATCAGACCCAGGTATTTTGTTTCTTCGAAAACCGGAATGACGATGTTATTTAGAGTGATTTCGGGATGGGGGTGAAGACCACGTTTGCGGCAAAAATGCACACAATGAGTTTTCTGAGATGAGAAGGTAAAACCATTTTCATTTGCCCATCTTAAAATTTTATTTACAGCCAGTTGCATTTGTCGTTCAATGAGTGACATATTTGTTGATCGGCATGAAATGCGGAAGTCATCCACAAATAACTCGCCAAAAACTGAAGCAGGAAGTTGATTTAAAATGCCGTTTATTTTCAAAATGAAAAGCGTCACACTTAAAACACTTCCCTGGGGAACTCCCTGTTCCTGAGGGTAAATGTCAGATAAAATTGAATTAATTTTTACTCTAAAAGTTCTGTTGGATAAAAAGTTTTCAATAAAATGAAACATATTTCCACCTATACCGCAATTGATAACATCCCGAAGTATTCCGTAGCGCCACGTTCTGTCGTAGGCCTTCTCCATGTCAAAGAAAACTGAAACTAAATGTTGATTTTTTAAAAAGGCAAGGCGAATATCAGTTTCTAATTTAATTAAATTATCAATAGTGCTTCGCCCTCTGCGAAAGCCACTTTGATATTGAGTAAGGCAGTGTCGGGTTTCAAGGAAAGAGATTAAACGTCGATTGACCATTTTTTCGAACATCTTACAAAGGCAACTTGTTAGTGCGAAAGGCCTATAACTTGAGGTCTCTTCGGGATTTTTTTCAGGCTTGAGAATGGGAATCACAAATGCTGTCGACCAGTTTTGGGGGAAAATTCTCTCTGTCCATATGCGATTATATAATTGCAGAAGCTGGTTTAAGGCTGCATTTGGTAGATTCTGTAACATAGAGTAGTGAATTCCATCGGGACCAGGCGTTGTTGAATGGGTGTTTTTTAAAACATATTGAATTTCATTAAGTGTGAAAGGTTTATCATAATCACTGTTTGAGTTCTTAGGCATTAATTTAATTTTTTCACTCTTTCTTTTTGTTGTGGCGAATGGTTCTTGATAACTAGATGAGCTAGAGACCTTAGCAAAAGCATCGGCGAGAGCATTTGCAATATCAGGAATGTGCGAGAAAGTTACATTATTACTTTTGATGATTGGAATATTATGCTGAGTGTATTTACCGGATATTGCTTTTATTTTATTCCAGATAATGTTAGAGGGTGTATTATATGTTATGGAATTAACGTACTTTTTCCAGGATATATTTTGGGCGTTCCGTCGAACTCTACGAGCTACGGAGCGAGCTTTTTTAAATGCAATGAGGTTATCAATTGTAGGGTGTCTGCGGAAAACTTGCCACTGTCGTTTTTGTTCCTTTTGTGCTTGTTGACAATCATCATTCCACCACGGTTTTGGATGTTTCGGCAATTTATGTGATGACATTTTTGTACTTTGTTTAGCTGCTTCAAGTAATGTGTCTGTGAAATATTCAACTGCATTATTAATACTAGCTTGATTTATCAAATCTTCATCGACTTGTATGCATGATATAAATTTAGTCCAATTTGTGGTGTTCATCTTAAGTCGAGGAGTTCTGGGAATTTGGTAATTATTGAAGGCGGTATGAGTAAGTATTAATGGAAAATGGTCACTATTGAAGAGATTGTCATGCACATGAAATGACCAGTATGGAAGTTGAGGTGGACTACAGATAGCTAGATCTATGGCGTGAAATGATCGTGAAGGTGCGTGGAAATGAGTGTTTTCTCCTGTATTCATAATGCATAAGCGATGGTCGTCAATAAATTTCTCAATTATGAGTCCTCTACTATTGGAATCAGAGCTTCCCCAAATAGGGCTATGGCCTTTTAAAATTTCTCAATATTACACTGCTGGACAATTGCTAAGGACGGATCACAAATTGCAATGTAGCATAACATTAAGCGAGACATGAGACCTAGTAGGATAAAATATAGTTGCCACACTGTTCAGACATTAGAATAAAGAATATTCATTGTTCTGGAAAGTACAAAATCTATGAAACATCTGAAAGAAAAAAAATGTTCATTTGATGGTGCGTGCGGAATAATGGAACAATGCATTTAAATGTCAGCAGACAACTTGAAGAAAGGTGTCAGTACGGGATATGTCCACCCTGGAGTGTGATGCAACATTCTACAGGTCGTATCATACTTTGCACAATATTATCCAGCAGCTGTTGAGGCAATTTATCCCATTCCTTTGTCAGTGCACGGATGATGGTGTTCTTGTTTGTCGGAGGATAGTTTCGACCAGCAAGTTGCCTCCCCAAAGCATCTCAAACATTTTCAATGGGGTTTAGATCTGGAGAACGTGATGGCCATACGAGGCGCTGAATACCCTCGCTGTCTAAACAATCCTGAACAGCGAGTGTTCGATGACATGTTGCGTTGTCGCCCATAAAAACAAATTTATCACCGACAGCACCACGGAAAAGACGAACATGAGGAAGTAGAACTTCATCAAAGTATCGTTGGCCCGTTATAGTCCCATTCGCAACCACATGTAGGCGCGTGCGGTCATTGATCATGATGCCGGCCCACACCATGACACTGCATGTCGGATATCGGTCCCTTTCCTGAATATTTTCTGGACCATAACCAGTACCACTCTCGCTCCAGATCAGTTGGCGTCTACAATTTGATGACAGACTGAACCTACTCTCATTTGAAAAGAGTACGCATGTCCAGTCCTGTTCAGTCCAATTGTGATGCTCACAACACCATTGCAAACGTGCAGTACGGTGCTGTCTGGTCAATGGGACGCACACAACAGGTCTGCGGGTGTATAGTCCTCCTCCCCTCAAACGTCTGGCAACAGTTTTTCGGGAGATCTGCTTTCCTGTGAAGACTGATTTGCAAGAAACTGATTTGCCACCTGCTGAGTTGTGGTGTGCCTGTTCCTTTTTACTGATAGGACGATGTATCTGTCTTCAGCAAGCGTCGTACTTCTGACACGACCTACCCCTTGCCGCCTACTACACATTCCAGTAGTTTTAAAAGATTTTCACACCCGTTAAACACCACCGTCAGCGATGTCGAACTTCCTGGCAACGTCACTTATTTTTCGCCCTTCTTCGATCTTTCCAATAACTCGGCCACGCTTAAAATCATCTAAGTGATATCGGGAAGACATGCCGAAAATTTCAAGTTCGTCAACTAAATCTTTCCTGTAAAAATTTGACTTGAAGCAACAACTCTCCACAACGCGTCAAGACCTTTAAAGCTCTTATCAGCGCTATCACGTGATGAACAAACGTGGAAAAAAATTTACATACGCATACCCCTTCTTACTATATCCCGCACTTATTCTAGTTTTCCACATTTTGCTTCCTTTCATTTTGTGGTTGCTATAGATGATAGTGTTATCCGTCCTTAGCAATTGTCCAGCAGTGTATAAAGGGTTGCGGAAGTTGAGAGATCAAGTTATCTAAATCAGTTTGAGACACGTTATCTCGAGGAGGGAGGTAAATGCAACAAACTGTAAGCAGAAATTGAATGGAAATTTGAACAGCAATTGCTTGTAAATGGGTGTTAATTGTGATTGTACGGGATGGATATACAGTGGAAGTCATGATCATGACTCCACCACATGCTTTATTATTGTCTGTATTGTCTTTTCTATTTACATTATAGCCGCGAAGTTTGGTTGTTTGATTTGGTTTTAAGGAGGTTTCTTGAATACAAATGCAACATGGTGCGAATTTATTAATAATGTCAATGACGTCGGGTTTCGTAGAGTTAAAGCTTCTGCAATTCCAGGATATTATTTTGGCCATTACCTTTTAATTTTAAGTTTTGTATTTTTCGGACAGAGGTTTGGTGGAGTATCCAACCCTTCATCGATTTGCATTTGTGGGTTTGGAAGTTCATCTGCAGTATTTTCATCTGTGCTCATTGCATCAGATTGGGAACATTGATGATCTTTAGATTGTTTTAGTTTGTTTTTATGAAATCTGTTTTGCCTGCTTTTTGGTATGTATTTGTGTTTGGAAACTAATGGAGACTGGGTTAGCTTCTGTTGTAGTACACTTACTAATTTTGGAGTCAATTTCAAGTATTTTTGTTTTTCTGAGGTGCTTTGTGAAGGTGTTATAGATTTTTTCAATATTTTGTGTTTGTCGATGAGATTGGGAAGATATTGTTTTTGATTTGCTAGCTGTTTGTCTTGGTGATAGAGTTTTTAGTTTTTCATTATGTGGCTCTGTTTCGTTGATATCATATTGGATGCCAATAGATTTTGTACTTTTTGAGTTAGAAACTGCGGCAGCATATGAAATATTTTGTCGGGGCTGGGAATTCAGGAATTTAGCTTTAGCTTCAGTATAGGATAAATTTTGTAATACCTTTATGTTTAGAATTTGTTTTTCTTGTTTCCATTTCAGACACTGACGAAAATTAGCAGAGTGTGGTTCGTTACAGTTTATGCATTGCTCAGGGAGTGTACAGGTTTTAAATGTATGATTAGGTTGACTGCAACGCGAACATGTTTCTTTTCCTCTGCAGTTGTTGGTTGAGTGACCGAATTTCTGGCACTTGAAGCAGCGCAATGGATTTGGTATATATGGTCTCACTTTGCAATTGATATAGCCTACTTTAATGTCGGTAGGTAGCGTGGCTGAGTTAAATGTCAAGATTAAGTGTTGAGTAGTTATAATGTCATTGCCTTTTTTAATAGTTATATGGCGAGCATCGATTACATCTTGATTAGAGAGTCCTTGAACGATATCAGTAACAGAAAGGTCTTGAAGAGATTTAACAGTGATAACACCTTTGGATATGTTAAGAGAATTATGAGGAGTTACGATGATAGGAATATTGTCTATTCTATTTGATTTCAGAAGAGACATAGTTTGCTTATTAGAAACTGTTTCGACTAGTAAATCGCCAGATGGCATTTGACGCACATTTTTCGGATTTCCTATTTGAGATTCTAGAAATTTTTGTACTATAAATGGGGACATGGTGGAGAGTTTCTTTTCTGGTGAGCTAAGTATTAAGAATCTAGATTTTGCAGCATCAAAATTTGGACATTTGGAAAGATCAAATCTAGGTGGATATTTGTTGAGACTGGGTGAAACACCTGTTGAAACCATAGCAATAGATAATTTTCGTCTGAACACTCTCACGCCCACCACCGAGCCCAACAAGGGGGGTAGAAACACCGGCTCTGAACACCTCAGCCTCGGTGCTCTGCCCAGAGTAGTGTCAGATATAGTACTACACCAGGGCAGTGTGAATCCGCCAAAACTATCAGAGTTCAGGGGCACTCTCCTTATGCAGCGCTAGTCCCTAGCAGGATGCTAAGCATGCCCTACCAGCCGGTTGAAAGGGAGGGGGACCTAACCTCCTTCCACTCGTCTACAGTGAAGCTCGGGCCAAAGAGTACGCAGTCTACCAACTCCGAGATTGAAATGCCCCCTTGGGCGCCACACTCGTATGAGCGAGCAGACAGGTAGCTCCAGGCTCCCGTTTTCCACCTTACGAGACGCAGCACACGGCAAACGTGCTGGTCAGCAAAAGCTAACGTTGTTAGTCTGTAAGCTTTAGAGAAAAATTGGTTACTTAAAATAAATAGGTGAAACATGATAAATCAGAAAACCTGACAAAAACAGTAAAACACAAACAAAAATCTGAAGATCTGTAAATGATAAAGTGTTTTTGAATGGAATGAAATAAAATTCGCTCACTAGGTCATTATAAATATTTGATAAAAAGTCGGAAACTCAAAATAGGACCGTCGCAAGAGAGAAATGGAAAAATGCTCAGGTCCGGCTCGGGGCCCCGGGTGCGCCGTACCCGTCACACAAGGGTGTGCCCCTGGGGGCTATATGATACGAAATGGGGCTCTCCAATGAGCCATCAAATTCAATCCATTGCCTGCCACATAAGTGTTTTCAGAATTATAATGAGTGACTGATTACAACGCCCTCTTCTGGTCAGGCAGAAATTTGTAACAGAGGCATAATGTCCGCGAGCCGACCGGCCTGTGTAGGGGGCAGGGAACTGTCCTTGCATCAGAAAGGTTCTGGGTTCGAATCCCGGGCAAGGCATGGATGTTTCTTTCTCTCTATCTGTGTGAATGTGATCCGTCCTATAAACGGGTTGTGGTAGTGTGACATGGGCGATTGGATTAGATTGAATGTAGGGTTTAATGGCACAAAATCCAAAGAAGGACATGCTGCGCCAAACAAACGGTTTTAAAATGAGGTGAATGTATAATACAAACTTTCCTCATTAAAAGTCATACGGAATTCATAAAACTAGATACAACGTGACAGAGGTATTCAAAAGTGAGTAAAATCAGATAAAATGTAAATATAGTAAAGCATTATAAAACAGTTGCATTCAAAGCCGAATAAACTCTGATAAAATTGTGAATAGGATAAAACAGTTATATACAGTATAAAAGACCAATTGATCGTAGAAACGCAAAAATGTTAGGATGATGAGAATCACCCAACAAATCCTGCCGAGTTAAAACAGAACTACCTAAAAAGGTTAGACGATGACGGTTAAAGCATGGGCAGATGATTAAAATATGATGAATAGTGAGTAAAACTTTACAGGTGTTGCATTGGGGAGGAGGTTCCCCAAATAACAAATGTAGGTGTTTCAGCCGAGTGTGGCCGATTCGGAGACGATTTAATTTTACATCTGCATGCCGCAGACTCAACACAGGATAAGGGTTAAAATCTGTTTACATTGAGTGCAACTTGTTATAAATTTTTAGATCCCATTGTTGTTGCCAAACAGATGTGATGCACTGTCGAATATAAGTTTTTGTATCCGAGAATGGTACAGATAGAGTTAAAACAGAGGTAGCAGATCGTGCAGCCGAATCAGCCAAGTCGTTCCCTGGAATACCGACGTGACTCGGTATCCAACAGAATAAAATATGAAATCTATTTTTGTGAAGGGTTATCAACAAGTGATTAATAAAGCATAAAATCGGGTGAGTATCACTGTTAAAATTTTCCAACTGCCTCAAAACACTCATACTGTCGGAGTATATGCAATACTTCCCTGTAAAGCGAGTGGAAATCAGCCGCAGTGCCAAGAGGATGGCAGCAGCTTCAGCAGTAAAGACGGAGAAAATACTTGGGATTCTGTGGCTATAGGTATCATCAGCTATAATGACGCCACAGCCCACATAACCCTGAGACGTGGGCGAGCCCTCTGGGTAACGAAAAGAGAGTTAGCAGTCCTGTGGCCAATGGACAATAGTTCCAAGTACCCGCCATTAAAAAAATATTAATAATAATGTTTATGAGCATTTCGTATAATATCATTCTGCATACTTTCAGGAACGACAAGAAGTTCTTCACCATCAACAAATTTATACAGTATGCCAGATTTAAGAAAAAAGCCATCATAGGGTTTAGTTTTCAAAAGTTCTTTAACCGTTTGGATTTCGTCTTCCTGAGCTTTTCGTAATGAGACTATCCTGTACTATCATACTACTTAGCGCGTCAACATGATACACTTTAGAACCGGAACGGTGTTCAATGATACAGGGTAACAAAAAAGTATAGGGATCGCTTTTGTGGCTATCTACCACTAAAGTTTTAAAACCTTTTTACATATATAGCTTACTGATCTAAAGCTCTGCTATTAGACTTTCAATCACAATAGTATTTCATAAAATCACAAAAATGCCTTTGAAGAAATTTGACAAAATGCTAATTGGTCAAGTACAAGCATTTTTAGAACTTCGCTGGAGCCACAGGGTTATACAAACCCATTTTAAAAAGAAAGGTATTGCGATTTCACTCAGCCATATGAGTCGCATCAAGAATTCAAAACTCGGATCGATGCAAAATAATGCAAAACCAAAAAGAAGTGGACGGCCAAGCAAATTGAAGAAATCCGATTTGCAGAAGCTTGATAAGATGACATCAAAACCGGATCCACCAACACAGGCAAGCATGGCTAAAGCTCTTAACGTGAGTCAGCAAGTTGTAAACTATCAACTAAAACAAAAGTTGAAGAAAAAATGCCATAAAAAACCTAAATGTCATCATTTAAGTGAGAGATCGGTGCAGATTAGGAGGCAACGTTCATGGCCCCTCTACAAGCTTCTCCGTAAGGACAGATGGCGAAAGTTCCTTACAACTGATGAAGCTTGGATCTATCTATCTGATACCAATGCTAAATCTAAAGTTCAATATCTGAGCCGAGGGCAGAACAGGCGAGACTTGACACCATCAACCACGGTGCCTCATCCCAAAGGCGTAATGGTTTGGATGGGCATATCCGCCCATGGTGTGACCAAACCTCGGTTTGTGAAACCTGGGGCCAAAATAAATTCTGAGTATTATATACAGAAGATATTAAAGCCCTTTCTTAAGGATGATTACTGCAGATTGTACCCTAATGGTGATGCTGTGTTCCATCAGGACTCTGCCCCATCGCATGCATCTAAGGTCACCCAGAAATTCCTAACAGATCAGCAAGTGCAATTCCTGAGACCAGAGCAATGGATTCCAAACAGTCCTGATGCTGCACCATGCTTCATAAAAATGGGTTTGGTATTTTATTGTGTCAAGAGTCTTGTTGGAATATTATGCTATGATTTAACCAATGTTACCACATCATCTGCTACTTCTCTTTAATTACACATGTACCTTTTGCAGATACAGAGCTGTCACAAGCCTTTTTGACACCCTAAGCAGGTGGCAAACAGTGCGCCCTTAAGTGTCTTCTTCCCTTGCTTTCTTAAATTTTACAGAAATTTTTTTCAATTTAGTTTTTTTGGTGTTCTTTGTTTACTAAATTTTTATGATTTGATAATGTTATAACATTCAAGAATTCATTCATTTTACCAATGTTTGTTTAATATAAATTGTTTTAAATTTTAATCAGAATTTTTTTTTTAAATAAAATAAAAATTGTAGTATTCTTAGTTTGCATAAATTGTCTTACTGTTATACAACTACTCCTTGTTTTGTATCTAAAGTACAACTTAATATATTGCTTGCAAGAAATGAAATGAGTGTTGTCATGATTTAAATTTCAATAAACATTGGCATCATTTTGTTTACTTTTGTTTTCTACCTTACTTAAATTAGTTTTAAAATATGTATTTCCATAGAAATAGACATTGCTACTTGAAATTGACCATAAGTTTAACACCACGAGAGAATAGTGTTATTTGATGCCTAAAACATGAGGATATTAAAAAAATATATAATATTTTAAAGAATCCTTTTCACCCACTTCATCCCTAAATATAAATCAATTTTTTAAAAACAAATACTTATATTTGCACATATATTACAATAATTACATAATATTTGGGCTCAATGGCTTGAATCACTAAGTTGATATAATTTTTTATGAGAATATCACACCACTACTTTATTATGTCATGTCTGCAACACAATCTTTTTTCTTTTTTTTTCCCAAATCTTTTTTACAATGTAACTTTTGTTGTTTGATGATGTCTCACAAAATATTTCTAACAGTCAATATGATTGAAATAGACCAAATTTAACTGAAAAAATTATTGGTTAAATAAAAATTATTTGGGTATTTTTGTTGCTTGTGGAAATGGGTGGAGGCAAATTTTTCTAATTTGGCAGTGGGGTCAGTCTTTCCGCAGGATGAACAACTGATTTAGATAATCAATTCAATAAAATCGCTTCACTTTATGGAATAAATTAAAATGAAGCTTTAAAGCATAAAACACAGATTTATTTTAATATTAAACAAAAACGGAGTTTATCGTGTGGAGACAAAAATTAAATTTGCTTTATTTTAAAATCCTTTATTAATTATAATATGCATTACATAAACACAATAAAAAATCCTTCATTTTGAAAGATTAGTTAAATACAATTAATAAAGAAACAAGTAAAATTCTGTTTCAACCAACTTACTTGTGATGCTTTAAAACAGTGAAATTCTTTCAATTTAAGACAGCAATTTCCAAAAAGTATTTCTGCGATATTCTTAGGTTTCATGAAAATGTCAAAGATATTCCGTAAAACCCACATTTATTTTTTAGTTGTTTCTATATTTATATCCAATTAACAATCCATTATTTATCAAATTATTTAAGTAAAATGCCTAATTAGTGACACTTTATAAGACATGTAGTTATTTTCTAACAATGTATTGAGTTAATTAATTTAAAATTAAATTACTAATTTCAACAATACATAAAAATGTTTCACTAAATAATTATTCAAAGGTGTATCAGGGGTCTGTTCAGACATTTTGCGAAAGGTCCGTTTTTGTAAAATTGTGAAAAAATTACTCATAATTTGTGAATATAAAATAAACATTAAGTCACATTCTTTCAACTAGGGTCCTGCTTTTGTGAATTTGTGCAAATAGGGTCCTGTTATCGCAAAAAACTTTTTCAAAGAGTTTTTAAATTGTAAAGACATACAAGATCATGCTCAACACTGTAAAATTATAATTAAATTTTAAAAACTATACAGCAATTGCTGCTACTAAATTAGAGATGCAACATATAAATATTTGGTATTTTGCCTATACTGCTGAACACAGGATATTCATTCCGGACGAATAAAGGAAGAAACGTCTGCCGAAGACAAAAATTGGTTCGTTTACATCGTTCTTTCCCCTCCTTCCTGGTAAAAGTTTATTCGATTAACATAACAATAATGAAGATAAACAAATTTGTGAAGGGTCCGTTGACGGACCCAAATTTCTTCTAAACAGACCCCTATATATATATAAAGGCATAGTTTTTTCAGTTTTACTCTTTAGAAAACTAATCTTATTTTAGCATTATGTACTTTATGCATATAAAAAAATAATTCCAGAATTAGTCTAGACGTCGCTTTTGAGTTGCGAATTGAACTGTGTGACAAATCTAGAGTATTGATACAGTTATTGATTTCCACATTAAATTGTTTCTCCTTATTAAACAGTTTTTCTGTTGTTGATATGTTTAAAGTTGCAAATGAAATATATTTATACAGTAGGAGCTTTGAGAAAAAAAAAGGGCCAGTCATAAACAATTCCAAAGCTGAAGAGAATTTGGAAACAATCATGATGATGTACTCATAATTTGTTAAACATGAAACAAATATTAAACATAACATTTATTAACAAAAATAAAGTTTAAAAAAATTTAAAAATAACTTACATTTAACAAAAAAAAAAAGCATGGTTAATATTTTATTTTCTGGCTTAAATAAATTTTATAAAAACTAACTATGCACTAACTTCCCTTCACACTTTTTCCAGGCTTAGGACTGGCAGTACTATCTAAAATAGCTCTGGCGTGTTTAAAAGTTGTATTTTTTTCCTTCTTTTTTTTGATTTTATATATTTTTTTAAAAACTTTTTTTCATTCTTTTATCATATTTCATTTCCATCACATTTAAAAATCATTGAATTAATGGACTTCCGAAGTTCACTAGCATGCTGGCAATGAAAAAAACTTCATTTGCATTATGTAATGCCCTGTATGGTAAATCTCCTTCGAAATATTTGAAATATTTAATACGCCCAATTTGCGCGTTCAACATGGACTCTATTATTTGAGAGCATGTTATTACACTCTCACTCCAAGACAGGAAACTGGATTCTATCTTTTAAGAATGTTGGAGTTTTTAGAGTGCAATTTTTGAAACGTAACTCTTTTTCAATAAGAAAGCCTTTGTCAGCCATAACCATATCTCCTGGCTCAAGCTTTGAAAGTAGCCCACTCAACAGAAATTATAGTTTATATTTGCTTTATTATGTTTAAGTCAATTATATAAATACTCTATAAAGTTAGTGTATACTTATAATATTTCAAGGAATGAGTTAAGTATAACAAATGTCTGTTCAATTTAGTAACGTCATTATCTTAATATTCTAATCATATTATTTTCTTAACTTAATTAATTTCATTATAGATGAAAATATGCTGCATTTATAAATGAATATAACAACGACACTTACTTTAGATCAGTAGATATCGTGTCCACAGAATCGTTTAATGATGAAACCTCATTTTCGATCGTGTCTCAGCGATTTAAAAGTCTCCGTTCTTCATTTTTAGAGGGGAACAGCTCCTTGCTTTAGCATCCTTCTGCTGGTAAAATTTTGGTATTTGAAGCAATGTTCTTCGAAATGGTCAGAACACAAAAGTGTGTATTTCGTTGGAACGAAATTGTCCCGTTTTATTTTTACCAACCATGCTTTCAATTGTTTATTATTATTCACAGGAAAAGTAAAAAAAGATTTGTCGATGCAGTCGGGTTTAGTGCGACAATTGTGGCATCCAAATGCAGCACAATAGGCCATTATATTAAAAAAATATTTAATAAAATTCAAAGGCAAATTCAAGAACACGTTGTTGATATCAAAAACACTAGCAATGCACTGCTCTCCGCGTTTGTAAACAGAATGACACACGTGACCTGTGACGTTGCATGAAGGGATCCCATTGAAGAGATTGTCATGCACATGAAATGACCAATATGGAAGTTGAGATGGACTACAGATAGCTAGATCTATGGCGTGAAATGATCGTGAAGGGGCGTGGAAATGAGTGTTCCCCCTGTATTCATAATGCATAAACGATGATCGTCAATAAATTTTTCAATAATGAGTCCTCTACTATTGGAATCAGAGCTTCCCCAAATAGGGCTATGACCGTTAAAATCTCCCAATATTATAAAGGGTTGCGGAAGTTGAGAGATAAAGTGATCTAAATCAGCGTGAGACACGTTATCTCGAGGAGGGAGGTAAATGCAACAAACTGTAAGCAGAAATTGAATGGAAATTTGAACAGCAATTGCTTGTAAATGAGTGTTAATTGTTATTGTATGGGATGGATAAACAGTGGATTGATTGAATGTAGAGTTTAATGGCACAAAATCCAAATGTGGACATGCTGCGCCAAACAATAGGATAAACAGGGGAAGTCATGATCATGACACCACCACATGCTTTATTATTGTCTGTATTGTCTTTTCTAATTACATTATAGCCGCGAAGTTTGGTTGTTTGATTTGGCTTTAAGGAGGTTTCTTGAATACAAATGCAACATGGTGCGAATTTATTAATAATGTCAATGACGTCGGGTTTCGTAGAGTTAAAGCTTCTGCAATTCCAGGATATTATTTTGGCCATTACCTTTTAATTTTAAGTTTTGTATTTTTCGGACAGAGGTTTGGTGGCGTATCCAACCCTTCATCGATTTGCACTTGTGGGTTTGGAAGTTCATCTGCAGTATTTTGTGCTCATTGCATCAGATTGGGAACATTGATGTTCTTTAGATTGTTTTTATGAAATCTGTTTTGCCTGCCTTCTGGTATGTATTTGTGTTTGGAAACTAATGGGGACTGGGTTAGTTTCTGTTGTAGTACACTTACTAGTTTTGGAGTCAATTTCAAGTATTTTTGTTTTTCTGAAGTGCTTTGTGAAGGTGCTACAGATTTTTCAAGATTTTGGGCTTGTCGATGAGATTGGGAAGCTATTGTTTTTGATTTGCTAGCTGCTTGTCTTGGTGACAGAGTTTTAAGTTTTTCATTATGTGGCTCTGTTTCATAAATATCATATTGGATGCCAATAGATTTTGTACTTTTTGTGTTAGAAACTGCGGCAGCATATGAGATATTTTGTCGGGACTGGGAATTCAGGAATTTAGCTTTAGCTTCAGTATAGGATAAATTTTGCAATACCTTTATGTTTAGAGTTTGTTTTTCTTGTTTCCATTTCAGATATTGACGAGAATTAGCAGAGTGTGGCTCGTTACAGTTTATGCATTTCTCAGGGAGTGTACAGGTTTAAAAAGTATGATTAGGTTGACTGCAACGCGAACATGTTTCTTTTCCTCTGCAGTTGTTGGTTGAGTGACCGAATTTCTGGCACTTGAAGCAGCGCAATGGATTTGGTGTATATGGTGGTACTTTGCAATTAATATAGCCAACTTTAATGTCAGTAGGTAGCGTGGCTGAGTAAAATGTCAAGATTAAGTGTTGAGTAGTTATAATGTCATTGCCTTTTTTAATAGTTATATGGCGAGCATCGATTACATCTTGATTAGAGAGTCCTTGAACGATATCAGAAACAGAGATGTCTTGAAGAGATTTAACAGTGATAACACCTTTGGATATGTTTAAAGAATTATGAGGAGTTACAATGATAGGAATATTGTCGATTTTATTTGATTTCAGAAGAGACATAGTTTGCTTATTAGAAACTGTTTCGACTAGTAAATCACCAGATGGCATTTGACGCACATTTTT
This sequence comes from Parasteatoda tepidariorum, assembly GCF_982258835.1. NCBI lineage: Eukaryota > Metazoa > Arthropoda > Arachnida > Araneae > Theridiidae > Parasteatoda > Parasteatoda tepidariorum. The sequence goes on along the minus strand of NC_141759.1, from coordinate 109,786,994 downwards.
CGGATTTCCTATATGTGATTCCAGAAATGTCTGTACTATAAACGGTGACAAGGTGGAGAGTTTCTTTTCTGGTGAGCTAAGTATTAGGAATCTAGATTTTGCAGCATCAAAGTTTGGACATTTGGAAAGATCAAATCTAGGTGGATATTTGTTGAGACTGGGTGAAACACCTGTTGAAACTATGGCAATAGATAATGTTCGTCTGAACACTCTCACGCCCACCACCGAGCCCAACAAAAGGGGGGGGGGTAGAAACACCGGCTCTGAACACCTCAGCCTCGGTGCTCTGCCCAGTGTAGTGTCAGATATAGTACTACACCAGGGGAGTGTGTATCCGCCAAAACTATCAGAGCTCAGGGGCACTCTCCTGATGCAGTGCTAGTCCCTAGCAGGGTGCTAAGCATGCCCTACCAGCCGGTTGAAAGGGAGGGGGACCTAACCTCCTTCCACTCGTCTACAGTGAAGCTCGGGCCAAAGGGTACGCAATCTACCAACTCCGAGATTGAAATGCCCCCTTGGGCGCCACACTCGGTAGCTCCACAGGTAGCTCCAGGCTCCCGTTTTCCACCTTACGAGACGCAGCACACGGCAAACGTGCTGGTCAGCAAAAGCTAACGTTGTTAGTCTGTAAGCTTTAGGGAAAAATTGGTTATTTAAAATAAATAGGTGAAACATGATAAATCAGGAAACCCGACAAAAACATTATAACACAAACAAAAATCTGAAGATCTATAATCTGTAAATGATAAACAGAGTATTTGAATTAAATGAAATAAAATTCGTTCACTAGGTCAATATAAATATTTGATAAATAGTCGGAAACTCAAAACAGGACCGTCGCAAGAGAGAATCAGAAAAATGCTCAGGTCCAGCTCGGGGCCCCGGGTGCGCCGCGCCCGTCTCACAAGAGTGTGCCCCTGGGAGGCTCTTGACATAGAGAATGAGATCACCAGCCTCACGAAAGATATTCAAGAAGCATTTGACGGTGCTTCCTATCAGGGCCTGATTACCGAAAAGGCATAGGAAGCAAGTGCTTCCCCTGTAAAATTCTAGGGGGCCCCCCAAACGACTGAAATTGAGGGCCCAATTTCTTATTTTTGAAAATGTACTAGTGACTTATAACTGCACTAGTGAACGTTCATTTTCTGTATTGAAAAGAATAAAAAATCGGTGGAGATCAATCGGTGGATCCTTTTTGGGCAAAAGAGAGCGATATTACAAATAGGTTACAATTCGCAGATATTATTGAAGATTTTGCGAATTTAACAGCGAGAAAAAAACATATGTAATGGTAATAAACCTATGAATTTTCTTATTTTTTTTTTAAATCTTTTTTCTCTATCATGTGTGCTCAAATTAATTTTACTCTGCTTTTTATTGTTGAACTAAACACACAAGACTTTTAAATATCTATCAGTACGAAAAATATTTTTGTTTCATGTTTGAAAATTATTTGGTATGATTTTTCTGGTGCAGTAACAATAATTTATGCTGAATTAGAATTTTGTGTTGTTCTGCCGCTAGTAAACGAATTGGCGTAAAATAAGAGACTAATCTTGCAAAGAACCTTTCGTATAACAACAAGTAATTTTATAATTTAATTTATTGGAATATTTAAATTTTGTTAACATGTTTTTGTTACTATAAAGCACGTAAAGAAGGGCCCAACATGATTGCATAAGATCTCTGTATTCCTTTCTAAGGTTCTAATAGTTTTCACATGGTTCTTGTCTCTTTAAAATGTATTGTTTATGGGCGAAAAATATCAAAAATTTCTTTTGTTCAAGTTAGGGGGGCCCCAAAATCCTATTATGCTTCCCCTATTTTCAGAGGTTAATCGGGCCCTGCTTCCTATAATATAGATACAGGTTAGGAATGATTATTATAAACTCCCCTTTTATATCAAATGTCTAATCAACATGAAAAATAAACTCAGAAAAACCTATCAAAGGACTAGAGACCCAAACTTGAAGTCCCAAGTTAATAAATACACAAAATTGATTAAAAAAGAGATAAACGATTTTAAAAAAGAAGCATGGGATGAAAAAGTTTAAAATCTCACCACACAGGATAAATCTGCCTGGACCATGGTCCGTGCCCTAAAGAGCACCAAAACCACAAACATGCCTCTCATTGGTCCAAAGGGTAAGACCTACTCAGATATTGAAAAAAGCGAGATTTTCGCTGACACTATGGAGGCTCAGTTTAAGGTAAATAAGGAACCATGCAATAATGTCTCAGACATGGTTATCTTAAACACCTACCAAAACTATTTAAACTCGCATAACCCTGATAATAATCTAGATCCTATCACTCCTGACGAAATCCACAGCATTATTAAGAAATTCCATAATAATAAAGCCCCAGGGACTGATGGAATTAACAACGTTATGATTAAGCACCTCCAGGGTAAAAACCTTCTCAAACCTGATAGTTACAGGTCTATAAGTCTATTAAAAGCATTCTCTAAAATTTTTGAGAGAATCATCATGCATAGAATACTGTCAAAACTAATATTCCTTCCAAATGAACAGTTTGGCTTTCGTTCAAACCTATCTACTACCAAACAGCTTGTGCGTATCATTGAGGAGGTCTCTAAAGGTTTCTTCAAAAATGAGACTACAGCCCTCCTGATGTTAGACGTGGCCAAAGCCTTTGACCGCGTCTGGCATCAGGGTCTCATATGCAAGCTAATCAATTATGGTATCCCAAATAATTTAATCTTGCTTATCAACTGCTACCTCATGAATAGAACCTTTCATACCAAAGTTAATAACTCTATCTCCTCAGTCAGGCCAATTAATGCTGGTGTCCCACAAGGCTCAATATTGGGCCCGACCTTATACCTAATTTATTCGGCTGACTTTCCCAAACTCAGTGAGCATTATAACATTAGCAAGGCCTTTTACGCCGATGGCACGGCTATTTTGAGTAGGTCTCCAAACCCAAACAATGCTATAAACAACATCTGGCAAATCATCCCCACCATTGAATCCTGGTGTGCTAAATGGAAAATCTCCATAAATGCAAATAAATCTTCACTCCTCATTATGAGAAAATCTCTTAAGAAAAAGATTAAAAATAGTAACATTCTCCTATTTAATGAAGCTATCCCAGTTGTAAATAAGGCAATCTATCTCGGGCTAACATTCACGCATAATCTGAAGTGGAATGCACATATTTCCAGTATTACTGCCAAAGCCGAGGGCGCGTTTTACGCACTAAAACCTATTTTAAACCACACCTCAAAATTAGCCCTGAGGACAAAAAGAACTCTATTTCTACAATGCATTAGGCCAATCTTGAGCTACGCTGCCCCGGCATGGAGTGCCCTCTCAAACTCCCAAAAGCGAAAATTAGAAACGGCTCAAAATAAAATGATAAGGAGAATAACGGGTGCCCCCCCCCGTTGGCTCAGAATGAGCGACATCAGAAAAGATATGAACATTGACTCATTTGAAGAGCACGCTGTCAAATTCTGTATCTCCTTTTTTAATGAAGCACGTAATTGCACTACGTGTAACTACAACAACATTTTAGACTTCGAGCTTATTAGAGACAGCAGCCTATACAGCCCGGCTACTGTTTTTCATTTATCAGACGTAGTTTTATCTAAAAGATTCAACTAGTTACTTTACTTCACATCTCCCATTTCCTCAATCAAAGTCTCTCTCTGTGAACCCATGAAGCCCGCAAGGGGGGAGGCGAGGCAGGCAGGTGACCGAGATTACCTTCTGTAATTATCTGTACATACTTTTTTCTCATTATATGTTACACTTCCCATTATTATTGTTCCGATTTCATGACATTATTTTGCTGCATCTACACTCTTAACACCCCTCTGATTGGAGCTTCGGCATTTGTACCTTTCATCACCACTGAGACGAATGAGTTGGGGCCCCTGACGGGGCCGATACTTAGTTAAAGATATGACATAAGCATAAGCGATCGGGGGATTCGATATTTTGATCGTCAAACAATTTGCAGCCCTCCGCTTAACGGAGTTTTATATTTTTGCTCCCTCCTCCCTGAGGTGGAGAACCTTTTTTGGAAGAATGGCTTGCTTGCGCCATCTTTATTTTTTTCAAAATGGATTTTGGAATTCTCTGTATTAGTCATTTTAGCATCCACCTCATGTGCTGCCATGCTATGACTTGGTCTACGAAATGTTTTTTTTATGCTTAATCATGCAGCTCTTTTAATGTGAAAAAGAATTTGAATACGATTGTGAATAGAATTATTTTTGGACTGATCATGGATTTGCGAGGACCATATGCAAGTATTAAACTGAGGCCACGACGGCTAACTTTTCCCATCCACTTGTTGGACGATGAATGCAGATACAACCCCGCTCTGATGTTACCCGGAAGACCTGATACCTATCCACTCCTGTGTTTTGGTCTGAATGGAAACCACTCCCAGTCACTCCTGACCACTTCTCTAACCATCTGCCGTACCTCCTGTTATTTTGGTTTTTGACGCCGCCACTAAGCTAAATATTCAATAAAACGAACTTTATTCATCAACACATGACTCTTTTTTTAGAGAACTCTTAGTTTCTTTAGATAAATGGGCCTACTCTCTCGATCAACATCTTAATAGGTATGTGTCTTCTTTTTTTTGTTTTTATTCAGTGTTGTTGGGTTAAACAACGTCTCTTAATATGTATTTCCACTGTCAGATCATGTGCCATATTTTACAGTTTACTTTTGTCAAGTATTTTTTAGTCAACCTCGTTTTTGGTTTTCTTGTCAAAATAAAAATTCCTTAGTACTTTTTCAATACCCAACCTTAAACAGTGCAGTGTCTTTGCTTTTTATTTTATTTCATTCACCACATTCAGGAGGATGCTTCATCCAAGTCTTATGGGAAGTGTTGCGAGCACTAACTCATATCAATAGCTCCAAAATCTAGTTTGGATTCGGATTTTTTTTTTAATTCACCAGATTTAGAACGATTTTTCTTCGATCAATTCGAACGATTCAGCCTTAGAAGAAGTGTTGCGTGCTATAACTCCTGTATCAGTAGTTGCTATTTTATTATTATTTAGTGATTTTGACAATATTAAATTTTAATATCCAACTTTTCTATTTAGGTTTATCCCCAGTCAGTTTAACAACAAAATTTTCTTGAAGATACATTTTTATCAATGTCTCCACAACATCAGGTGGTGACCATTTTTCCTTATTCGCCAAATTTATTGAGAAAGGTAGAACATTTACGTGTTTCCATAAAATTTTCTTGAACAGCAGCTGCCTTTATTACTGTCCCGAAATTCAACACAGTGTAGCATTTTTTTTTCATTCACCATGTTCAAGATTAAGTAACATTCGTAGTCATTTCCATAGGAAATGTTGCGTGTAATGCCTTCTTCATCAATGCCTCCAAAATCAAGTTTGTGAGTTGTTGGTTTTTATTTTCATTTAGCATGTAATTTATTAATGTCTGAAAAAATTAGTTAGAGTGCTTTATTTTATTATTTTTCCTAATTCACCACATTTAGGAAGATGTTAAATCCACACTCAGATTTGCAGCAAGTGTTGCTTGCCCTAACTCTTATATTCATAGCTTGAAAATCTAATTTGGGTACTGATTCTTTTAATTTTATTTATTGCTAGGGGGCTAAGCCTCCTGTTCGCTGCCGCTCACCAACCCCGAATATTGCTTTGCAATAATTGTCTTTTCTTGGCAGAAAACAATTTTTCTATTAAAGTTAAAATTATTCACTTAACATATATGTACTAAAAGGAATTCTGTTTACTTACTCTTGTGCCTCTACTTCCCACGTCTAAATATTACTCTCAAATATTACTTTACCCAAATATTAGATCTCTTGGTGAACGGAAGTGATTTTTTGAGGTATTCATTTTTAAAAATAACATTTATATTCTTATAGCATTGTATTGTTCAAACAAATTTGATGAGTTCACAACCATAATTTAATACTCTCGCTAATAGTAGCAGTACTGGAAAATAAGTTTAAATTGGGAATACAAAAATATTCAAAGGAAAACAATATCTTTACGACTTTAGTTAATTTTGTGCTGATGACAACCTAAACAATATGGAAAAGAATGGGGAAAACTGGATCCTACCACGTGATTTTCCAGCCAATAAAAGTGTGCCGACGACAATGGAAAACTGCGACACCATCATTAGAATTTTATATATAGTAAGATTTTCTTTTAGTCACCATATTCCGAGCGACGCTTCATCTACAAGCAGTACGAAGATCACGCAGTACCTCTAGAAATAAGAAAAATTTTAATCGCCAAAGTTCCAATTATAGGAACCGATCAAAATCTAGAGAAGGTATTTGTTGGTATCATTGTCTTTTTGGTAAAAAGTCAACCAGATGCACTTAAACCCTATTCATTAGTTGTTGATTTCGAAAAATCAGAAAACTAATGAGGCCATCGTTGGCGGCGCAAGACGATGGTAGCCAGAATTCAAGTCGCCTTTTTATTTATGATCACTCTAGTGAACGAAATTTTCTTATCGATACTGGAGCTGATTTATCTGTTTTACCCGTTTCTTCAAAACAGAAAAAAAATTCCTGACCAAAAATTTTACTTGTATGCTGCTAACGCTTCGCAAGTCCACACATTTGGAACACAGCTAGTTTTCCTTGATCTGGGCTTACGAAGAAAATTTTGTTGGACCTTTATTGTTGCCGATGTTTCTAAAGCAATAATAGGTGCTGATTTTCTTAAAGAATACGGTCTTTTAGTTGATATTAAAAAAAGAAAATTAATAGATCCTACTACATCTTTAAAATCCTTTGGTCGACTTGTTCATGTTCCGTCAACTAATTTGACTACTGTGTCGTCTAAAACTACTGATCCTAGAATTTACCAACTGTTGAACGAATTCAAAGATATAACTGTAGAACATTCGACAGTCAAAGAGATCAAACATGACGTCACCCATCATATTATAACATTTGGTCCACCAGTTTTTTCAAAACCTAGACGTTTGGCACCCGATAGATTAAAAATTGCACGGAAAGAATTTGAGTACATGATTGATCAAGCAATCGGTCGGCCATCAAAGAGCGCTTGGGCCAGTCCTTTACACATGGTACCAAAGAAAAATGGAAGCTACAGACCATGCGGTGATTACCGAAATTTAAATGCTGTCACTATACCTGATTGATATACATTGCCACATATTCAAGACTTCAACAACCAATTACATGGTTGTAAAATATTTTCAACAGTGCACTTAGTCAGAGCTTATCCCCAGATACCGGTCGAACCTAATGACGTTGAGAAAACAGCAATCTGTAATTCATAAGAATGAGTTTCGGGTTACGTAATGCCGCACAAACCTTCCAAAGATTTATCCATACCGTACTTCGCGGATTAGGTTTCTGCTTTGCCTACCTGGATGATGTACTTGTGCCTTCCAGAACCGAGGACGAACATATTTCACATCTAAGACAAGTGTTTCAAAGAATTCAAGAAGCTGGTTTGGTCATCAATTTAGAAAAATGAGTCTTTTTAAAATCAAACATTAATTTTTTGGGACATCATATTTCAGAAAAAGGCCTCAAACCAACTGATGACCGGATCAAAGTTATTGCTGAATATAAAAGGCCAAATAATATCAAAGAACTGCTTCGTTACCTTGGTAATATAAATTTTTACCATCGATTTATACCGCATGCTGCCCCTGAGGGGGTTTACCTTCTTTAGGTAAACACAGGGAGTCACCCCCCGGGGTACCCTAGTGATCTGTCCTCCCTTCCGTTTCCTCTCCCTTTTCTCCTACTTTCTCTTCCCCCTTGTCGTGGTTGCCGAATTCACTGGTAAGGGCTTTTTGTCTGTGTTCGATTACCACCCTGTTGTGTCGGACCCAGATGGGAAGAGACCACCCACGTGTTCGCCGTGCGTGGAGACCCGTGTCCCTGGAAAAGGGGATCCTGGCAGTTGAGGGCATCCTGGTACCTCAAAACACTGCTTTGGCCCGTGCTTCAGGTAAACGGGAGGTGCATGTTGACCTGTATGCATCAATCGGCTAGTCATAAATGTCTTCTGTTGGCTAGGGTCAAGCCCGGGGTCACCTACTGGGCACCTCGTTAAGGGTGGAGGTTGCCTCAGGGGTGACTCAAGGACGTATAACTATCGGTCAGCATTGGTGTTGAGTAACGGGTTGGTGGCAACATCAACTTGTTGTTTGCATCCCCTAAGTTGGACTCCGTGGTGGGTGGTGCCGCTGATAGTTGAAATAATTAATATTTTTTATGGCTGAAAATAATAGTAAGGTGTTCAGTCCCGCACACCACAGCAAAAACAGCGGAGCAACCCTCTCACCATTTGATAACGCTCGATATTATATCATAAGTCTTACGAATCCTGAGGTACCAAACACTTCATTTTTAAAAGTGTCACCTTTTTTAATTCACAAAGCCCTCATGTCCGCATTAGGAGAGGTAGCTTCCGTGAAAAAATTACGATCCGGTGACCTTTTAATTCAAATTTCAAACGAAAAACAAGCAACTTTTCTAAAAACGTGCACAACCATGAGCTCATTTAAAGTCCATACCTCATAAAGTTTACACCCCATAAATCACTAAACACGTGTCGCGGTTTATATCTGAATACGAATTTATTAATGACTCAGAAGAAATGATAACTGAGAATTTACAAGATCAGAATGTTATTGCTGCCCGTAGAATAAGGATTCTAAGGGACGGTAAACTTATCCCTACGAAACATCTAATTCTCACGTTCAGCACACCAAACTTACCATCTTCCATCAAAATGGCTTATCACAACTATCCGGTTCGACCTTACATCCCAAACCCTTTGAGGTGCTTCCAATGCCAAAGGTTTGGGCATTCCAAAACATCTTGTCGTGGTCGACCTGTCTGTGCTCGTTGTTCTAGTACTGACCATGAGGACGACACCTGTGAGTTGCCACCCCTATGCATCAACTGCAAGGGGGCTCATCCTGCGTACTCCAGGAGTTGTCCAAAATGGACCCAGGAAAAGGAGATACAATCTGTAAAAGTTTCTCAAAACGTAAGTTTTGATGAAGCTCGCAGAATAGTCACTGCCCGTACTCCACGTCCGGGCATATCCTATTCCGCCGCAGCAAAGAAATCCCTGCGTACAGTCAGCACACAAACAGATACTCCACAGCAAACCAACAAGAAACCACTGTTTAATTTCATTGCACCTACCACTCGATCCATATCTCCTCCTCCACAGAAAGCACCTAGAACAACTTCGTCTGAAAGATCTCGGCCTGCTTATAAGCAGTGTTCGAACTTAAAACTACCCCCTAGTCAAAAACCAGGAATTTCTCGCAAGAAAAAAAGACTTTAAATTTAATCAATATTCAAAAAAACCTACTACCAACAATTTTGAACCCATGGAAGATGAAATAAGTTTGCATCCATCGGATGATGAGTCACTATTCGATGACGCTCCAACTGTTATAACAACAACATCTAAAACATAATGTCGATTTCATTTATATCATGGAATTGTCGCAGTACACGCAATAAGATGTCTGACATCAGAGACATCATTTGTAAATATCATCCTACATGTATTATGCTTCAAGAAACTCATTTATCTTCAACTCACAATTTTAACATTCGAAATTATGCTTGTCATCGAAACGATTTCGTTGATGGTAATAGACCTGCCGTTGCAATTCTTACCTCCACATGTTTCCCTTCATCTCGCTTTTCACTATCAACTTCATTACAGGCTATTGCTGTACAAGTTCACCTAAATATTTTAATTACATTCTGCTCAGTTTATTTACCACCACATACTTCCATTGCTCAAAGCGATTTAAATTCACTACTTCATCAACTGCCCATCCCATTCATTTTGGTTGGGGATTTTAATGGTCATAGTGAGCTATGGGGTAGTTCTGACTCTAATGCTCGAGGGCGACAAATAGAAAGACTTATCCAAGACAATAATCTATGTTTGCTGAACCAGGGCGAAGACACGTATTTTCATGAACCCACACGGACCTTTCATTGCATTGATTTGGCCTTCTGTTCACCTACACTATTACCTTTCTCCCAATGTACCGTCGACGAAGATCTTCATAACAGCGATCATTTCCCAATCATAATTTCATATTCATCTAGTGTTCCTATCACTACCAGACCCCCAGTTTTTATCTATCATCGTGCGGACTGGATTCTATTCTCGCAACTTGCTGACATTACTGAAGATATGGTGACTGACAACAGTATTGACACTGCGGTTGAAAAAGTAACTTCGGAGATTATGCATGCTGCCGAATTCAGCATACCAAAAACTACTGAATCTCTCCCTCGTCATCGTAAGCCGTGGTGGAATGCTGAATGCGCAGCTGCTTATAAAAAGCAGAAACGTTTGTGGAGCATATTCCGTCGTTCTCCTACCACTGCTAACCTTTTAGCTTTCAAACATGCCAAAGCCATCGCACGTAAAGTGAGGCGCAAAAGTCAGAAAGACTCCTGGCGCCGTTATGTCTCTTCTATTACAGCTACGACCTCTCCCAGACAAGTCTGGTCGAAAGTCAAACGAGCTAATGGTATTTACCGTGAATTTCATCTTCCAGTATTTGAGAAAAACGGTACCATATATTCGTCCCCTACTGACATTCGTAATATCCTTGGCGAGGCTTTTGCAACGGTTTCTAGACCAGATAGCTACAGTTTAGCGTTCCAAAGCTACAAGCAAAATGCTGAACGGACGACTATTAACTTTCATACGCGCCGCAACTTTCAATATAACTCTGATTTTAACTTTACAGAATTGCAGAGAGCACTGTTTCGAGCTAATAACACAAGTCCCGGTTCTGATGGTATCACATATCACATGCTCCGCCACTTAGATCGGACGTCTTTGTCAAATGTCCTTATACTATTTAATAGAATATGGACTGAACAAGCGTACCCTTCTGAAAATGAAAACTGTTGCCAGCGCGAGAAAAGAAATATCATCGGTTTTATTGATACATACGTACTTATTAGCGTTTTATATAATATAGATAGATTGATAGATGTTGATGTATCAAATATTTCAGTTTTATAATCTACTTTAGGGGTTAGCAAAAACATTGTAATTTCAGATGTGCCTTAAAAAATACCATTAAATTCAGTATTTTTCAAACTCAAATACTTATTTCATTCATTTGATTTTATTTCATAACCGACGTTGAACAGCCGACTCAATTCTGGGTTTACAACTACAAATGTTCAACTCCATATCCTTGTATTTTTAATTCCAATCCAGAAGACAAGGGAGCTCTTGGATGAGTACCCCCCCCTCAGAGGTATTGATTTGTTATGGGAGATTGGAGGACTTTGTGACCCTAACAGAATTAACGTGCACCAGTCACCATTTAATACACTGGGATAATATTCAGTGTCAAAATACTCATGCGTATCTATAGTTTTCTTTTCTTTCTTTTTTCTTTTAGTTTTTCTAGCATCATTTACGTCAAATAAAGTCATCGCTAAGTCGTCAAATAAAGTCTCTGCAATTTAAACTTATTCATAATGAAGTGTTTTCTTTTTGTTTTAACTTAAGAATTTTATTTTAAACTGATTTCTAATCTTAATGAATTTTTTTAATCTAGTCATTATTACTGTCATTATTAGTCACTTTTCACTACAATTCCTGGTAGGTAAATAACTAGCAATTTTGCCATAAATGAGTCTTGGAATTGTAATCACTTTGTTCCCATATAAAATACCACGTTGGCCATCCCATTCTATCTCAGAGTTTACTCAGTGATCTTTTAAAATCACTACTGATATCCTATAGATTGCTTTTTAGAGTATCAAAGTTCTATCAAAAGAATGGAAAACCTTAAAAACAATTTAACCGATACTCTTTTTAAATTGCAAGGCAGACATGTAATGGATTTTAGAAAATCAAATTTCTCACAGGAAATACACTTGCTCCTGATTTATCTGGAGCAAATTCGTCGTATTTATTTCATGCAGGTGAGCTTGACTCAGAAGCTCCTAAAAATGTTTCAAAATGGACAAATTCTGAATTTAGCAACACGTGTATAGGGATGCAGCATTAAATTATGTCAATGACAAAGTGGAACAAGAAGTGAAGATACGCAATGATTAGATAGAATCGACAAAATGTACAAAAATATAATTTTTTTTTTTTTTAGTTGTCGAGCAAGATAGACCAAATCAGAGAAATCTCCAAACGTAGTCAAATTTCACTTTAGCTTTAATTGAGTTTATTTATGTGTAATAAAATTTCAAGTGAAAACTAATGCTGCTATAGCCTTTTTTTTACATAGCACAAAATTTCAATTTCATCATTTCAACAAATTATATATTACTTTTGTTTTGATTCATTATATGCTTCTTTTCAGAATTTCCATATTTTTTTAACTGGTAAACCATCTAAATATCATTTAAATTTTGTGCATAATATTTTTTTGACATTTCCAACAAAAATAAGAAGGCACAATTCCTTGAAAAAATGCAAAGTTATCTGCACATTGACATACATGTGTAGTATGTTTCAAAAACTGCTTGCTCAGATCTATAAATTTATAATTTTTATCAATACATCAGAATATACAATCATGTGCAGCCTCCCCAATGCTAACTGTCTATTGCACATTATTCTTAGATTTTGACATTTCAAAACATTTATTCTTCGACCTTTTAACGAAGCACATGGTTCAAAAATGTGTTTGTGAAAATAAAAACTTTTCTCAAATATTATGCTTTAAGAAAAGTGAGGTGCTTGCTTATAAGATATTCATTCTTTAAGTTAAATCTCTCCATGATATTTTGGTCCTATATTCCAAATAAGAATTTTTTAAACATTTTATCGTATAGTAATTTAATAAAAACTTTATGTTTCGCCTTAATATCCATGTAAACTAACTTTGATAAATAGCTACCATGAATACTGAAAACAATAGTTCTATTCCAGATAGAACTTCGGCTACTTTAAATGTATTATGTATTTAAATTTATTTTATTTCTATATTATTTTCATTGTATTTTTCATGTAGCACAATTTTGATCTTCATCACTGGTAAACCTTAGAACATTTTGTCATGCTCGTGATTGAGCTGTAACCTTTTACTGAGCCATTTATTTCTAGTAAGGGTGAATAAAAATACTTTTAGAATTAAAATTGACATCAGAATAGATTTCTTTTAGCTTATTAGATAAAATTAGTTTAACTTTTATGGCCAATTTTTGGCGATAAGCCTGCCTAACACCGAGGTGTTTTAAAATAGTAGAGAACTTAATGATTTTTATTTCCTTTTATTTAAAAAAAACTTTGTAAATGATAAAAACATTAAAAAAAAACAATACATTTAATATATCTCTAAAATATATCAGTTATCGCTAAAATATTAAGCACTGCAGACAACAGCATACAATGCATAATAAATGCAACAAACTGAATCAAAATAACAAGAGAAATTTAAGTTGTTTTTTGTTTAAAGTTACAGCACAGAGAGAACAGTACGATGCATGCAGTAAAAATGCTGCATGAATATGAAGATAAAAAAAGGCATCTGTTCCATTTTGATTATTTGCCATTTCATGGAACATATGTCTTTGTTGATCAGACAGCAGAGGATAAAAGGTTCCTTTTCAGTGCGTATTTGAATGTAACAGATGTTAAATGAAACAAATGTAGGTCTTTTTCTTTAAAAAGAAAAAAGAAAAAAAAGAAGTGAAACACTATCTGCAATACCAAATCTTTTAAGAAATTGGCAGTTTGAGAGTTGAAAATCTAACCTCCTAAAATTATTAAGTTTCTTATGTTCCCATTATCTGTACTAGTATCAAAAGCAATATGTAAGAGTTGGGCCTTCGTTATCAACAATGTGATGATATATATATATATAAAAAACATGATCAGTGATAGGAATACCAATAATATTGGCACAACAGATGATATATATTATGCTTAATGTCCCATCACTAGTTTATAAAAGCATAAAGAAAATTTTAAAATCAATTTTAACACTAAGACTGGCCAGCTATATTACAAACATTTTATAATATGTTGTAATTCAAAGATGTATTACTTCGAAATTTGAGGAAAAAATTAACAATGATTTTTCAACCTCTTTGTCTTGTTTTAAATAAAAGTCTGCCATTTAATTTTGAAACATTTCTATTTCTTTAGAAGAGTGGTTTTATCTTTAAGCTTCAATTCAATTCAATTCGTTTTTAAATTTCCTACTTGATCTTCCATTTAATGCATGTGCACTTTACATACACGTCAATTTGCATTGCGTTCACTTTACACATTTTATAATCTGTGCTATTGACAGCGAAAAAAATTCCTTAAATCATTACTTCTATTATATATTGTTAAAACTACACTGCTACAATGTTTCAAAAATATACCAGCGTTTATGAGTGATTTTATAAAAAAAAGTAATTTTTCTAAAACGAGATATAATTTATTGCAAATTTTATGCTTGAGTTCAATTATTTCAACAAATGAAATGAATGAAAACAATTACAGTCAAACCCCGCTATAGTGAACCTTCAAGGGACCGAAATTTTGGTTCATTCTAACCGGGAGTTCACTATATCCGTTACACAGATAATTTAACTAATGGTTCCCAAACTGCTCCCTTTTATTACACATTATTCAAATAAATGGCTGAAAAATATTATGTAGTAGCAAAAAATGTGTTATTTTTCATCACTCTTCGTCTTGCGTACAAATAAAAATTAGTAATCTTTAGCTGATGAGCAATCCTCAACATCAGATATGGAAACACTTCCCGACTCTCAGATAATTTTTTCTGAATTTCTGTTATTCCGCTTTTTAAACCTGTCTAACATTCCATTCGAGTACATAAAAGTAGTCTCATAAAATCGTTTAGCAAATTCATCGACATTTGTCCAGATACTGGAAGATTGCGGCTTCTTCGATTGGTGAACCGCTTTAGTAATGCCTCTTCAACATCCTTGTGACCTGCTTTTCTCAACTTTTTTCTGCCATCTAAATTTTTTTTCTTGAGCAGAAATTATTAATTGCCTTTTTTTTTTCTCCATATGTTACAAACTGCAGATTTCAATAGTTTATATTCCCTGCAAATATCAGCTTGATTGCATCCATTTTCGATTTTCTTAATTATCTTCATTTTATCATCAATGGAGAACGTTTTACATTTACTGCTCGCTGTAGTTAAATTTGAGACACTTGTTTGCAGAATTTTTTTTAACTGAACCGAGAGCAAAAAGAAATTGAAATGAGGGCCTTATCAGCACACATTAGTGTTCAACCCTTTGACCAATAATGAATAATTACTCATTCCCTCTGACAGAAAATGCATATTGATCCCACTGACATCTTACAGGTGCATCATCTGCCTGGGTTGGAAACATCTGCATGGTTTGCTTAGGGATGGGAAAGTGAGATAAAAGAAGCAAGCAAGAAGCAAGCAAGAAAATTGATTATCGCTACCTTCCCCTCTATAGATGCTTTTAAAAATCGGTATATGTATTTATTTTGAAGTAGAAATTACAAAATTATTACAGAAAAAAAATCAGCCAAAGACAGAAAAAAGTTCATTATATCCAACTTCCTCACTATTTTGGTTCACTATATCCACAAAAAATAACATTACACCTGTATAGTAAGCCACGGGACAGAACATTTCGTTCACTATATCCGAGAGTTCACTATAAACCGTGTTCACTATAGCTGGGTTTGTCTGGAAGTCATTTCTGAGAACATAGAGTAACTTTATTATGTTCTGTAAAATACTGCGCTATTTTCGACTTTTTTTTTTAATTTTCCCAATTTTGCTCCTCGTTTTTCAACATCTCTCACATAATTCCCATCCCTATTACGAACAGTAATGAAACTAAATATTTCTTTTTTTTTTCAATAAGTTTCTATTAGAAAAATTGTTAAAATGAAGTGAAATTTTTCGAGCAATAAAATTCTATAAGAAATTGGTAAAACAGTTGGTTTAAAGATCTTATCTCTTCAACAAAAAATGATGACAGCAATGAGATGCAAATTACTTAACTGGGGTGGTAGGTGCCTGCGATCGTTCTTAGGCTTTCGCTCAGGTAAGAATTGATTAAGCATTGCAATGGAGATAGTTTCATTTCTTTTTCTAACAGATTTGTTTTATACAAAATGTTCTATGAAAACAAACGATTATTAAACTATGACATTATCATAAAATGCCCGGATTGCAATTAAGGGTTTTTATAATATTTATTTTATTATTATTTCAACTATGCGTGTTCTTCCAGTATAGCATGTCGTGCTCGTCTCTCTCGAAACCTTTCAATAAACCGACCCTGTATATTTCAAAATCAGGTTGAATATTTCGTTTTCTGCAATCGTGTAAGTATGTTACTTCAGAAATTGTAGAAATGGTTACATCTTTCCATTATAGCACTTTATTCATTGCCTGTTGTTGTCATTCGATAGTTCTCATGTGTGATATTACGAGGTATAACCGAAAATCATCAAATGACTGTTTCGAGTTCATTCATGTTCTTTAGGATGTTGTATTCATCGAAAGGTTGCAATGGACATTTAAGAATATTTGGAATTTCGTAATGTGAACGAGTAGTTTGTATTTTTGAAATTTGCTGAGAAGCTTTCAGAAAGCACGTTTACAATTTAATGTCCGTTATTTTCTTAGAATTTCTCTCTAGAAGACATAATGGCGTGAAAATGTAATTCTCAGAATTTTTCTTCATAATTCGATTGTATTCAGGAGAATATTTGGGCCCACTTTGTATTCATTAGATCTTTTGAATTAGTCAGTGAATATTTTTCTTGCTAATGAGCGAGCCTTATTTTAATGTGATTAAATTTTCCGCTGGTGGAGGCAAAACTGACGCAAGCCTAATCTCTACATAATCTTTGCGAGATTGGCAGTCATTTCTTCATTAATTATTTAGCATACCATGCATAATGTGTTATGGCTTGTTCAGGAGACTTAGTTACTTTTTCAACAGCTCCAATTTTTCTTTAAGTAGAACTGAGTTACGAAATAGTATTCAGTTTGCTGGTCATGCTTATTAATAAGGGTACATATCGTCGCTTTGAAACTAAACCGTGGTAACCGTGGCTAGTTTCTCAGGAGAGCAATTTATATTTTTTCAAGATGGCGAATCACACCAATGCGATAACAATTTATCTGCTCTCTAAATTAATTTTATGGAACTTATGAAGATAACACGTTGTCTCTCTAAAAGGGTGTTTTTTATTTACAGAAAATGACCCAAATATCTCATTTTTCGATTTTTTTTTTAGTTACTATGGTTTAGTTTCAAAACGACGATATAGACTTTGAAACAAGCAAATAATACATATTTAATGCTAAACACTACAAGAAAAGTGTTAAAGCTGAATTAGGCATAGAATTTGATGAATTGGAAAAAAAATCTTGGTTTAAGGTTTATAATAGTTTAATTTCTTTGTAGTATGGGGAAACTTTGGACAAAAAGAAATTATATTTAAAACAAAAGCATTATAGAATTAGAAGATTTTTTTAAAAAAAAAATACTTGATGGGGAAATTAAAGATTTAAAATAATTTCTCTGACTGATGTTTTAATAGAAATGCTTTGCATAGAATGAACATGAATTCAAGAGACGAATTCCTTTTATCTATACATAATTTTTCTTCGCGTATTATACACTAATCATACTTTTTGCGCATACTTATAACAAAAAAAAATTTATCTCATTTTATACAGCTTCTTTCAATTTATATCAACACATCATCATATGAAATTCTAGTATTTATATAATTGTACTATTTGTTTATATGTATAGGTAGTAAAATATATTGTTGGATACAAAATCAAGGATGTGGTTTTTTTTTTTTTGCGTAAGAGCCAAATCAGGATACATTGCACCCAGCTTTTAGTCGAGATAAAAGCATGATTTAAAGTACAGGAAAGTATCCTTTATCTTTAAAAATCTCAAAAAGGTTTTGGTGCGAAGTTGTACCAAGTAAATAAAATAAGGGGAAGAAAACCACTATTAAACTAACGACGCCTCTTATTTTTTTAAAATTAGAACACAGTATCAAGATTCGCTTTATGGTTAATTGTTTTCTGCAACTAAAGCAAACAACTGCTAGTTCGTTTAGTAAAAGGCGTCTATGATTGGTGTTTATGAATGATTATCAATCATGTATGGCGAATTCGTTTTCTGTTTGAAATACTAATAACCTTCCTGGAATTATTTCTCTTAAAAGGAGTGACCTACTGTCCGATTTCAAATTTGTTGTAGATCTTTGTGACCTATTCAATCTGCCAATTGTTAAAGTATCTGTTACTTTCTTAATTACGTAAAAGCAAAAAAAATGAGTGAGCCTGATCTACAGATTTTTTGTAGAGAAACAATTATGAAACGGCATTTTCGGAATCCACCATGTTTTGAAGATATGATGTATTTTGATTTTTCGTTAGATAAATACTTTGGGCTTTTTTTAGTTTTGGAGCTTCAGATTAGCAATTTTCAGAATTAGATTTGATTTCTTCTAATTTGAGGAAAAAGTTCTCTCACATTTAAATTTGCTGTAAAGCTTTAAAATATTCAAAAGTTAGGAATGAGAAAGCTTTTAGTATGCTATCATCAGGACCCGGCATGGTAATTTGACTGCAGTCTTTAGCCCAACTTGTGGCATAATAGAATTATACCCATCAATCGACTGTAATTGGACATCTTAATGTTTTTTTTTTCAATTTTAGATTTCGAAGGATGGGTATTAATTTGATTGATTTTAAATCTTTGAAAAATTCTTCTTTATATTTATTTTGTTAACACGTTGAATCCAAAAGTTTCTTTGGAGCAGCCATCGTACTTCTCAAGCTACAGCTCACGCTTTTCTTAAAATCTATTGAGTTTTCAGTATTTGTATAACGGCAGAATCCTATGCTTTACTTTGAGGGTTTAGTGTGCTTGTCTACATTCATTGTTTCACCATGGTTCAAGAAATTTTTGTTTGAGACAACTAATATGGTTTTTTCAGTTTCTTATGAAATCAGATTGGCAGTAGGCGTGGGATAAGCATTTTTTAGAAAGGAAGACACATTTTACCCCTCAAAAAATAGTTGCTTTTGATACAGACATCTGTTCAGGTTAGTAAAAAAAATATTTTTGAGTTCATAAAAAAGAAAAAAAATATTTTTTAGTTTAAAAAATTGGATTGAAGGATTTAAAATACATCCGCCACAGGTTTGTGACAGGCACCCGCCACAGGTTTGTGACAGGCAACCTGCCCAGGTTTGTGACAGATACCCACCCAGGTTACAGACATCTATTCAGGTTGCAGTTTGATATATAAGTTTAAAAGTAGAGTAAATTTAACATTAATAGCCCGGATAAAAAAATTTCAACAGGAAAAATTAACCATTTTTTAAAATTTAGTTTGAAATAAACTGGGGTGCCTGATGAACGGAACAACATTTTGGTAAAAAATAGAAACGCTAGACTGTGGTTTTTCTTATATCACTTCCTCATTGAACACAAGCAACACGTTTATAAAATGAGAACCATCCGTATATAGTGCGTGAATGTCGTTAAAATTACATATTTAAGCATAAAAATAACTGTTGTAAATCATTAGAGATGTTTTATCCTTAGTCAGACGTTGTTTAACACAGGAATCTGTTGGACTGACTACAGTTTTATTTGAATCAAAAAATGTAAATCCCTTTAGTGTTGCCAATTTTCGTACTTTTGTTTGTTATAACTGGCATTCAACAGCCTGCATATAAGATGCTTAGCAAGTAAATTCAAAATTAACGATGAATAAATTACCATGAACGGCTAAATAGATTCGTTAATTGTTATTAAAGCAAAGAAATGCTTATCACGCATGGTATATCTTTATCTTGAATAAAATTATCTGATGAAATTACAGTAAGCTTTAGTTCAAGCCAGTTAAAAAGTATTTGATAAAACAAAGCTTTCTGCGCATACTTATAACAAAAAAAATAATAATCTCATTTTATGCAGCTTCTTTTAATTTATGTATCTACAAAACTTTTTGCATTCTAAGTACTGGCTAAATGCCAGAAGAATTTCGCACATGCAATTCTTACATAGCTAAAAAATATTAGGTTGCTCTATTTCAATAACGAGCAAAAAGATTCGGAAAAGTCCGCAAGGGCAATTTAAGGGCTGTAGCTCCTTAATTAAAACATTAAATAATTACAATTATCATTAAATCATGCATATTAATTCAAAATTACTTTTTCAAAAAACACTTTTTGGTATTTCTTAGGTTTTCGGGTGAAACGTGTACCCTACTCTCTGCATTTGAAGCTTTTTCACCGTTGCAGCAGTATGTATTGTTTCATCCACATTTGCAAAGGATAATACTGATCTTATAAGTATTAATATAATATTCTTTTAATTCAGTTAACTTAAAATTCATAATATCTTTACAAATCTTGCTTAGGTGGGATAGATTTTTCTATCTCCGTTCTTAAATAATGAAAAAAAACGAATTATTTCTTTCATTAATATCACATGTTCATAAAAGAAAAATAATTTTATCCAGCACAGCAGCAATTCTCACAAACTTCATTTTTAATTAACCATTTGCGAACCTTATTAAACATCAAAACTTGTAAGAAATCACAATGTTTTTGAACTTAAGGCTGGCAAAACAGACTCTTGTACTACCTAAGTTTCCTTATTCATTGTAGGAGCATTAAATCTTATTCTAAATCCATATCTTTAAAATATTTTTACCCTAACAACAAAATTGAGAAAATACTTTATTATAAGTTTTTACTTCCTAGAAATTTTGTAAAAAGTTAGCCATTGTTGAGCACGAATTACATGACTTGCATATAAATATCAATAATTCTACTTCCAATTTTGACATAATTGATCGACGTTCTTGGTGAAGAATTGATTCACAAATTAATTTTAGAAAAGTAATTCAATAAATTTCTCAAATCTAATCATATTCCTGAACTTAATACTTAACCACCTGTTAATCAAAATTCTGTTGTCAATTTTTCTTCAGTTACGTTAAATAATAACGAACTCAGTGCTCTTCAATAACAACTTTATTCTACTCCCCCCCCCTAATACCAAAGTAAATTTTTTCTATTAAAAGAGCTTTCGTATTTAATGATGTCAGAACCGCAAAAAAGAATCAATTAAGAATTTGATTGTCAATACTGTTGACTTAAATTCGCGACCTTAAGAAAACTGCTGTTTCTGAATTAAAATTTCAATAGTATTGGTATTATTCATTAGTATTCAAAAGTAATTAGCGGTATTAGTACTTGATAGCATTGGTAGTATTAATTAGTAGTATTGATGCTCGGTAGCATTGCTAGTTTACCTCTGTCATTACTATTACTAAAGCGGATGAAAGGAAACAAATTGTAGTTCCAGACAAAGTTAAATATCTACAGAAATCTTAATAAATAATGAATGACGGCCCATATAGAATATTGCGTAGAGATCTAAGCTTTAACGAGCTTCATAAAATTATATCTGCCATCAAAACTGCTGTAATTATTCCTAGAAATCTGAAATTTATTCTTTCATATAATAATTTACACTGTACTAGGTTTCAAGCTTCACTTAATGTTCATAAGGCTTAGGCTCCTTTTAGGCCCATTTTTACCACTATTGGCCTCTTATAAATTAATATATATTTTATTTCAAGTTTATCCAGACTTTCTAGTTTAAATTTATTTACTGTTAAAAACTCGTATTATTTTGCTGACGAGCTTCGAACATTCAAACCAAATGAAAACATAATAGTCACTTTTGATGCAAACTTTATTTCACTAACGTTTTCATTGTTGGTGCTCTAATTGCATCGAAAAGAGAATAAAAGAGTTCCACTTTAGCCAGGTTGAAATTGACGACTACTCGTATTTACTTGGAACAGTACACTTTTGAAGATAAATATTAGCTTATGATTGTGAGCTCAGATGCAATAGGTAATCTTTCCAACCCATTTTGAAGGGACTTGTATATGCGTTATTATGAAATTATATACTTTGATTCATGAATTCACCTGTTATTGACGATTGTTTAATATTGATGGCCATGAATCATACTTTCAATGTTATGAATTCACTAGATCGCCTTTATTTCACGTTTAAACAAGATTAAAAAAATGTTTACTTTCCTTAGACCATAGATTCTCAACCTTTTTAACGTTGCCGTCCCCCTAAGGAGCAAAAAAAAATTTAAACGCCCCCCTTTATGAAAATCCAGTTATATTAAGCAAGGGAGTGGAGGGGAGGTGCTGAATTATAAGAGGCAACATTTTTAAGCAATTTTTTAGGAGTAAAATTTGCTTCGTTCTTTTAAAAAAAATAATGTGCACGTTAACTCGATATTTTTCTTCCGGCAGATAATCGCATTCTATTTGTTGTAATCAAAATAAATACGGTATTGAAAAAAAATACAACAAAGAAGGCTATAGTTAAAAAAAGTAATTTATTCTTAATTAGATAATAAAAAAACACACAATTTTTTTTTTTACTCTAAAAATTATTATCAACGAAACAATCAAATAACTATGTTAGTGGAATGATTGTGCTTGATGGTTCAGAGCTAGTTTCTTAACATTCAGTTCAATATTTTCAGTTAGATAAAGACGCAACTCTTTTTGTGACTAGATCCGTCACAGCACTGAATCTTTGACAGGGTAGGAGGAAGGGAAGGCAACTTAAACTTTTTTGAGAACAGTTTATAGTCCAGGTGAGTGGTGTTACCTTGGAGCCAAGACTCAGAGATATGATCACCATTTCAAAGTTTCATTGCTTGAAAGTTTGACCGATTCCTCCTGAATCTGAACCTCTGTTGTCTCAATATTCACAAAAGGATTCATATCCCATTTAGGGACTTCCAGGGACAAAACATCTTTATAACGGTCGGAAAAGTCCATGTGTAAAGACTCAAGGTGTTAGCAATATTCTTGTGTATCACCAGAGGGAATTTCACTATTCTTTTTAAGATCCGATTAGATTGGAAATTGGTTAAACTCATTCCGACCAAAATTTTGTTTCCTTAAAATAATTTTTTTAGAAAGGCAAAAATTAACTAATTTTGTAGTGATCAAATTGAACTTGTGGCCTTGCAGTTGTAATTTAACACAATTAAATTTTGCATATAAATCTATCATGTATGCAACTTCTATCTTAAATTCTAGTAATCCGTCTTTCAGAAATACATTTCTGTTTTCGAGGAACTCAAGTACAAATTCGAAAAGAAGCTGAAGCCTATTGAGACAGGTGCCTTAGGAAAGCCAGCGAATCTCAATGTGTAGTAGCAAGCGATTGAATTCATTTTCTTTTTACACAGCTTATGAATATTTGATCGTAGAGAGCATTACTGTTAATTTTGTTCACAGCAGAGCTCGATATATTTGCAATGACTGACGCAAACAATCACTGGGATTTTTTCCTAACTAAATGCTGTCTGTAAATCACGCAGCAAACAGTTAAAATATCTGGTACCTCCCTCTTCAAAAGGTTGATAAACCCATGATGTCGACCCACCATTGCAGGAGTTTCATCAGGGGTGACAGAGGTAATGTTCGCAAGACGAATGTTTTCTGTTTAAAATAATCTTTGGTAGTATTAAAAATAGATTCACATTTGATTTCTACAATCAAGCTTCTTGCAAAAAGCATCTCTTAAATAATTTTTCTTTCTTTAACTAACCGGAGGTACGCCAAAAGTAAAGCCTCATTACTTGGCAAGGTTAACTCATAAATTTGAGGGGAAAATATGTTGGATATCAAAAGTTTGCATAAAGAAACTTCAATATCTTCAACCATCTCATAATTTCGTCGCTGTACTTTATCGTTGCTCAATGGGATATTTTTGATTGCATTGGATACAGCTGGATGGTGTAAAACTGCTTCTAAAGCTTCCTTTCAACTCTTTGCCTTTGGAATGAAAGAATTCCAGATTTAGCAATTAATTTTGATATATTTTAAGAGGCTATCAAACTTTCCTGTTTTTGTGAGGAGTTTGCTAGCAAGCCCGAGACCGATGGTGCCAGTCAGAAACTTATGCTTGATGTTCGTGTAAAATGACAGATCTTTATTTTGTTTGTCAGGATGAATTTTTTTCAAATCCTCCTGCAAACGGGAAGGTTTTATTGCCTCATCAGATAAAACTTTCTAACAAAGTAAACACTTGCGTAGTTGAGAGTTCAATGGCGATTGAACAAATCCGAACTTCAAGTACGTGACACTGACGAGTATTCAAGTATTAACGACAATTCTTTCTGTTAATCGACATTGTTGGAGGCAGAAAAATACAAACGGTGAAAGATAATAAACAATTTTTCAAAATTAATAAATAATTTACGATAAAGAATTAATTCGCGCACGTTCCTAGCCAAATAAACAGTGAAAAGGAATCGAAACTGGGGGAAAATACTAAAAGGTTGGTTGGTTGGTTAAAGTTTAATGGCACAAGAGCCAACGAAAACCTTCATAAAAAACATGGGTCAAACCAAACATTCATACTGAAAGCATATGCATTTCAATTTTCGCCAAATGACTTGTATGAGTCAGAGGCAAAAACAACTGTCTCATGCGTTGCGCTGGTTCGAATTCCAGAATATAGATCACATAAGTTCGTTTTATTGCTGGAACAAATGGTGAATCGGATAATCTTAATTTAATATTTTAATTTTAGATTAATTTTATTTATTAAATCAATAGTAATTTAATAATTTTATTTGGGAGTTTCAACATTAAATTTGAATGACAAAATGTGGTCAGCGCCCCCCTAACGCCCAAAACATACCCACCGCCCCCCTATTGCCCAAAACAAGTTCACCGCCACTCAGCATACTCCTACGGCCCCCCCGGGGGGCAGTATCGCCCCCTTTGAGAAACACTGCCTTAGACAGTCTTATTCGCAATTGCAATGAATTTCTCACTACTGTTAATCGATATCCATTTATCTCCTAAACAAAAAATTGCTGCTTTATGCTCTCTTATATATCGGGCTTCTGACAGTTGTTTCAATCGTTATAATTTAAAAGAAAAGCTTGTTTAGCTTAAGGCTCTATTGCTGTTGATCGTGGATTTCCATTTAATATTATTTATTCATTCTACAGAATATTAACCCAAGAAGCTATCGGATTCAAATAAATTGATTATTTTTACCTTATTAAACGAAAATAAGTCGCTAAGATTTTGAATGAATTTAGACTTAAAATAGTTTCGCTCCCTGTAAACAAACTAAATTTCACGAACCCTAGAATATATTATTGATACGATGATAAAAAAGCAGAACTGGTAATATAGTTTCAGCAAGAATAATTATAAATTTTTTTTAAGCGTGGTCGTTTGTATATTGGGCAAAATAAACTTACTCTTAAATTCAAACTCAACATGAAATATCTGTAAAAATGAGGATACTAAACGATCTTCTATTATTATAGAAATGGAGTTCTAATCCTATGTTCTGCTGCTATAAGCATTCAACTCTATCTACTGACCTTGAGTTCTAGTAATCGTTTTCCAGTTTGAAAATTTCTAATAATTTCAATAAACCTTCTTTGCTCCCGTCAAAATGCCTGTTCGAAGTTTCAACCTTTATATATTTCTCTCCCTTTCTCTCAGTGATATTTTTGGGCTGAGGAGTTCAAAAGATTAGAACGATTTATTTCTTAAGCCGGAAACCAGTCTTTATACCATATGACAGTACTAGACATATTTGTAATGTGTGTTTAAAGATTAGTTTATTTTAAACTTTATTTCAGCGCTTATCAAAATTAATACACACATTGTATTTCAGAAAATACCACTTCTTGATCATTGAATAAACAACAGAGTGTTACTTTATTAATTAAAAACTATTAATTATCACATTTCTCCAACTAACTGTTCTCTTAAGTCATCATTCGGTATTATTTACTTTATTTTCTGCATCAATATTAGAGCTAACTTATTATAACAATTCCTTCAAAGAGACCAAAATAATTATAAAATAGAAACGTATTTTCAAAATGCTGAAAGGCATGCTTTGACTACTGAGCTAAAATAATTCACACGTTATCCCCTCATTTTTTTAAACCCCAAGTGGTAATATTTTAATATGTAAATGTGTATTGTTTGTTTTTGAATTGAAACAATTTTATTTTATTGAATATTGGTTGAAAATAACTAGATCTATAAATAACCATCCTGTGCCAGCCATTGGGTTAAAGATTTACATTTATTTTTTAAGCAATGAATATAGTCCTATTGTTTTGATAAATTTGATAAGATTGTGATGTATTGGGTCACCAGGCAAAGATTCAAGATCAAGCAAGAATTTGTCCCTCAAATGTTTGAATCATTTTGTGAGAAAAAAAAACCCATAATAGCATTGATACTTCAGAGCAGTATATTAATTAAAAACGACTTTTAAGCATCTAATGTAGATAATTTTAATGCAAGAATGCCCACTATCTTCAGAAATTGATCATTATGGCATATTTTCTCTGTAGAGGTGGGTAGCCATGCTTTTTGAGAGTCGGGTCTCTCACAGAAAGAATAAGCTACGACTTCTAGTCAGACGATGGAAGGTAATGGAATGTTCAAGTGATAGAAGGCAAGAGTGACTTAGTTTTTGCCTTTTAAATCATACATATGTTATATGTTTTAAAGACAGCTTTCTCACTACATTAAAATGTCTACACTATAAAAAATGCTTACTTTACTTAGTCGTTATTGCAATGAATTTCTCACTTCTGTTAATTGGTAACCATTGACCTCCTGAACAAAAGATTGCTGCCTTACGCTCTATTATTTATCAGGTTTCTGACATTTGTTCCAATCGTTATAAGCAAAAAGGAAAGCATGTTTAGCTTAAAGCTCTATTGCTGTTGTTGATTTTCGAGAATTTCTTAATTTTTTCGAACACTTTTGATAATTGATATTTCCTCAATAGGAGAGGTAGGCAACACTCGCCTGTTGCAAAGATTGAGTGGTGTGTGGCAGGCACCCGCCACAGGTTTGTGACAGGCACCCGCCACAGGTTTGTGACAGGCACCCGCCCATGTTTGTGACAGGCAACCGCCACATCTACCTACCGACCATCACTCACCGACAGGCAACCGTCTTAATATTTACCATAATATCAATCATGTGCAGCCCTTCTCAAAACTATGTAAGCCGATGAAGTGACTCATCTATTGCCTATTATTTTTTAATTCGAAACATTTAATTGATAGAACTATCAACGTATCACACGAATGTTGAAACAGAAAACTTTTAAGAATTACCCCTTGAAAGAAAATTGAAGTGTATGTTTATAAGACAGTAACTTTTATTCGGGATATTTTCCAACACATACATTAATAAATAGTTATGCTACCCAATGTATTGATGCTTTTGGTATTTAATATTTGATGGTATTTAATATTTGTAGTGGTAGTTACGCCACATCAAACACTTTAATTAAGATGTTTTTTGAGCAAGTAAGAGTCAGGATGTGTCTATTTCTACAATGAAATAAATTGGACGCGAATAGTTCTACTCCTTAATTGAATGCTTATATGTTCCCGATATTGTTCCAAGATGACGAGTAAGAAACAATTACCATTATAATCAATATTGAGCTGTTAAGAGTTCACTTTATCAAAACTATTATAACTATAATTTGATATTCAACTGAATTTAGTACAAGATAACAAGGCTATTAAATTTCTTTAAGCTTCTCTACTGCCTGAACAGATACTATGATACAGGCGAATCTAGTGAATGCATATTTAGAAAATTGCAGCATACAATTATTTAGAAAAGAAAGAAAATGCTTCATCGAATAATATCAATATTTTGATCCATTAATAATGGATCAAAATATTGATATTATTCAGTGACAAAATATTTACGGAAGATACCATCTCCACCAGTCTAGTGTTTTAGTCAAAAAAGGCGTATATATTGCCCATTTATATGTTTAACAGCGAACAATTAAAAGCGGCTAAAAGGGCAACCAAATGCCATTAATGGAAGTAAATATTCCACCCTCTATTATCTACTTAAATCCAATAACAATTCTAAAAAAAGTATTATTTACTATGTGCTAAACCAAATTTCTCTTTCTTCTATGTTTAGTTTTAAGAAAGACAAATGGAGCATTTGTATTAAAAATAAACATATAGACATTGTGTAACTTTCAGAGGTAATTCTCATGCCTATGACAGTGCAACTCTTTTTATCCGGTAGTTTTTGATTATGTTGTTGATTAACAAGAAAAAAAATGTCCATCATTATCTCATTTTTATAATACTTCTTAATACAAGAAGTGAACTGTAGTGATAAAAAAGAAGCTATTTTGCAAACAGGATTCATTGCTTATAAAATCCAATGAGCTTTAATGTCCGATTTCTAATCAAGATGAATTTAAAAGATTTTATAAATAGAAGAGAAGATGTGAAAAGCAGTTCCTAAGTCGTGGTTTCTAATGGGTTCATTATCGGAATGAAAGTTTCTACTAGCGACCTTAGAGCAATTTATGATATACGTAACTTAAATTCTGGAAAATATATATCATAAATCTTGTAGCTCTGTTGCTATTTGTAACTAGGGTACTGCTCAGCTAGGGTATATTTTTAAATTGGTATCCATGTTTACTTGGTAATAAGAAACTTATTATGGCAACTTATTAAATTACTTAAAAAAATATTTGAGGAAAGTCCTCTAACAATTATTGCCTATACTAAAAAGCCGGCAATGGATAAATTGGAGATGGGAAACCTTTAATATTCATTCCGAAAATTAAGAAGGGTGAAACTTTCATGGCTATCTATTAATTGCAAACTTACAGGTGACACACGTTCTGGATAATGTTATGCAAATGTCAAGATATTTAGGCCTTTACTGGTACAACACATAGCATCAACTAATGGTATGAGTCTTTTGACTACCATATTAATAGAGAAGGTTTGTTCACATGAAATTAACTTAATTTCAAGGTTGATCAACGTGTTGAGCATGGGATTATAATACAGCAAAGAAATTGGCATTTATGATTGCTTTTTTTAGAGAAAAAAAGGATGCCAACTTACAAAACCAACATATACTCAATACTTTGTGATTCAATTTTATATTAAAAGGAAGATAGAAGTTATTTGACTTGCAACAGATATTTGAAAAATCTAATAACGATGGTATCTATTTTGCTATTTAAGAAAAATTAATTCCAAATCACCTAACATTTATTAACTGACAAAATTAGCAATGCATCAGTCCTTGGGTATTGAAGTAGTCGGAGAAAAGAAATCCTGTATCATATTTGCCAATTTTCACTGTTTCCTAGGAAGAATTTTCACTGTGGTATGGAAGTGAAAGCCAAATTATTATTGCATGCTGAAATATTTTTCGTTTTATATTTTGCCGGACTTTAAATGCATCCTCGTTTGATAATCAAACATGTATATATTAGCGATATTTGTTTATATGCAGAGGTGGTAAGTTAGATAGTTATTGTTTTCTGCCTCACCCTTCTTGAATTAATTTCCTAAGTAGTAAGGAAGTGATAATTGGATTATAATTACATGCAAAAATATTTGTTTAAACTTCCCCAGAATATCAGCACATCCTCATATAATAATCGAGTATTTATACTGTCCTGGAATTATTTCTTTTAAAAGGAGTGACCTACTGTCCGATTTCAAATTTGTTGTAGATCTTTGTGACCTATTTCATCTGCAAATTGTTAAAGTATCTGTTACTTTCTTAGTTACGTCAAAGCAAAAGACGAGTGAGCCTGATCAATAGATTTTGTTGTGAAACAATTATGAACAAAGCACAATTATGAAACGGCATTTTCGGAATCCACCCTGTTTAGAAGATCGGATGTATTTTGGTTTTTAGTTAGATGAATACTTTGGGTCTTTTCTAGTTTTGTAGTTTTAGTAAATTTTAAATTAGCAATTATACATCTGATTTCCTCTAATTCGAAGAAAAAGTCCTCTCACATTTAAATTTGCCATAAAGTTTTAAAATATTGAAAAGTTAAAATTGAGAAGTTTTTAGTATGCTATCGTCAGGACCAGGCGTGGTAATTTTACTGCAATCTTTAGCCCAACTTGTGTAATAATAGAATTATACCCATCAATCGGCTATAATGGACGTTTAAATGTTTTTTTTTTTTTTTTTTGTTAATTTTAGATTTATACTGTTCGAAGGATGGATATTAATTTGAGTGATTTTAAATCTTTGGAAAAATTCTTCTTTACATTTATTTTGTTAACACATTGAATCCAGAAGTTTATTTTGATCTGTCATCGTATTTTTCAAGCTGCAGCTCACGTTTTTCTTAAAAATTTATTGAATTTTCAGTAGTTGGATTATGACGGAATTTTCTCCATGCTTTACTTTGAGGGTTTTATGTGCTTGCTTACATTCATCGTTTTGCCATGGTATAGGAAATTTTTGTTTGAAACACTTAGTATGACTACATCAGCTGCTGAAGTTATGTTTTCTGTTATGTGCGTTGCAGCTTTATAATTAATACTGCTGCAATATTTATTCATCAAATAAAACAAAATTGAAAAATAGATGAAAGTCCGCAACGGCAATCTTAAGTTAACGAAAGCAAAAGGTGTTATTTGATATTGATTCCTTTGCAACAGGTGGTCACTAAGATAGAGGCTTACTTCAATAGAGTGCTGCTTAAAATAGCTCCTAAAGATAGATTAAAATTTATGTAGCTTGGTTTAAATTAATACAATAATGTTTAAACTGGTCAACTCGTAAAAAGTTAGAGCTAAATCGTATTATAAAATACAGTATCTTTAAGATAAAGCATTAAGTTTGGATAAGGTGTAATTTAATTTAGAGGGATTGAATCTGATTCTGTCTATTAAATTTTAAGCACAGAGTTAAGAAATGCTTCACTGTAAGAGGCTCCAAACGAAAATTGCATTGTAGGGATGCTTCGTTTAGAAGTAAGTATTTGTGCGTTAAGCGGTGATGTTGAATAAATTTTTTTTTGATGGAGACTAGTGTCATATTGTATGAATAGTTACATGGTACAAATATAGTAATATGGTACAAATACATAGTTTAATTTCGTGCAATTTGCTGTTTAGTTAAGTATTCCAGATAATCTGCTAAGCTGGTTAAAAAATGTCACCAAGTTTCGAATGCCAAGCAAAACAGAGGAGTTTAATTCTAGGATCAATTCGATTGTTGAGTTAGCTCTATCATCACTCGTTATTCCCAAAAGTTCAACCAAATAACCACTGTTAATGAGTTCGATATATGAGCTTAGAAATAGGTTGACATCAACAGCACCAATAAAAACAGGAAAAATAAACCATTTTTTAAAATTTAGTTTGAAATAAACTGGGGAGCCAGATGAAAGGAACAACATTTTGGTAAAAAATAGAAGCGCTAGTGTTTCTAAAATCACTCCCTCATTGAACACAAGCAACAC
Source organism: Parasteatoda tepidariorum (assembly GCF_982258835.1). NCBI lineage: Eukaryota > Metazoa > Arthropoda > Arachnida > Araneae > Theridiidae > Parasteatoda > Parasteatoda tepidariorum. Next base: position 109,755,593 of record NC_141759.1, on the reverse strand, counting down.
GTTTATTAAATTAGAGCCATACGTATACGTGAAAGTCGTTAAAATTACATAATTGAACCTAAAAACTGTTGTAAATCATTGGAGATGTTTTACCTTTAGCCAATCTCACAGATGTCGTTTAACGCAGAAATCTGTTGACTGACTACAGTTTATACAAGTTTCTGAATCAGAAAATATGAATACGTTTAGTTTTGCTCATTTTCGTGCTTTTCGTTCAAGAGTTCGCATAAAAGATGCTTAGTAAGTTAGTTTAAAATCAGCGAAGATCAATTCTCCGTGAACGATTTCTGACTAAATGGATAAAAATTCGTCAATTGTTATTAAAGCACAGAAATGCTTATTACACTCCCGCATGGTATATCTTCATCTTGGATAAAATTATCTGATGAAACTGCATTAAGCTTTATTTCAAAGGTCCAGCCAGTTAAAAAGTAATTGATGAAATAAAACATTCCTCATGATATTGTGCATCATTAGGCTTTTAAAGTTTCATGGCGCCACTTTTGGTTAGAAACCTTTTCAAAATCAAAAATGCAACAATACTGCTTACATTAAAAAAGCCTAATTTGTTTCTAAAAGCAAATTCTTGTCTATTGTGGCATGGAACTTGTTAAAATCTCTTTATTCGATAAAATTTGACCACTTTTAAGTACATACGTTAGCCTGGTCTCTATCACTCGTGAGTGCGATGTAATGAACTGGAAGGAAAGTCCTGTTCAGCTCACATTCTGTCAATTTTTAAAAGATTAAAAGTTACTTCGTGTTTTGGAAGGTGTATGAATAAATTATTTCTGTGTATTACCTAGTGATGTTAGTTTGCAGTGCTTAATGGTGATTTTTAGTTCAGTTAGGCTGATAAGATGATTTATATTCAATCACATGGCTGTAACGGATAATTCAGAGCTGTTTTTCAGTTTTACACTTGCAATTGAAAGAATGGGAAAAATTTGACAAACTTCCCCCATTTGAAAAATTTTTAGCTAGTTCACGATGCGTCACCTTTGAAATTTAGTTATAATATTCCTGACAGAGAGCGTGTAATAACTTACAGATATTGTTCAATCTTTTTACAGATTTATTAGAACATGACTTTTCGAACAAGAACCAATATGTCGCAAATGCCGTGAAGCGATAGAATCAGCACATCACAGTGTGCAGAATCAGCACAGTCTGATGCCCTCGCCCTTACGCACCTGACTATCTTAGGCAATCCATATCCTAAAGAGCTTCACCTTAACTCCATTAAGGGATTGTCAGACTATATAAACAAAGTAGGTGACCCAAGACAAAGGAACTATGAAAAATTGGGCTTGGAGCATGGTACAAAATGCAACAAATGCAGAGGTACCACATATCTGACAAGCTCAAGCAAGAAGACGAAGAGAAGAACACTCGTCATATATCCTAAATAAGCATTTTTAAAAATTAAATTCTATTCCGAAGGGACTTCGAATCTCGTCTATTGCAAAATCCATTTGAATTGTTCTTAGTTCTATGACTTTTTCGTATTTTTCATGCTCAGAGAACAGAACTGTTTTGATGCCTGTGTCTCCACCGATAGTAGACCTTCAAACATTATGTCATGCTTGTGATCTCTTTCATGGGCCATTAGTATAGTAAATTAAACTTAATTTAAATTTTAACGTGATATTTCTTAACAAGTGTCAGGACTTGCCGTCAAGACCTACAGTAACTGTTCAGAAAAACAAGTTATTTTTGATGGTACAGGAAAATCTATTTGACTCTAAGTAAATTCAAAACTTTATTAAAATGAAAAGAAAAAAAATTGAATATTTTGAAGCTCTTAATACAGCATTTCTCGTAATATATATGCATAAAACTAATATTCTCGTTGCTTGCTTTTTTCAACAATCATTTAAATATTTCTTCACATGTTCCACCTTTATATGTTCTAAAACATTATCCTCTCTTTTCTAACAAGCATGCGTACTTCTTAGATCTGCTAACTTTCCTATCCTTATTTCTTGCTATCGCTGAACTCTAGTATTGTTCACTCTTTGCTTTAAATTTATGAATGACATATTTCTTACATTTTGCCGACAAACGAAAAATACGCATCTTTTATGGCAAACTTTTCTCAGTTGAAGAGTTAATTTACGTCATTTAAAAATCACGGCTCATATGCATAATTTTGATTAGGGTAATTAGCATTAATAATGCCCTACTAGCTGAATTCTAACTTCATTTAAATTCTTAATTGCTTCTACGCATAAAACTGATGTTTACACAAATTAAAACTATATACACTAACATTAATGTATTTTTTCAACTTTTTTAATCTCTATACAAATAAATAACTATGCCATTGTACCATTATTGAACTACATGCAAATCAAAATTCTTACTACTTATGTTATGTGGTTACGTAACGTTCGTTTAATACATATATTTTTAAGAATATTTTTTCTGATTTTGCCTTTCAGTAAAAATTTTGGTGAATAGTTTTGCTGCTAATAATGTTTAAGAACATTAATTAAGTTCTAGATGTGTAACTTATGTCATGAATTCATTATTTTTAAATCAAGAATTTTTTCTTCACTTTTTCTTATAACTCCAAGAACTATTTTCTAAATCTTCATTTTCACCTACATTAACCATCCAGATTAAATAAATATATTTCAACTTCATATCATACTTAAGCAATTATTATATTTATTAAGGTTTATTAGCTAATGCAAAAAACAGTTACTCAACATATCATCTTTACGAAATGCATTTTTTTTACTAACTACCTAAGTCTAAGTCTTATAACAAAATCAAACGCTTGTAACAAAAGAGGTACAACTAGCATGGAAAGCATCTAGCCAAATTTATTTTATACCCAAGCATAAAATGAACATTTTTCGCGAAGTATTTAACGTCAAAATGTTTTAATTTACTCCCTGGTGAAAATCAAATACAAATTGCTTAAATAATTTTAAAAACTCCTTTACTCTTTTACTACATAATGTTATCATAGTTATACATAAAGTAAATTTATCATAGTAATTCTATGAATCCTATATTTTATATAAACGTATCTTTTTTCATAGTTACATTTTTCAGAATTTATGATTGATTTAACTTGCTTCAAACCTGGCGTTCCAGCCTGCCACCATTCAGTCTGTGAACTTTAATTTCGAATATTCTTAAATCATTTGTGCTTTCTCTAAATGTGTTGATGTTTATAGATTTAATTTTTATTTGTCGTAATATATAAATTCATTTCTGTAGTAATTGACGTAGACCTAAATGTCCAAAACTAGCTCATTCAATTTACATCTTCTATTTTTTCTGTGTATCGATTATTTTGTATAAAGGTGTTTCATATTAATACAAATAAACATAAACGTCAAACGAAATATATTTTATAATTCTTTCTTCTATCGATAAAAAGAGCGAATTATTATGCCTTTCTTTTAACATGTTGTCACATTTTTTTTCCATTTTTTTTTTAGATTTAAGTTTTTAAAATTTTTTTTTAGATTCACAGTTTGTTACGTATATCACAAGATATATTTTAAAAGTGGTGTTTGACTTTAGTATATATGCAACAACTGGTCTATATGGGAGAAATCGGGTTTAGAATCTACAAATAAAAAAAATATTTCGATTGTTTCAATAACTTATTTAGGTAACTAAAACATTCTTCCTCATTGACTGAAGAAGTTTTTTCACACTGTTCTGTACATTTTTAACATTCTTATTTAACAAATAAATTTAATCTACAAATAACGCCATTTTTTTCTCAATTACTGACGCCGATAGTTTGATTATATGTTTTGTAATATAATTTAATACTGTATTATATGTTTTGTTTTCATTTAATAAAAATATTTTTGTTTTATTTTATGTTGGTTGAAATTTATTGTGGAATCTAGAGCCAGTCAGTACGTTCAAAAGTTATAATGATTATTTTGAAGCAATGAATCTAGTCCTATTGTTTTGAAAAAAATTGAAAAGAATGTAGGGTCACCGAGAAGAGACTCAAGATCAGGATAATAACAGCCAAAGAGTTTGTTTCTCCTTTTTGAATCGTGTACAAAACAAATCAAAAGTAAGACTTAATATTAGCAACATTATCTTAATATTATCAATATTAGATGAAGCAACTCATCTATTGCCTATTATTTTTTTTTAATTCGAAACAGTTATTTGATAGAACTATCAACGTAGCACACAAATGTTGAAACAGAAAACTTTTAAGAATTTCCCCTTTAAAGAAAGTTAAGGTGTATGTTTATAAGACAGTAACTTTTATTCAGGATATTTTCCAACACATACATTAATAAATAGTTATGCTATCCAATATATTGATGCTTTTTGAGCATTCTTTCCCAGACTCAGAAGAGAAACGGATCATTTCCATTTGTAAATGATTGGTTGCGTAAGCATATTCATCAGTTTGGTAGAATACCGAGCAAAGTATGAAACGCGTTACAAGTCTTGTGATATTTGTACAATATTATGCAAAAGCATAGTTATTTGAGTATAGTAATTTTTTCTTAGCTTTGATTGATCGTATTCTGCTTTTACATTTACAAAACGTGTTACTTCAGTTTATGTTTATGAGGCGATTCCTTTAATTCGAGCTAAAAAAAAATGCAAAAATTACTTAAGGAGAGGTGCAAGACAGAGAAAGCGTGAATGGGCTGCACATTTCTATGTCAAGCACTTTAAGATGTTTTTGGAGCAAGTAAGTGTCAGGATGTGTCTATTTCTAGAATGAAATAAATTGGGCTCGAATAGTTCTACTCTTTTATTGAATGCTTATATGTTCCCGATATCCTTCCAAGATGACGAGTAAGAAACCATTACCATTATAATCAATATTGAGTTCACTTTGCTAAAACTATTATAACTATAATTTGATATTCAACTGAATTTAGCACAAGATAACAGGACTATTAAATTTTTTTAAGCTTCTCTACTGCTTGAACAGATACAGGTGAATCTACAGTAAATGCATATTTAGAAATGAAAGAAAATGCTTATTAAAGGATCAAAATATTGGAGTGGATGAAATTTTTTTTACGGAAGATACCATCGCCACCAGTCTATAGTTTTGGTCAAAAAAAGGCCATATATGTATATATTGTCCATTTATATGTTTAACAGCCGAACAATTAAAAGCGGCTAAAAGGGTAACCAATTGCCATTAATGGAAGAAAATATTCCACCCTCTACTAATCTACTTAAACCCAATAATAATTCTAAAAAAAGAATTATTTATTATGTGCTAAACCAAGTTTTTCCTTTTTCTATGTTTAGAACTAGCAGTTTTAAGAAAGAACATATGGCGCATCTGTATTAAAAATGCACAGCTAACATTTGGATCTAGCGTAACTTCCAGATGTAATTCTCAAGCCTATGACAGTGCTACTTCAGTGCTTTTTATACGGAAGCTTTTGATAATATTGCTGATTAATAATAATAATTGAAAAAAAAAACGTTGATCACCCCCCTTAGTTGAGCATTATCTTATTTTTATAAATATAATAATCCGTAATACAAGAAGTGAATTGCAGTGACAAAAAAGGAAGCTATTTAATAGTGCATACAGGATACATTACTTAAAAGACAAATGAACTTTAATGGCAGATTTCTTATCAAGATGAATTTAAAGGATTTTATGAAAGAAACATAAGTTGTGAAAAGCAGTTTCTTAGCCGTTCTAGATAAAAAGAAATCAGAATAATGACTTCATTATTCAAATGAAAGTTTCTACTAAATACCTTAGAGCAATTTATAATATATATATAACACAAATTCTGGAAAATATATATCATGGATCTCATAACTCTGCTGCTATGGGTAACTAGGGTAGTGTTGAGCCAGGATCTATTCTTAAATTAGCATCCATGATTGCTTGGTAATAGAAATCTTATTATACCAACTTATTAAACCATTTAAAAAATATTTAATGCGAATTCTCTAACAATTATTGACTACATTAAAAAGCTTGCAATGGTCCAGCTCTAAAATAATAAACTAATTGGCAATGGGAAACCTTCAATATTCATTCCGATAAGAAAGTAGATTCCGATAAGAAACTTATAGATTACACACCTTCTTGATTGTCTATAATGCAGTGGCAAATGTCAAGATATTCATTCCTATGCAGGTACTACACATAGCATTGTATGAGTCTTTTGACTACCATTCTAATAGAGAAGGTATGTTCACATGAAACTGACGTAATTTCAATGTTGGTAGAACAGAAGTCAACGTGTTAAGTATGGATTTATAATACAGCTGGGATCTACTATGAAATTGTCATTTATGTTTGCTTTTTTAGAGAAAAAAGGAATGCCTACTTACAAAACCAATAGATACTGGATATGCTGTGATTCAATTCTGTACTAAAGGAAGATATAGGTTCTTTGACTAGCAACCGATATTTAAAAAAATCTTATAACGATAGCATCTATTTCGCTATTTGCGAAAAAATTGTTTCAAATCCCCAAACATTTATTAACTGAGAAAACTAGTAATACATCAGTCCTTGGGTATTGAGGTAGTTGGAGAAAAGAAATCGTGTATAATATTTGCTCATTTTTACTGTTTCCTAGGAAGAATTTTCACGGTAGTATGGAAATGAAAACCAAATTATTATTGCATGCTAAAATATTTTTCGTTTTATATTTTGCCGGAATTTAAATGCATCTTTATATGATAATCAAACATTTATATATCAGCGATAATTTTTTATATGCAGAGGTGGTAAGTTAGATAGTTTTCTACCTCACCCTCGCTGAAGGTATTTTTTAAGTAGTAGGGAACTGAATTATTATTACATGTAAAATAATATTCTATGTACTTTGCCCGAATATCAACATATCATATGAAAATCGATTATTTATGTAAGTGCATTATTTGTTTATATCTATTGGTGGTCCAATATATTGTCTGATACATAATCAAGGATATGGTTATTTTTTTTTTGCGTAAGAGCCAAATCAGGATACATTGCACCGAGCACTTAGTCTTTAAATAAGCATGATTTAAAGTAAAAGGAAGTATCCTTTATCTTTATGAATGTCAATAAGGTTTCGATGCGAAGTTGTACCGAGTAAAGAAAATAAGGAAAAAGAAATCATTATTAAACAAACGACGTTTCGTATTTTTCAAATTAGAACACAGTGTTAAGATGTGTTTTATGCTTAATGGTTCTCTGCAACTAGAGCAAACAGCTGCTAGTTCGCTTAGTAAAAGGTGTCTATGATTGTTGCATATGAATGATTATCAATCATGTATGACCAATTCGTAATCTGTTTGAAATACTAACAATCTTCCTGGAACTATTTCTTTGAAAAGGGGTGACTTATGGACAGATTTCAAATTTGTTGTAGATCTTTGTGTTCCATTCCATCTGCCAATTGTTGAAGTGTCTGTTACTTTCTTAATTACGTCAAAGCAAAAGACGAGTGAGCCTGATCAATAGATTTTGTAGTTTCCCACAATCTATTGAGTTTTCGACGACGGAATTCTATGCTTTACTTTGAGGGTTTAATGTGCTTGTCTACATTCATTGTTCAACCATGGTTTAAGAAAATTTTGTTTGAGACACATAATATGGTTTTTTCAGTTTCTTATAAAATCAGATTGGCAGAAGCGTGGGATAAGCATTTTTTAGCAAGGAAGACACATTTTACCGCTCAAAAAATAGTTACTTTTGATACAGACATTTGTTCAAGTTAGTAAAAAAATATTTTTAAGTTCATAAAAAATATTTTTCAGTTTAAAAAATTGGATTGAAGGATTTAAAATACATCCGCCACAGGTTTGTGACAGGCACCCGCCACAGGTTTGTGACAGGCACCCGCCACAGGCTTGTGACAGGTACCCGCCCAGGTTTGTGACAAGCAACCCGCCCATGTTTGTGACAGATACCCACCCAGGTTACAGAAATCTATTCAGGTTGCAGTTCGATGTATAAGCTTATAAGTTAAAGGGACTGACTATAGTTTATACACGTGTTCTTGAATCAGAAAATATGAATCTGTATAGATTTGCTCATTTTCGTACTTTTTTCGTTGTTGTAACCGGCGTTCAAGAGTTCGCATATAAGATGCTTAGTAAGTAAAATTTAAAATCAGAGAAGATTAATTCCCCGTGAACGATTTCTGGCTAAATACAGTGAAACTTCTCCTAAAGGCCACCTCTATTAAGGGCCAATATTTTGAGGAACGAAAATTTTCCCCAGACATAATGTTAATTTTCCTCCCATTAGAGGGCCACATTTTCATGACTACCTCCAATAAAGGCCATTTTTTTTTAAAATTTTTCAAAAAAGCCATTTTTTTACATTTTTCTTCTTATAAAGGCCATAAATCTAAACAGGTGTGTCCAATTCTTTAACTAAGAGATAAGAGTTCAGGAATTCCAAACGCCTACACTTTCAAGAAAGAAGGGGGGGGGGTAGGAGAGGATTTAACACAATGAAGACTCAGAAGCTTTTCCATAAGTGAGAAAACAGGTGTTCATCACACTCTGTTTGACCATTCAACTTCCCTTTTATGCTGAAAAATTTTGAGCATTGGGGGAGGAACTTGACCTTTTGTTGTGGGTGCACAAAGGATAACAGGTTTAATCCTTTGTACTCTTTTCATAGTAAGAAACTAGAGTCCTCATTTACTATAAGTGTGAAGACATATTGAAGCATAGTTTTTTACACTAGAAATTTTATGCTCAGGCAAAAGTAAAATTAAAAATCATTGCACCTAAACCAAGCAAAAGTTTACATCGGATTTGAGTGACAAAGGTTCTTAATTATCATGATCAAGGAACATCTGCAAGAAAATCGGCTTATGCGGTGAATCAGCTAATGTTGATAAAGATTTGTGTCAAGACTGGAAATCAAGGCTTCCAATCATTCTGGCAGGCTATGAAGATCGTGATGTTTATAACTTAGATGAGACAGGACTTTTTTTCCGTGCCTTACCTTCCAAAAGTTAGTTGAGAAAGCAGAAGAGCCCAAGGGAGGAAAAACAAGCTAAACAGAGGCTCACTGTGTGTTTTTGTGCTAATGCTGCTGATGAAAAGGAAAAGCCTATCTTCATTTGGCACTCCAAGAAACCTCGTTGTTTTAAAGGTAAAGATTTATCACAAATGGGAGTAAAATATCATCATAATAAGAAGGCATGGATGACCATGGAAATATTTAAAGATTGGTTCATTAGTTTTGACAATAAAATTATAAATCAAGGCAGAAAAGTGATTCTTTTTTTGGATGTTGCACCATGTCACTCGTTTTGCGAAAACTTGAAAAGTGTAAAGCTTCAATTCTTGCCTCCAAATACTGCGTCTGAAAATCAACCTCTAGATCAAGGAGTTATACGCTGCTTTAAATTAGAATACCGACTTTTTGTTTTGCGAAGACTCCTTTCTCTTATAGATTGCGATAAAAATTCATCTCAAATCAATCAATCTATAACAGTATTAGATGCCATTTGGTGGATTAGACAAGCCTGGGAAAATGTAAAGGGACAGACAATTGTAAATTGCTTTAAAAAATGCGAGCTAAGTAATACAGCTTTAGAGGCTACTATCGATTCAGCTGATTTAGAAAATGAAGTGTTTGAACTTTCAAAAGCTGCAGCAATTCAATATGACCCAAATTCAGATAAATATGAAAAAGGGCTAGAATGTTACGATGATTTATCGGATGATTGGGTGAAAAGATTTAGAGATGATTTAGATACAGATAAATAATTAATATTTATTGTTTTAAGTTTTAAAAAAATACAATACATATTTTTTTTCAAACTTATTTGTTCAATTTTTTCAGGAGTACAGTCTGATTCAGATAATGAGAATGAGTCCCCCGTGCCATATTTATCAAACCAAGAAACGCTAATAGAAGTAAATAAACTGATATCTCAATCCAAGGCATTAATAAACGATGCGAATTTAACTAATTTGTTTTTATAGAGTTCAGGAATCATTAGAAACTAAAATTGTTTGCCAAAAAATTGTGAAAAGTAAACAAACTTCAATTGAAAAATTTTTTAAACATGTATAAAAACTTAAAATGTTAATAAACAGTTTTTTTCAACATAAATTTTGATTTCCTCATTTTATTTTTTGATCACCCCCATTTAAGGGCCACCCCCCATGAGGGCCAATTTTCAATGGAACGACAGGTGGCCCTTACCGAGAGGTTTCACTGTAGATAAAAATTCGTTAATTGTTATTAAAACCGAGAAATGCTTATTACACTCCCGTATAGCACATCTTCATCTTGGATATCTGATGAAAGTACTTTAGTTCAAAGGCCAGTTAAAAAGTAATTGATGAAATAAAACATTCCCCATGGTATTGTGCATCATTAGGCTTTTAAAGTTTCGCTCCACTTTCGGTTAGAAACCTTTTCAAGATCAAAACTGCAACAATACTGCTTTTACAAAAGAAGCCTAATTTGTTTCTAAAAGTAAAATCTTGTCTCGTTAAAATCTCTTTATTCGATAAAATTTGACAACTCTTATGTACATAAGCTAGCCTGGTCCCTATTACTCGTGAATGTTATGTAATGAACTGGAAGGAAAGTTCGCAATGTTCAGCTCACATTCTGTCAATTTTAAAGCAATTAAAAGTTACTTCATGTCTTGGAAGGTGTATGAATAAATTATTTCTGTGTATTACCTGATGATGTTAGTTTTTTTAGAATTAGATATTTTTATCATGGCTTTTAACGTAAATTGTGAAGCAGTGAGGTCGGATTTACAGCTTGAATTAATTGAATTGCAAACAATCATCTGAATCAGTTTTTTCTAAGTATACCAATGTTTAAGTTTTACCAAAAGTTCTGAATTACTTAATATTTTCCTAGTAAGTAAACCTTAATCTAAATAATACAATCACTGGGGTAACCTCGGGATTGTGACACCCGTGTTTACTCACAAGTAAACCCCCATGAGGAATTATTTAGGTCAAAATTAACTACTTCTGACCGATCACAGAAATAAATACTTCGACCAACGAGCTGTCCCGGAGAACATCACTAGTTCGTTCTCTGTATTCATATCATCTAATGAGCTTTGAAATGTTAAAGCATTTTATACCAAGAAATTAGAGTATAATTGCTTATTTCATCGTTTTAAATACATTACTACGAAAAGGATGGTGGCAGCAGTGAATAGTAATTAAAATAATGGTTGCAGTTTATTTTTTTTAAAAAAATGTATGCGGATTAATACTCTATAATAAGGATAATTATGGAGCTCTTCATAAAGGAATCTGAATTTTATAGATTTGAATTTTAAAATCTGATTTTAATTACTTTTAATAATTATTGAATTAAAATTCTCTGAAACTAAAAGTTTCGTGCTTCTGAATTTCAAATACCTAAAAATGATTATTTTTTTTACTTATCTAATATTTAAAAAGATTATTATTGAAAGCAAATTATAATTAAAAGCAGATCAGTATATTAACAAATTCATATCAAAGACAGATGAGCTCTTTGATTTCTTTCTATTTTCATAAATAAATAAAAATTGCATATTTATAATTCAATAATTAACTCCTACCCCTTCGAGCTATGTCAAGCAAATTTCGGCATGAATTGATAGTCTTAGGGGGACAGTAATTACATAATGTGTACGCAGATGGTTCGGCTGAAAATGCGATAAGATATGCCCATGATAGAGCCTACTCGAGTATATTTCAGTATTAGCTATCCTGTTGAGAAGTACATATAAGAATTATTAAGTATGGTTTTAGGATTTGGAAAAGAATGAGTGTTATAATGGCCATATAATGCTCGGATTTTTCTCCTAATTTCTGTAAATAGTTTTTTTAAGGTATTTTGTTAACACTCTGAATTCAGAAGTTTCTTTGGATCTGCCATCGTACTTTTCAAGCTACAGCTCGTGCTTTTCTTAAAATCTATTGAGTTTTCGACGACGGAATTCTATGTTTTACTTTGAGGGTTTAGTGTGCTTTTCTACATTCATTGTTCAACCATGGTTTAAGAAAATTTTGTTTGAGACACATAATATGGTTTTTTCAGTTTCTTATGAAATCAGATTGGCAGAAGCGTGGGATAAGCATTTTTTAGAAAGGAAGACACATTTTGCCCCTCAAAAAATAGTTACTTTTGATACAGACATTTGTTCAGGTTAGTAAAAAAATATTTTTATGTTCATAAAAAAGATTTTTTAGCTTAAAAAATTGGATTGTAGGATTTAAAATACACCCGCCACAGGATTGTGACAGGCACCCGCCACAGGTTTGTGACAGGCAACCCGCCCAGGTTTGTGACAGATGCCCACCCAAGTTACAGACATCTATTCAAGTTTCAGTTCGATGTATAATGTTAAAGGGACTGACTATAGTTTATACACGTGTTTTTGAATCAGAAAATATGAATCTGTATAGATTTGCTCATTTTCGTACTTTTTTCGTTGTTGTAACCGGCGTTCAAGAGATCGCATATAAGATGCTTAGTGAGTCAAATTTAAAATCAGAGAAGATTAATTCCCCGTGAACGATTTCTGGCTAAATACAGTGAAAATTCTCTAAAGGCCACTTCTATTAAGGGCCAATATTTTGAGGAACGAAAATTTTCCCCAGACATAATGTTAATTTTCCTCCCATTAGAGGGCCACATTTTCCTGACTACCTCCAATAAAGGCCATTTTTTTTTAAAAAAAATTCTCAAAAAAGCCATTTTTTTTTACATTTTTCTTCTCATAAAGGTCATAAATCTAAACAGGTGTGTCCAATTCTTTAACTAAGAGATAAGAGTTCAGGAATTCCAAACGCCTTCACTTTCAAGAAAGAAGGGGGGGGGTAGGGGAGGATTTAACACAATGAAGACTCAGAAGCTTTTAAATAAGTGAGAAAACAGGTGTTCATCACACTCTGTTTGACCTTTCAACTTCCCTTTTATGCTGAAAAATTTTGAGCATTGGGGGAGGAACTTGACCTTTTGTTGTGGGTGCACAAAGGATAACAGGTTTAAGCCTTTGTACTCTTTTGATAGTAAGAAACTAGAGTCCTCATTTACTATAAGTGTGAAGGCATATTGAAGCATAGTTTTTTACACTAGAAATTTTATGCTCAGGCACAAGTAAAATTAAAAATCATGGCACCTAAACCAAGCAAAAGATTACATCGGATTTGAGCGACAAAGGTTCTTAATTATCATGATCAAGGAACATCTGCAAGAAAATCGGCTTCACAGTTTGATTGCAGCAAGAATCAGATAAACAAATGTTGTTAAAAACAAAGAGAGCTTATACTGAAAGAATATGAAGATTTTTAAAATCGTGGGATAAAGAGAAATGAAAAGTTCTGTGATATAAATGAAGCTGTAATTCAGTGGTTCAGATGTGCTAGGACTAAAAACGTCCCATTAAGTGGTATTTCAGTGAAAGAAAAAGCCATTCAGATTGCAGAATCACTTTGTGTAGAAGACTTCCGTGCAAGCAACGGATGGTTAAATAAGTTTCGTAATAGAAACAATATTGTTTTTAAAACATTACGCGGTGAATCAGCTAATGTTGATAAAGATTTGTGTCAAGACTGGAAATCAAGGCTTCCAATCATTCTGGCAGGCTATGAAGATCGTGATGTTTATAACTTAGATGAGACAGGACTTTTTTTCCATGCCTTACCTACCAAAAGTTAGTTGAGAAAGCAGAAGAGGCCAAGGGAGGGAAACAAGCTAAACAGAGGCTCACTGTGTGTTTTTGTGCTAATGCTGCTGATGAAAAGAAAAAGCCCATCTTCATTTGGCACTCCAAGAAACCTCGTTGTTTTAAAGGTAAAGATTTATCACAAATGGGAGTAAAATATCATCATAATAAGAAGGCATGGATGACCATGGAAATATTTAAAGATTGGTTGATTAGTTTTGACAATAAAATTACAAATCAAGGCAGAAAAGTGATTCTTTTTTAGGATAATGCACCATGTCACTCGTTTTGCGAAAACTTGAAAAGTGAAAAGCTTCAATTCTTGCCTCCAAATACTGCGTCTGAAATTCTACCTCTAGATCAAGGAGTTATACGCTGCTTTAAATTAGAATACCGACGTTTTGTTTTGCGAAGACTCCTTTCTCTTATAGATTGCGATAAAAATTCATCACAAATCAATCAATCTATAACAGTATTAGATGCCATTTGGTGGATTAGACAAGCCTGGGAAAATGTAAAAGGACAGACAATTGTAAATTGCTTTAAAAAATGCGAGCTAAGCAATACAGCTTTAGAGGCCACTATCGATTCAGCTGATTTAGAAAATGAAGTGTTTGAACTTTCAAAAGCTGCAGCAATTCAATATGACCCAAATTCAGATAAATATGAAAAAGGGCTAGAATGTCACTGGGGTACCTCGGGATTGTGACACCCGTGTTTACTCACAAGTAAACCCCCTGAGGAAATATTTAGCTAATAATTAGCTAGTTCTTCCTGATAATTAGTTAAAAAAATTTAAAATGCATAACGGTAACCAACAAAATCATTTTACTTAAAAAAATTACAAAGTAAAAAGTAATAAGTTTAAAATACTAGTCACGTAGTGCTCCTGAGGAAAAAAACCAAGAAATTTTTTTAAACAGTAAACGCTTACCAGATTTTTTTTAAAAGGGCTAACAACAAACTAAGAAAAGTATAATTTGTTCTACTTATGTATAATTTAAAAACCGTTTAGTTGCAGTTTCCAGTATGATTTCATTAATGGAAGTCTAGGAAACAACTCTTAATAATTTGAGATTAATATATAGAAATTTGTATTTTTATGTTGCAATAAGAAAATGAGCATCAATTACTTCAGGGAAGGGCAAATTACGCCTCGCGGCCAACTGTGGCCCACCAGAAGGCTCTATCCGGCCCACAGATAGAATTTTAACTTGCCTATCCGTGGCGAGTATAAATATACATCCATTTTCTTGTCTACTTTGTTCAAAGCTATTTTTGTTATTTTTTTAAACTAATTACTGATGACCTTTTACTTTCTTTATGTTTGCTTTACAAAACAGCTTTTAAACAGAAGCTTAATCTGTTAGATGGGAAACTCGAAGTTAAATTCAATACCCTCAGTAAATTAGGTAATATTATTAATATTATGAAGATGGCTTGAAAAAACTCCATTTTGAGTTTGAAGGCAGATTTTGAAATTTCAGAGCTAATCAAGCAGAAATAGATATTTTTATCATGGTTTTTAACGTAAATTGAGAAACAGTGAGGTCGTATTTACAGCTTGAATTAATTGAATTGCAAACAATCATCTGAAGCAGTTTTTTCTAAATATACCTATTATGTATATTTTTATATATATGTTTATATACCTATTATATATATTATTATATATATGTTTATAATTATTTTAAACTCCTAGTAAGTAAACCTTAATCTAAATAAAACAACAATCACTGGGGTAACCTCGGGATTGTGACACCCGTGTTTACTCACAAGTAAACCCCCATGAGGAATTATTTAGGTCAAAATTAACTACTTCTGACCGATCACAGAAATAAATACTTCGACCAACGAGATGTCCCGGAGAACATCACTAGTTCGTTCTCTGTATTCATATCATCTAATGAGCTTTGAAATGTTAAAGCATTTTATACCAAGAAATTAGAGTATAATTGCTTATTTCATCGTTTTAAATACATTACTACGAAAAGGATGGTGGCAGCAGTGAATAGTAATTAAAATAATGGTTGCAGTTTATTTTTTTTAAAAAAATGTATGCGGATTAATACTCTATAATAAGGATAATTATGGAGCTCTCCATAAAGGAATCTGAGTTTTATAGATTTGAATTTTAAAATCTGATTTTAACTACTTTTAATAATTATTGAATTAAAATTCTCTGAAACTAAAAGTTTCGTGCTTCTGAATTTCAAATACCTAAAAATGATTATTTTTTTAACTTATCTAATATTTAAAAAGATTATTATTGAAAGCAAATTATAATTAAAAGCAGATCAGTATATTAACAAATTCATATCAAAGACAGATGAGCTCTTTGATTTCTTTCTATTTTCATAAATAAATAAAAATTGCATATTTATAATTCAATAATTAACTCCTACCCTTTCGAGCTATGCCAAGCAAATTTCGGCATGAATTGATAGTCTTAGGGGGACAGTAATTACATAATGTGTACGCAGATGGTTCGGCAGAAAATGCGATAAGATATGCCCATACTAGAGCCTACTCGAGTATATTTCAGTATTAGCTATCCTGTTGAGAAGTACATATAAAAATTATTAAGTATGGTTTTAAGATTTGGAAAATAATGAGTGCTATAATGGCCATATAATATTCGGATTTTTCTCCTAATTTCTGTAAATAGTTTTTTTAAGGTATTTTGTTAACACTCTGAATTCAGAAGTTTCTTTGGATCTGCCATCGTACTTTTCAAGCTACAGCTCGTGCTTTTCTTAAAATCTATTGAGTTTTCGACGACGGAATTCTATGCTTTACTTTGAGGGTTTAATGTGCTTGTCTACATTCATTGTTCAACCATGGTTTAAGAAAATTTTGTTTGCGACACATAATATGGTTTTTTCAGTTTCTTTTGAAATCAGATTGGCAGAAGCGTGGGATAAGAATTTTTTAGAAAGGAAGACACATTTTACCCCTCAAAAAATATTTACTTTTGATACAGACATTTGTTCAAGTTAGTAAAAAAAATTTTTATGTTCATAAAAAAGATTTTTTTGTTTAAAAAATTGAATTGAAGGATTTAAAATACACCCGCCACAGGTTTGTGACAGGCACCCGCCACAGGTTTGTAACAGGTACCCGCCCAGGTCTGTGACAGATGCCCACCCAAGTTACAGACATCTATTCAAGTTTCAGTTCGATGTATAATGTTAAAGGGACTGACTATAGTTTATACACGTGTTTTTGAATCAGAAAATATGAATCTGTATAGATTTGCTCATTTTCGTACTTTTTTCGTTGTTGTAACCGGCGTTCAAGAGATCGCATATAAGATGCTTAGTGAGTCAAATTTAAAATCAGAGAAGATTAATTCCCCGTGAACGATTTCTGGCTAAATACAGTGAAAATTCTCTAAAGGCCACTTCTATTAAGGGCCAATATTTTGAGGAACGAAAATTTTCCCCAGACATAATGTTAATTTTCCTCCCATTAGAGGGCCACATTTTCCTGACTACCTCCAATAAAGGCCATTTTTTTTTAAAAAAAATTCTCAAAAAAGCCATTTTTTTTTACATTTTTCTTCTCATAAAGGTCATAAATCTAAACAGGTGTGTCCAATTCTTTAACTAAGAGATAAGAGTTCAGGAATTCCAAACGCCTTCACTTTCAAGAAAGAAGGGGGGGGGTAGGGGAGGATTTAACACAATGAAGACTCAGAAGCTTTTAAATAAGTGAGAAAACAGGTGTTCATCACACTCTGTTTGACCTTTCAACTTCCCTTTTATGCTGAAAAATTTTGAGCATTGGGGGAGGAACTTGACCTTTTGTTGTGGGTGCACAAAGGATAACAGGTTTAAGCCTTTGTACTCTTTTGATAGTAAGAAACTAGAGTCCTCATTTACTATAAGTGTGAAGGCATATTGAAGCATAGTTTTTTACACTAGAAATTTTATGCTCAGGCACAAGTAAAATTAAAAATCATGGCACCTAAACCAAGCAAAAGATTACATCGGATTTGAGCGACAAAGGTTCTTAATTATCATGATCAAGGAACATCTGCAAGAAAATCGGCTTCACAGTTTGATTGCAGCAAGAATCAGATAAACAAATGTTGTTAAAAACAAAGAGAGCTTATACTGAAAGAATATGAAGATTTTTAAAATCGTGGGATAAAGAGAAATGAAAAGTTCTGTGATATAAATGAAGCTGTAATTCAGTGGTTCAGATGTGCTAGGACTAAAAACGTCCCATTAAGTGGTATTTCAGTGAAAGAAAAAGCCATTCAGATTGCAGAATCACTTTGTGTAGAAGACTTCCGTGCAAGCAACGGATGGTTAAATAAGTTTCGTAATAGAAACAATATTGTTTTTAAAACATTACGCGGTGAATCAGCTAATGTTGATAAAGATTTGTGTCAAGACTGGAAATCAAGGCTTCCAATCATTCTGGCAGGCTATGAAGATCGTGATGTTTATAACTTAGATGAGACAGGACTTTTTTTCCATGCCTTACCTACCAAAAGTTAGTTGAGAAAGCAGAAGAGGCCAAGGGAGGGAAACAAGCTAAACAGAGGCTCACTGTGTGTTTTTGTGCTAATGCTGCTGATGAAAAGAAAAAGCCCATCTTCATTTGGCACTCCAAGAAACCTCGTTGTTTTAAAGGTAAAGATTTATCACAAATGGGAGTAAAATATCATCATAATAAGAAGGCATGGATGACCATGGAAATATTTAAAGATTGGTTGATTAGTTTTGACAATAAAATTACAAATCAAGGCAGAAAAGTGATTCTTTTTTAGGATAATGCACCATGTCACTCGTTTTGCGAAAACTTGAAAAGTGAAAAGCTTCAATTCTTGCCTCCAAATACTGCGTCTGAAATTCTACCTCTAGATCAAGGAGTTATACGCTGCTTTAAATTAGAATACCGACGTTTTGTTTTGCGAAGACTCCTTTCTCTTATAGATTGCGATAAAAATTCATCACAAATCAATCAATCTATAACAGTATTAGATGCCATTTGGTGGATTAGACAAGCCTGGGAAAATGTAAAAGGACAGACAATTGTAAATTGCTTTAAAAAATGCGAGCTAAGCAATACAGCTTTAGAGGCCACTATCGATTCAGCTGATTTAGAAAATGAAGTGTTTGAACTTTCAAAAGCTGCAGCAATTCAATATGACCCAAATTCAGATAAATATGAAAAAGGGCTAGAATGTCACTGGGGTACCTCGGGATTGTGACACCCGTGTTTACTCACAAGTAAACCCCCTGAGGAAATATTTAGCTAATAATTAGCTAGTTCTTCCTGATAATTAGTTAAAAAAATTTAAAATGCATAACGGTAACCAACAAAATCATTTTACTTAAAAAAATTACAAAGTAAAAAGTAATAAGTTTAAAATACTAGTCACGTAGTGCTCCTGAGGAAAAAAACCAAGAAATTTTTTTAAACAGTAAACGCTTACCAGATTTTTTTTAAAAGGGCTAACAACAAACTAAGAAAAGTATAATTTGTTCTACTTATGTATAATTTAAAAACCGTTTAGTTGCAGTTTCCAGTATGATTTCATTAATGGAAGTCTAGGAAACAACTCTTAATAATTTGAGATTAATATATAGAAATTTGTATTTTTATGTTGCAATAAGAAAATGAGCATCAATTACTTCAGGGAAGGGCAAATTACGCCTCGCGGCCAACTGTGGCCCACCAGAAGGCTCTATCCGGCCCACAGATAGAATTTTAACTTGCCTATCCGTGGCGAGTATAAATATACATCCATTTTCTTGTCTACTTTGTTCAAAGCTATTTTTGTTATTTTTTTAAACTAATTACTGATGACCTTTTACTTTCTTTATGTTTGCTTTACAAAACAGCTTTTAAACAGAAGCTTAATCTGTTAGATGGGAAACTCGAAGTTAAATTCAATACCCTCAGTAAATTAGGTAATATTATTAATATTATGAAGATGGCTTGAAAAAACTCCATTTTGAGTTTGAAGGCAGATTTTGAAATTTCAGAGCTAATCAAGCAGAAATAGATATTTTTATCATGGTTTTTAACGTAAATTGAGAAACAGTGAGGTCGTATTTACAGCTTGAATTAATTGAATTGCAAACAATCATCTGAAGCAGTTTTTTCTAAATATACCTATTATGTATATTTTTATATATATGTTTATATACCTATTATATATATTATTATATATATGTTTATAATTATTTTAAACTCCTAGTAAGTAAACCTTAATCTAAATAAAACAACAATCACTGGGGTAACCTCGGGATTGTGACACCCGTGTTTACTCACAAGTAAACCCCCATGAGGAATTATTTAGGTCAAAATTAACTACTTCTGACCGATCACAGAAATAAATACTTCGACCAACGAGATGTCCCGGAGAACATCACTAGTTCGTTCTCTGTATTCATATCATCTAATGAGCTTTGAAATGTTAAAGCATTTTATACCAAGAAATTAGAGTATAATTGCTTATTTCATCGTTTTAAATACATTACTACGAAAAGGATGGTGGCAGCAGTGAATAGTAATTAAAATAATGGTTGCAGTTTATTTTTTTTAAAAAAATGTATGCGGATTAATACTCTATAATAAGGATAATTATGGAGCTCTCCATAAAGGAATCTGAGTTTTATAGATTTGAATTTTAAAATCTGATTTTAACTACTTTTAATAATTATTGAATTAAAATTCTCTGAAACTAAAAGTTTCGTGCTTCTGAATTTCAAATACCTAAAAATGATTATTTTTTTAACTTATCTAATATTTAAAAAGATTATTATTGAAAGCAAATTATAATTAAAAGCAGATCAGTATATTAACAAATTCATATCAAAGACAGATGAGCTCTTTGATTTCTTTCTATTTTCATAAATAAATAAAAATTGCATATTTATAATTCAATAATTAACTCCTACCCTTTCGAGCTATGCCAAGCAAATTTCGGCATGAATTGATAGTCTTAGGGGGACAGTAATTACATAATGTGTACGCAGATGGTTCGGCAGAAAATGCGATAAGATATGCCCATACTAGAGCCTACTCGAGTATATTTCAGTATTAGCTATCCTGTTGAGAAGTACATATAAAAATTATTAAGTATGGTTTTAAGATTTGGAAAATAATGAGTGCTATAATGGCCATATAATATTCGGATTTTTCTCCTAATTTCTGTAAATAGTTTTTTTAAGGTATTTTGTTAACACTCTGAATTCAGAAGTTTCTTTGGATCTGCCATCGTACTTTTCAAGCTACAGCTCGTGCTTTTCTTAAAATCTATTGAGTTTTCGACGACGGAATTCTATGCTTTACTTTGAGGGTTTAATGTGCTTGTCTACATTCATTGTTCAACCATGGTTTAAGAAAATTTTGTTTGCGACACATAATATGGTTTTTTCAGTTTCTTTTGAAATCAGATTGGCAGAAGCGTGGGATAAGAATTTTTTAGAAAGGAAGACACATTTTACCCCTCAAAAAATATTTACTTTTGATACAGACATTTGTTCAAGTTAGTAAAAAAAATTTTTATGTTCATAAAAAAGATTTTTTTGTTTAAAAAATTGAATTGAAGGATTTAAAATACACCCGCCACAGGTTTGTGACAGGCACCCGCCACAGGTTTGTAACAGGTACCCGCCCAGGTCTGTGACAGATGCCCACCCAAGTTACAGACATCTATTCAAGTTTCAGTTCGATGTATAATGTTAAAGGGACTGACTATAGTTTATACACGTGTTTTTGAATCAGAAAATATGAATCTGTATAGATTTGCTCATTTTCGTACTTTTTTCGTTGTTGTAACCGGCGTTCAAGAGATCGCATATAAGATGCTTAGTGAGTCAAATTTAAAATCAGAGAAGATTAATTCCCCGTGAACGATTTCTGGCTAAATACAGTGAAAATTCTCTAAAGGCCACTTCTATTAAGGGCCAATATTTTGAGGAACGAAAATTTTCCCCAGACATAATGTTAATTTTCCTCCCATTAGAGGGCCACATTTTCCTGACTACCTCCAATAAAGGCCATTTTTTTTTAAAAAAAATTCTCAAAAAAGCCATTTTTTTTTACATTTTTCTTCTCATAAAGGTCATAAATCTAAACAGGTGTGTCCAATTCTTTAACTAAGAGATAAGAGTTCAGGAATTCCAAACGCCTTCACTTTCAAGAAAGAAGGGGGGGGGTAGGGGAGGATTTAACACAATGAAGACTCAGAAGCTTTTAAATAAGTGAGAAAACAGGTGTTCATCACACTCTGTTTGACCTTTCAACTTCCCTTTTATGCTGAAAAATTTTGAGCATTGGGGGAGGAACTTGACCTTTTGTTGTGGGTGCACAAAGGATAACAGGTTTAAGCCTTTGTACTCTTTTGATAGTAAGAAACTAGAGTCCTCATTTACTATAAGTGTGAAGGCATATTGAAGCATAGTTTTTTACACTAGAAATTTTATGCTCAGGCACAAGTAAAATTAAAAATCATGGCACCTAAACCAAGCAAAAGATTACATCGGATTTGAGCGACAAAGGTTCTTAATTATCATGATCAAGGAACATCTGCAAGAAAATCGGCTTCACAGTTTGATTGCAGCAAGAATCAGATAAACAAATGTTGTTAAAAACAAAGAGAGCTTATACTGAAAGAATATGAAGATTTTTAAAATCGTGGGATAAAGAGAAATGAAAAGTTCTGTGATATAAATGAAGCTGTAATTCAGTGGTTCAGATGTGCTAGGACTAAAAACGTCCCATTAAGTGGTATTTCAGTGAAAGAAAAAGCCATTCAGATTGCAGAATCACTTTGTGTAGAAGACTTCCGTGCAAGCAACGGATGGTTAAATAAGTTTCGTAATAGAAACAATATTGTTTTTAAAACATTACGCGGTGAATCAGCTAATGTTGATAAAGATTTGTGTCAAGACTGGAAATCAAGGCTTCCAATCATTCTGGCAGGCTATGAAGATCGTGATGTTTATAACTTAGATGAGACAGGACTTTTTTTCCATGCCTTACCTACCAAAAGTTAGTTGAGAAAGCAGAAGAGGCCAAGGGAGGGAAACAAGCTAAACAGAGGCTCACTGTGTGTTTTTGTGCTAATGCTGCTGATGAAAAGAAAAAGCCCATCTTCATTTGGCACTCCAAGAAACCTCGTTGTTTTAAAGGTAAAGATTTATCACAAATGGGAGTAAAATATCATCATAATAAGAAGGCATGGATGACCATGGAAATATTTAAAGATTGGTTGATTAGTTTTGACAATAAAATTACAAATCAAGGCAGAAAAGTGATTCTTTTTTAGGATAATGCACCATGTCACTCGTTTTGCGAAAACTTGAAAAGTGAAAAGCTTCAATTCTTGCCTCCAAATACTGCGTCTGAAATTCTACCTCTAGATCAAGGAGTTATACGCTGCTTTAAATTAGAATACCGACGTTTTGTTTTGCGAAGACTCCTTTCTCTTATAGATTGCGATAAAAATTCATCACAAATCAATCAATCTATAACAGTATTAGATGCCATTTGGTGGATTAGACAAGCCTGGGAAAATGTAAAAGGACAGACAATTGTAAATTGCTTTAAAAAATGCGAGCTAAGCAATACAGCTTTAGAGGCCACTATCGATTCAGCTGATTTAGAAAATGAAGTGTTTGAACTTTCAAAAGCTGCAGCAATTCAATATGACCCAAATTCAGATAAATATGAAAAAGGGCTAGAATGTCACTGGGGTACCTCGGGATTGTGACACCCGTGTTTACTCACAAGTAAACCCCCTGAGGAAATATTTAGCTAATAATTAGCTAGTTCTTCCTGATAATTAGTTAAAAAAATTTAAAATGCATAACGGTAACCAACAAAATCATTTTACTTAAAAAAATTACAAAGTAAAAAGTAATAAGTTTAAAATACTAGTCACGTAGTGCTCCTGAGGAAAAAAACCAAGAAATTTTTTTAAACAGTAAACGCTTACCAGATTTTTTTTAAAAGGGCTAACAACAAACTAAGAAAAGTATAATTTGTTCTACTTATGTATAATTTAAAAACCGTTTAGTTGCAGTTTCCAGTATGATTTCATTAATGGAAGTCTAGGAAACAACTCTTAATAATTTGAGATTAATATATAGAAATTTGTATTTTTATGTTGCAATAAGAAAATGAGCATCAATTACTTCAGGGAAGGGCAAATTACGCCTCGCGGCCAACTGTGGCCCACCAGAAGGCTCTATCCGGCCCACAGATAGAATTTTAACTTGCCTATCCGTGGCGAGTATAAATATACATCCATTTTCTTGTCTACTTTGTTCAAAGCTATTTTTGTTATTTTTTTAAACTAATTACTGATGACCTTTTACTTTCTTTATGTTTGCTTTACAAAACAGCTTTTAAACAGAAGCTTAATCTGTTAGATGGGAAACTCGAAGTTAAATTCAATACCCTCAGTAAATTAGGTAATATTATTAATATTATGAAGATGGCTTGAAAAAACTCCATTTTGAGTTTGAAGGCAGATTTTGAAATTTCAGAGCTAATCAAGCAGAAATAGATATTTTTATCATGGTTTTTAACGTAAATTGAGAAACAGTGAGGTCGTATTTACAGCTTGAATTAATTGAATTGCAAACAATCATCTGAAGCAGTTTTTTCTAAATATACCTATTATGTATATTTTTATATATATGTTTATATACCTATTATATATATTATTATATATATGTTTATAATTATTTTAAACTCCTAGTAAGTAAACCTTAATCTAAATAAAACAACAATCACTGGGGTAACCTCGGGATTGTGACACCCGTGTTTACTCACAAGTAAACCCCCATGAGGAATTATTTAGGTCAAAATTAACTACTTCTGACCGATCACAGAAATAAATACTTCGACCAACGAGATGTCCCGGAGAACATCACTAGTTCGTTCTCTGTATTCATATCATCTAATGAGCTTTGAAATGTTAAAGCATTTTATACCAAGAAATTAGAGTATAATTGCTTATTTCATCGTTTTAAATACATTACTACGAAAAGGATGGTGGCAGCAGTGAATAGTAATTAAAATAATGGTTGCAGTTTATTTTTTTTAAAAAAATGTATGCGGATTAATACTCTATAATAAGGATAATTATGGAGCTCTCCATAAAGGAATCTGAGTTTTATAGATTTGAATTTTAAAATCTGATTTTAATTACTTTTAATAATTATTGAATTAAAATTCTCTGAAACTAAAAGTTTCGTGCTTCTGAATTTCAAATACCTAAAAATGATTATTTTTTTAACTTATCTAATATTTAAAAAGATTATTATTGAAAGCAAATTATAATTAAAAGCAGATCAGTATATTAACAAATTCATATCAAAGACAGATGAGCTCTTTGATTTCTTTCTATTTTCATAAATAAATAAAAATTGCATATTTATAATTCAATAATTAACTCCTACCCTTTCGAGCTATGCCAAGCAAATTTCGGCATGAATTGATAGTCTTAGGGGGACAGTAATTACATAATGTGTACGCAGATGGTTCGGCAGAAAATGCGATAAGATATGCCCATACTAGAGCCTACTCGAGTATATTTCAGTATTAGCTATCCTGTTGAGAAGTACATATAAAAATTATTAAGTATGGTTTTAAGATTTGGAAAATAATGAGTGCTATAATGGCCATATAATATTCGGATTTTTCTCCTAATTTCTGTAAATAGTTTTTTTAAGGTATTTTGTTAACACTCTGAATTCAGAAGTTTCTTTGGATCTGCCATCGTACTTTTCAAGCTACAGCTCGTGCTTTTCTTAAAATCTATTGAGTTTTCGACGACGGAATTCTATGCTTTACTTTGAGGGTTTAAAGTGCTTGTCTACATTCATTGTTCAACCATGGTTTAAGAAAATTTTGTTTGCGACACATAATATGGTTTTTTCAGTTTCTTTTGAAATCAGATTGGCAGAAGCGTGGGATAAGAATTTTTTAGAAAGGAAGACACATTTTACCCCTCAAAAAATATTTACTTTTGATACAGACATTTGTTCAAGTTAGTAAAAAAAATTTTTATGTTCATAAAAAAGATTTTTTTGTTTAAAAAATTGAATTGAAGGATTTAAAATACACCCGCCACAGGTTTGTGACAGGCACCCGCCACAGGTTTGTAACAGGTACCCGCCCAGGTTTGTGACAGATGCCCACCCAAGTTACAGACATCTATTCAAGTTTCAGTTCGATGTATAATGTTAAAGGGACTGACTATAGTTTATACACGTGTTTTTGAATCAGAAAATATGAATCTGTATAGATTTGCTCATTTTCGTACTTTTTTCGTTGTTGTAACCGGCGTTCAAGAGATCGCATATAAGATGCTTAGTGAGTCAAATTTAAAATCAGAGAAGATTAATTCCCCGTGAACGATTTCTGGCTAAATACAGTGAAAATTCTCCTAAAGGCCACTTGTATTAAGGGCCAATATTTTGAGGAGCGAAAATTTTCCCCAGCCATAATGTTAATTTTCCTCCCATTAGAGGGCCACATTTTCCTGACTACCTCCAATAAAGGCCATTTTTTTTTAAAAAAAAATTTCTCAAAAAAGCCATTTTTTTACATTTTTCTTCTCATAAAGGTCATAAATCTAAACAGGTGTGTCCAATTCTTTAACTAAGAGATAAGAGTTCAGGAATTCCAAACGCCTTCACTTTCAAGAAAGAAGGGGGGGGGGGTAGGAGAGGATTTAACACAATGAAGACTCAGAAGCTTTTCCATAAGTGAGAAAACAGGTGTTCATCACACTCTGTTTGACCATTCAACTTCCCTTTTATGCTGAAAAATTTTGAGCATTGGGGGAGGAACTTGACCTTTTGTTGTGGGTGCACAAATGATAACAGGTTTGAGCCTTTGTACTCTTTTCATAGTAAGAAACTAGAGTCCTCATTTACTCAGAAACTAGAAACTGAAACTAGAGTCCTCTGTGTGAAGGCATATTGAAGCATAGTTTTTTACACTAGAAATTTTATGCTCAGGCACAAGTAAAATTAAAAATCATGGCACCTAAACCAAGCAAAAGATTACATTTGGATTTGAGTGACAAAATCAAAGTTCTTAATTATCATGATCAAGGAACATCTACAAGAAACTTGGCTTCACAGTTTAATTGCAGCAAGAATCAAATAAAAAATGTTGTTAAAAACAAAGAGAGCTTACTGAAAGAATGTGAAGATTTTTAAAATCGTGGGATAAAGAGAAATGAAAAGTTCTGTGATATAAATGAAGCTGTAATTCAGTGGTTCAGATGTGCTAGGACTAAAAACGTCCCATTAAGTGGTATTTCAGTGAAAGAAAAAGCCATTCAGATTGCAGAATCACTTTGTGTAGAAGACTTCCGTGCAAGCAACGGATGGTTAAATAAGTTTTGTAATAGAAATAATATTGTTTTTAAAACATTACGCGGTGAATCAGGTAATGTTGATAAAGATTTGTGTCAAGACTGGAAATCAAGGCTTCCAATCATTCTGGCAGGCTATGAAGATCGTGATGTTTATAACTTAGATGAGACAGGACTTTTTTTCCGTGCCTTACCTACCAAAAGTTAGTTGAGAAAGCAGAAGAGGCCAAGGGAGGAAAACAAGCTAAACAGAGGCTCACTGTGTGTTTTTGTGCTAATGCTGCTGATGAAAAGGAAAAGCCCATCTTCATTTGGCACTCCAAGAAACCTCGTTGTTTTAAAGGTAAAGATTTATCACAAATGGGAGTAAAATATCATCATAATAAGAAGGCATGGATGACCATGGAAATATTTAAAGATTGGTTGATTAGTTTTGACAATAAAATTACAAATCAAGGCAGAAAAGTGATTCTTTTTTTGGATAATGCACCATGTCACTCGTTTTGCGAAAACTTGCAGGTGGCGGTAACGATGACAGTTGAGAGGGTGCATGCATTGGAGCCTGCGACTGTTTGATATTTGGATGGGAAACAGCGCGATTATTCGAACCACCGGGATACGGAGGTGGGTTTTGATCATCTTGAGGATAATGCAGCCTTGGATCATTAGGCATGTCATGTCACAAGTTATTTGCAGATTTTGAACGAGTGTGGTGATCCGGGAATTCATTCACTTTTGGCATCGAAGCAGTTGAAGACATTCGGCTCTATGCAGGATTGTAAACCTCCTGTGATCGGATGCTTCCATTCTGTTGAATACCTGGGGGGTCTGGTTCATGGTTGCCTAGGGAGAAAAAAATTGTGGTTTTAAAATTTTTGCTTCAGAGCACATATTTAAAATAATCAATAACTATTTTACGTATTTTTTAATCTGCAAACAATTTTAAATTGAATTTTTAGATATTATGCTGACAAACCAGCATACCCCCACTAAACTTTACTCTGGACAAGACTGAAATTTTTTTTATCATCAACTTGTCATTTGCATGAACTTTTCGTTTTTAAAAATAGTACATTGCAGCTACTTGGAATAAGATCCAAATTATTCGTTCTTCTTCAGTTTCTTTATTTGGGAAGCAACTTTCTTTTGGGTTCTTTGATAGTTGATGAATCTTTGTTATGAATATATGAATTAAAATTTGATACTCAACTTCAGATTAATGAGAGAGAAAAAGATAAAGCGCACTTTTCCCTAGTTATCATATAATACTCAAAGGGTGCGTAGTCAGATTTTTCAACAAAAAATAAGCACCTTTTAAGTACTCTTTTTTAAGCACTTTCCAAAAAAAAAATTCATAATTAGGATCTGTGCAGTAATAAAAAAAAATTTCTATCGTTTAAAGTTCTTAATTTATTAACATAGAATAAATAAAATTCAAAAATATTTTCACAAACTTCACATAATCGTGATGAATTAACTAGTTTCTGATAAATATTGCAAAATTGTGAAAACCCCGCATTTTTGTAATTTAGAACAATCGACACGGTATAGGGAAAATCTCTTATTAAAAGACAGAAAATTAGGTACTTTTTACAAACCCCGAATAAAATAAGCACCTTTAAGGGCTTTTAAAAAATGCAAATCAAATATAAGCACATTTAAGCATTTTTTGAAAATGCTACGCACCCTGCTTACATACTAAAAATTAACATCAGGAAAAGGAAAGAAGTTTAGAATTGTGTTTTAAATTTAAAACTAAAAAAATACTCAGTATCTTGACAAAAGGTATGAGTTTTCATTATTAAATGTCTACACAATTATTATAGAAATAATCACTATCTTCTAAGATCCTAATATTTTTTTAAGAAATTGGCACTTTAAGTCTTTCCCACAATTAAATAATAAAATTACATTTTAATGCTAAGTAATATGCATTGAGAGGGATTACATTGATAATAAAATGACAGAATCCTTACTATTTAAGGAAGGAACACTTTTACTGCTCTGCATTCGAGGAGGTAACAGGTGGTTAGATCCTGCAGTTATTCTCCCATCATGACCATTTTCATTCATAACCCTCGATGGAATATGTCGCTCACTCATTCTGCGAGGCCCTGTAAGCAAGTAAATTTCGAATTAACCATAGCAAAGTAAATTTAATTCAACCACTATTTAAACTCCTACTATCTTTGATTCCTTCTTAACTTTTTAATATTACAGTGATTGTATCTAAAACTAGCAGATTTTAACATTGAAATTATATTTAATTTTATTATATATATATTTAA
Source organism: Parasteatoda tepidariorum (assembly GCF_982258835.1). Classification (NCBI taxonomy): domain Eukaryota; kingdom Metazoa; phylum Arthropoda; class Arachnida; order Araneae; family Theridiidae; genus Parasteatoda; species Parasteatoda tepidariorum. The sequence continues at coordinate 109,726,299 of NC_141759.1, read as the reverse complement.
AAAAATCTACAACACAACCAATAATTGAGAGAGTTTTATAAAAAGTTTTAATGCAAAAGTACAGATTCTTAATTCTCTATTAAGACACAATTCTTTTTTTGAAAAAAAAAAATTTTTTTTTAAGGAAGATAATTAGTTCTAAGTTTAATTTTTTTGAACATGATAAAAATTAATTGATCATTTCATTTAATAGTGTAAGAGCTTATTCTTTACCTTGTTGTGCTAAGAAATAATATTAAATAAGCATTCGTTAAGATCTAAATTTAGATACCATTTTTTTTTATTATTTAACTTAATTCAAACCGATCATGTAACTGAATGGATACTCTTCAAATTAGCCCTAATCTCATGCTTACGGTAGCAGAAATTATACAAATTTAACATTAAGAACAATTTAAAAACACCAATTAGGTTTTAATGGATATAAACTTTAAAAATATGAAAACATGCGTCAAAAGAACATAAAAAAATTGACAGCAAGACTAAAATGTTTACATTTGAACGAAAACTATAAGTGGATAAACATAATATGAAACAAACAATTGGGAAATGATAATAATGAAAATTCACAAAATCATGCATAATATGCTAAAAAGGCGAACTAAATTAAAATTGAGCACAATACATTCTGGAAGGTCATAAAACAATTGATAGAGAGACTAAAATATTGCTTACTACCAAAATCAAACAGGTTGTGAATTGATAAAAATGAAACTTGACAAAGTCATGCAAAATGAGTTTAAAACGCAAACTAAATAAAAATGCATTTTAGAAAGGAAACAAATGAAAACTGAAAAAATAAAACCTATAAAAACAAACCATAAGGACTGAAAAACATCATCAAAGGACTAAAAAGAGAAGAAAATTTTATATAACTGTGACAAGTTTGAGGGCATGGTTTAAGACAATTTCCAAAGCTGTACAGAGTCTCAGTACTACTGCATTTAGATGAACGATAATATGGCAACAATGAAAAAATCTCTTTAGCCACTTTTTTATTAATATGTTTAAAATATTCATGACTTTTACAAAAATACATATTTTTTGAATGATTGGTAAAACTATCATATGTGTAATTGCCATTCTTATCAACGTCTTTGTGGCAAAACTGCTGTGATGATAGATTTTCTAAAGACAGACAAATGGAAGTTGCTTTTGATTTGCATACAATACAAAAATAGTTAAGAGTTACATTTTCTTTAGGCATATGCTGTTGCCTTTTAAATATACATATAGGACAATCAGTTTCATAATCCTCGATTTGATATAATATGCTTCTAGACATTTTTGATGGCACATGCCCTCGATCCAAGTGGGATTGGCAATATGGACATGGACAATTATGGCAGAAATTGAGTAGAGAATCTTCACTTTTAGGTTTAAACAAAGCTCGTTTATAAGGCCACACTGAAAATTTGGACGGTAAGCCTGGTGGACGAAGCCTTGCATTCTTGAATGGATATTCTTTTAAGACTTGATCTGTTCGTTCTAAGGTGGGTAATAGTTCATTGTTTGTGGAAGATGTTTTTTTATTATAGTCAAAATAACAACTTCGTGTTATTTTAGGAGGAACAAGATAGTTATTTAAATTTCCAAAGTTTTGGTTCTCGCATCCACTTGGAGGGGCTCTGAATGCTCGTTTCATATGAGTAATGTGTTGAATGAAAGGTTAGAAACAAGACAGCATATGATTAGGTTCAAAAAGAGTAGTTACAATATAAAATAACCAAAATTTAGTCAAGAACAAGAAAGTTAAAAAAAATTTTGAAAATTCAAGAACACTAGATACAGAAAATAATTAAAAAATTTGATATTTTTGCGAATAAAATAAAAAAGTTATTGGAACTATGAAATACTTTTCTTTTTGAGAGTTTTGAAAAAAAGAAAATGTAAATAAAACATCAAATGACAAAAAAGTAGAATAGAGAGATTGGTAAATTTTAACTTATTAGTGAATTCACCAGAATTCAAGATTAAAAGTGGAAATTTTTTTTTTTAAATTTAGGAACAAATATTAGTTTCCATACATAAATATACAAGTTGAGCAAAATGTTATCTCTTATTTGACATAATTATTTTTATTAAAACATTTTGTGAGATGTGGTGTTACTCATGAAATGTGAGTGCAATAAAAAATTTGAAACCTGATAGTAGTAAGTTTAATTTTTGAAACGAAAAAAATGAAAAACTGCTGAGTTACAATTGTTTAAATTTGCTCAGAGCATTTATTCTAGCCACTTTTTTATAGCATTTATTTCAGTTAAATTTATTTTAATAAAATTTCTTTAAAAAGCACAGGAAAATGAGATTTTTAGTTTTATAAAGGAATTATTTATTAGCAGAATGTAAGAAATGCTTAAAAATGCTAAATCAAAGTATTTAAATAAATTATGAACTAAGGTCATCAAAACAATTTTGTGTTAATTTTTAAATACAGTCGGACCTCTATTTGACGAAGTCGCTAAATCCCGATAATAAGTTCGTTATATGGAAAATTCGTTAAATAGAAAATCACCTTTTGAAATACTTAAACGACGCAAAACAGGTTTTAAATTCATAAACACTAGACATGATTAAAATGGTAATTGATACACCTTTATCTAGTAAACTAGTATCTACCATTTATTTTCTCATAAATCTTAACCATTAAAGAAATCTGCATGAAAAGCAAGAATAGAGTAAAACATTATCCAGTGTTACACTATCATGCTGCATAAATTTTCAACTAAAAAAAGCTAAATTTATGTTTAAAATTATAGCTACATTTATTATAGTAGTAATTTAAAACATACATTACAGCACGCGTTCATAAGTTTAATTGCTACTGATAAAATTCTTTAATTTTGTCGAGTTTTTCCTTTGAAATGCAAACAAAAGGGGAAAGGGATTTCACTGCTTTCTCTAAAAGTCTTCGAAAATCAATTCAAAGTTTATTTCCCTCATAATATGCGTTAACAAGTTTGAAATATTTTGGGAAATAGGGAAAGTGGACCTCAAAGAAAAGTTCGTTAAATAGAAAATTCACTTCGCTATTTGGAAGTTATTTTACGAATTATTTACGAGTTATTACGATTAAGATTTACGAGTTATTTTTACGGAAGTTTTTTTTAAGAATTTCCAAAATGTTCTTGGTTCCTCGAAAAAATTCGCAAAATGAAGAAATTCGGAAAATGGAATTTCGTTAAATAGAAGTCCGACTGTAAAAATATTATTTCAATAGAAACATTTCTAAATAATATTTTTTTATTAATTAAATTACATGATTTGTTATCGTTTAAATCTTCAATCTCAAGCCTTACATGTTTACCAATTCCAATTGATTTACTGGACATTAATGTTGTGCAATCTATTAAGAGCAATGAATAAATTGAAATTGAATCCAACATGATTCAATATCAACAACTCAACCAAGCCGAGCAACTAATACAAACCCAATATTTTTTCGCTTTATCAAGAGCAGTAAAAAAAAATAGGTTTAAAACAGAACAAAGAATCTAACAATCAAAGTTTTATATTATAAGAAATTTTTAGAATATAAATACCTCTTTGAATTGTAGGTGAAGGTTTAGTTAGCAAATCAGTCAGACCATTAAAAAATGCACCTTGTTTAGCAACTTCTACGGTAACAACAGGACCAGTTCGTGTCATTAATTCAGCCGCTCTAAAAAAAAAAACAGGACAAATAATGAGATATTTTTTAAATAACAATAAAGGAAGGAACGGTTATAGAGAAATAAAACTAATTAAGTTTTATTTACTTTTCTTGGTTAACGCCAACCAAAGAATGCCCATCTACTTTCAATAATTCATCACCAGCTTGCAATCTGCCATTCTAAAATATGAAAGAAAAAAAATTTGAGCTTCTTTTAAAATTCAGATTTAATTTATTTAATTATCAATTGAATAAAAAATGAGGAAAATGCAGGGCTTGATACAGAGGACCATTGGTTTAAAACCACTTAATAATAATAATATCTATAATAATAATAATATCTATTTCACTATATATGTTTATATAAGAAATAAATCTTATATAAATATATATAGTGAAAATGTGTATGGATTTTTCAGTTTCTAGTTCTTTAGTCCAATGGCGAAAGTTTCTGATGATAAAAAATAATCCGTATTTATATCGGCTTTAATTACAATATTGTAATTACAATATTTATCAATTTACAATATTTTTCAATATCAGAACATTTTTGGAGGCACATACCAGATTACTATAAAAAAAGAAAGCATATTCTGCTTTAGTTAAGTTTAATAAAAGCAAATTTTATACCAAAAGAATAATAAAAACAATTTTGAATTTCAGAATAAATTTGTTTAGAACAGAAAGTTTATATAGTTTCCAGTAAAAATCAGATGAATTATTGGAGGATCACTGAACAAAATTTATAATAGTTTAAGATACATAAAAAATTATGATAGTATTATTGTATTAAAAAAGTAGTCAGGAAAGAAGCGGTAAAATGAATTCCCCCTTTTCAAAATTTGTAATAGAGTTTACTTTAAAATAATTTGATTTGTGAAATTTTAATGTGTTAATAGCCTTAAAACGAAAACACAGTAAATATGCTACTTTATCATTTGTAAAAATATAATTTAGTTATATAATTACTAAAAGGTCGATTGGAATTTGTCCTTTTTAAAATCAGATGAATCAATAATTATGAAAGCACAAAATTCCACCATGGAAGTGTGCATTTCCGTAAATAATAAGTAAGCATTTTTAAAATCAGATGAATCAATAATTATAAAAGCACAAAATTCCACCATGGAAGTGTGCATTTCAGTAAATAATAAGTAAACATATCTCCCTTGAACTCATCACTATAAAATTTGATTTTGTAAAATATTTAAGTTTCCTTTCACATAAAATGACTGAATTCTCAAAAATTTTGAAACAATGAATCTTGGGAGTAAGGTTGTTTATCTAAATCATGCTTATAATTAGTAGACAGTCGCCAAGTTTGATCGATCAAATTTTGTGATCTAGAATTACCAATCATGATAAAAAAAAATCCAAATCTTTCGATTCTTAAAATAAATTATTTTAATATACGCATTACAGAAATGGTATATTCTGCAGATACAAAAAAAAAAATCAATAACAACAAAATCTTAAAAGCAGGAGAAATGAAAAAATACTTTTGATCAGGAAAATGATGAATCCTGATTTATATCTTTCTTACAAAATATGCTTTTCAATAACCCACTACACATATCTGAGAAACAAATTTTTCTATAGTGTAATAAATTGAAATTTATTATAAGTTTTTTTTTTTAATACTTTTAAAGATAGATTATTTGTCTGTAGATGGCACCACTACGGTAAAGTTTAAATTCAATCATAATGATATTTTCTTTAGAAATTTTGAATTAGTCTTTTAAAAAGGGATTTTTTTGGGTAAAATCTATGTAACTAAATTTATTAATATTTATTGAAGATGGTATTATAACTTGTATAGGGTATTAGTGGATTCATGACGGTTTTTCTCAGGGATCTTTTTTTTTGGTTCTGACGTCCGCCGGATGCGGGATGACTCTGGACGTGGTAAACAGGTCAGTCTAGATTCTTTCGCCTTGTTGACGGGAGGATAAAAGAGAAGCGATGAATGTGGCTAGGAGGAGTTGCAGTACCAGTAGTAAGCAGTTAATCAGAGCAGTATCCTGGGGATACGGAGTTTGTCCGCTGAAGGAGTGGTTCGTGACAGTATCTCGGAGATGGTGGATCGTAACCTTAGGGAAAGCTAAACTGAAGTCTCTAGCGGGAAGGACTACCGGGATTAGCCAAAAGCCGATATCTTTGAGACGATGGGCCAAGTCCGGAGGAATCTATGCTGGACGTCCGGTGTCCCCCTTCTACATGCCTAAGTCGCTTGAAATTAGAATAGCTGGAGAAATTTCGAGATCCTAGCCGAGGAGTTTGTCCATGAGTTCATCTACCTTTCCGGTGGGCGGTTCCAGAGTGAAAGCAGTAAATTCCGTAGGGTACTTATAAAACTTTAAATTTTATTTCGTTAACATTTTAGAGGAATCATTTACCGAAAATTCTGAACTGTTATGTTGTGTTTTTTTTTGTGTAGGAGAACAATCAGCATTTAAGTGTACTTTATAGATATCATAAACCAAGTCTGGGTTTTTAGAAATGTTAAATGAAGTTTTTATTTTATAAATGTCTTTTTTTTGAACTGTAGAAGTTGAAGGTTATGCTTGAGTGTTTTAAGGTTGCATTTTTGTTTTAATTAATGTATAAATGTTTATTCCCATGTTGGCATTTGGAAATGTGTGAAATTATGTTTTTTGAAGATTTAGAGGTGCAATAAAAATGAGTTTTAAATGTTAACAGTTTTCTGTAATTCATTAGATATTTGTCTACTAAATAACCTGGGTAACCGTTACTAAATTTAAATTTTGAGATCACAGCAAAAGGGGTAACGGTACAAATTGGTGCCGTGACCAGGATAGGCAAATTTAATAGAGAGGGCCTAAATTGGTGCTGCAATCTTTTGCATTTCCAGATGCTAACATTTGACTTTTTATGTGTTTTAAAGTTGTATCATATTTGAGTGTATTCATGTATTCCCAGTTTTTGAAATAGACGTAAACAAGTTCGGGTATATTCAATTAATAGTGTATTTGTGATATTTGAGTTATAATCGAATATGTGTCTTAAAGATAAGCCTTCGCCACAGGATGGTCAAACGGGTGTGTTTATACCTGGCCATTTTTCTCTTTTGGCGTTGCAAGTACTCCGGCACTGTTAACATATGGTAGGGAATTAACTTTACAGCTGGAATTTCGTAGGAATCATAAACCTTTCTCTTATGCGGGTGCTGAGGACTTTGCCAAAGATTTACTTGGTAAATTGCATAGTACTTATGCATCAGCGAGGGAAAATCTAGAATATTCTGCAGAAAATAGAAAAGCTCGTAGAGACCAAAACATCAAACAATATAGTTTCCAAGCAGGGGATGAGGTATACTGGTTCAATCCTGTGTTAAAGAAAAACCAGTGCAAGAAATTTGCTAAATTTAATGAGGGCCCTTTCAGGGTGGTTGAAGTCTTATCTCCGGTCACTTTGAAAATCCAACATACAAAAAATTTTGGCTATACTAGGGTTGTTCATGTGGAGAATGTGGAAAAGGCGGAACAAAGATTGGAAATTTTGCGATCCAGAGATAGTGGGTTCGGTGACCAAATAAGTGGCAGTGTAGAGAGGGAAAGAGTAGAGACGCCTGCTCCAGGAAATCTACTGTATGAGACAGGTAAATTCGTGCCTTTTCCGCAACCTCGTTATAACTTAAGACAACGAGTAAATGGACGGGTCATAAGAAATTAGAATTTGTAAGAAAAGTGTAACTAAATTTTTCTTGTTTTAAATTGGGTTATAAGTGTTTTGGGGTGGAATGTCAAATGTTCTCCAAATATGGAGGAGGAGTTTATACCTGGCGGTGTATATTTTGGTTACATAAGCCGGAATGTAGTAGGTCGGTGGAGACTGTTTTTTGTTTTCAGGTGGACCACGGTCCTTTTATGTACATAAGTGTGAAGTGTAGGTCTCCACCGGCAATTGTAATGATGTATGTAATCAGTCAAAACTGGGTTTGTCCCATTTTTGTTTTTTTAATGTTATTTTGAAAATGCAGATTATGAATCTTTAGATGTTTAAAATTTGAAAGCTGAAGATTGATAACGTTGCTGTACAATCTTTTCCTGACCCCCTATGGGCCGCTGGAAAAGGTATTGCTAAGTGTAAATCTGAGTTATAATGTTTTTTAAAGTTAAGTGTAGTTTAAACTACTTTGGCGCATATTTGATTCCTCTTTTCTGTTTCCTTGCAAGGTGCACATTGTTAGGGTCAGATTTGATTTTAGTGATAAAGATCTAAAAGTAGGTTTAAAGCCGCGTGGTGCTTTTAGAGATTTTGAACTTTAAGTAGGAATTATTTATGAACAGCTTAGAGAAAAGGAAAAAACGGAATTTTTTGTGTGAAACCAGTAATTTAGTTTTCTTGATTTCGTGATAGTGTTCCAGGTCATTTTAACATAGTGCTATAGTGTTTCAAAAAATTAAAAGTATTTTAATTTTTTTTCGGTGAGGCGATGGTATTGTAATAAATTGAAATTTATTATAAGTTTTTTTTTTTTAATACTTTTAAAGATAGATTATTTGTCTGTAGATGGCACCACTACGGTAAAGTTTAAATTCAATCATAATGATATTTTCTTTAGAAATTTTGAATTAGTCTTTTAAAAAGGGATTTTTTTGGGTAAAATCTATGTAACTAAATTTATTAATATTTATTGAAGATGGTATTATAACTTGTATAGGGTATTAGTGGATTCATGACGGTTTTTCTCAGGGATCTTTTTTTTTGGTTCTGACGTCCGCCGGATGCGGGATGACTCTGGACGTGGTAAACAGGTCAGTCTAGATTCTTTCGCCTTGTTGACGGGAGGATAAAAGAGAAGCGATGAATGTGGCTAGGAGGAGTTGCAGTACCAGTAGTAAGCAGTTAATCAGAGCAGTATCCTGGGGATACGGAGTTTGTCCGCTGAAGGAGTGGTTCGTGACAGTATCTCGGAGATGGTGGATCGTAACCTTAGGGAAAGCTAAACTGAAGTCTCTAGCGGGAAGGACTACCGGGATTAGCCAAAAGCCGATATCTTTGAGACGATGGGCCAAGTCCGGAGGAATCTATGCTGGACGTCCGGTGTCCCCCTTCTACATGCCTAAGTCGCTTGAAATTAGAATAGCTGGAGAAATTTCGAGATCCTAGCCGAGGAGTTTGTCCATGAGTTCATCTACCTTTCCGGTGGGCGGTTCCAGAGTGAAAGCAGTAAATTCCGTAGGGTACTTATAAAACTTTAAATTTTATTTCGTTAACATTTTAGAGGAATCATTTACCGAAAATTCTGAACTGTTATGTTGTGTTTTTTTTTGTGTAGGAGAACAATCAGCATTTAAGTGTACTTTATAGATATCATAAACCAAGTCTGGGTTTTTAGAAATGTTAAATGAAGTTTTTATTTTATAAATGTCTTTTTTTTGAACTGTAGAAGTTGAAGGTTATGCTTGAGTGTTTTAAGGTTGCATTTTTGTTTTAATTAATGTATAAATGTTTATTCCCATGTTGGCATTTGGAAATGTGTGAAATTATGTTTTTTGAAGATTTAGAGGTGCAATAAAAATGAGTTTTAAATGTTAACAGTTTTCTGTAATTCATTAGATATTTGTCTACTAAATAACCTGGGTAACCGTTACTAAATTTAAATTTTGAGATCACAGCAAAAGGGGTAACGGTACAATAGTAAAAAATCTAATGTTTAAGTAAGGGGGGAGGGGGAGGTTTAAGTCATCATTTACAATTCAATTATTTCTAAGCCATTCTTAGTTTCAGCACAATTACTTCAATTATAACCACTTACTAGGTCAGCAGCACCGTCTTTTACAGCAGATTTTATGAAGATTCCGAGCTTGTCATTCTCAGAGGGAGCCTATAAGAATAAGTACCATACATCATTTCTTAGTATGTGTATGCTTCAACATATGTAAATTTTAAAAACATATAAATTTAACAAGGCTAGAATGCTGTAGACATTTATATTTCTTGGTATTTAACTTGAATTATTACGGCATATCCTAAAACAATAATGCTTCGGATACAATGTTAATTAGAGAAAATATTTTAATAAATTCTAAAATTATAATTACATTTATTATAAAATAATTATATTTTATTATATTTATTATATTAATTATAAAATATAAAATTTTATTATATTAAACATTTATTGTGTAAATGTCACCTAAATATATTTTAAAATATATTTGCAGGATACATTTTAATCAACTTTTTAAGCTTTTAAAAAATATTAATAAATAATTAAAACTAAACAATTACAAAAATTGTAAATTCTAAGAGAATAATAAGAAATGCTTAATGCTCAGAACTGCAACGTATGTGGAAATCCCAACAGAACAACTAATTAATGGAGCAGAACTGTTACTAACCACTCAGAATAAGCAACTCTAAAAGTGAAGAAAATTTTATATGCTGTTATCAAGTTTTATTCTGTTACGTAAACAATTATACATAATTTGGTATTTCTAATTAAGGCCTACAAATTTAGTTTGCAAAACAATATTATTTGTCACTAAAAAAGAGTAGTAATAATTTTATTAGTGTGATTCTCGAGTCTTGACGTAAAATGTTCAACATAATTCTGCTCCTAGGGAAAATGTTAGGAATACTTTAAAAATTACAATATTATTAAGACTACAATTAAAAATTTACATTTTAGTTAAAAATAATATTTTTAATATAAATTTTAAATGAATGATTGAATTTAAAAAATGCAAAGATATTTCAAAACTGAGAATTCTTTTTTTGTATTTTGCAATTAAACAATTTTTTATAACAAGGAAAGAAATTAAATGTTTACCCCAGCAGCAATAATGCTCAGACCGATGCCATTATTACTTTTCTGTAAGCGGATTGTAACTACTTCTGCTTCTTGGTTTTACCAGCTGCTGCTATCATCAACATAACTGTGTAAACTTGGACTACGAGCCTAGAAATTAAATTACAATTTAATTCTAACATTTCTTAACTACTTGTTATTAGATTTTTCAAAGACAAAGTCGTTACTTTTTAAAAGTCGCACACTTTCTAAAAAGTACTTTAAAAAGTAATCTTACGTATTCACAGAATAAATAAGAATAATAAATAAATTAAGACGGTAAAGAAAATGCCTCTTAAAACACAACAGAACAAATACAGAAAAGTTTTCACACATGACCACATGAATCAATAATTGGGGATGACCTAGAAAAAAATTAGGTCCATTTAAGGACCATTTTATTATAGAACCTTTCACAAAAATCACAATACTGAAAAAAAAGACAAGACTTTTCAAAAACTTAACTGTTCATCAAACTTATCTTTTAAAAACATGAGCATTTTTATATGGACAATTGACAAATAAAAATTAAAATCCTCCTGGAAAACTTTTAAATAAATTGGTGATGCAATTTTTCTAACAACCAAATAGTGGACAAATTAGTTTTTATTTCTTAGTATTTAAATGCTCCTGTAGTCATATATAATTGTGGTGTTTGCAAAAATATGCATCACTTGAGATTACAATCTTAGTTTTTAACAAAATCATTTACAAATTTAATATTGTTTTCACAAAATTCCAAAAGAATTGAATCTGGTAATGAATCCTGGATTGACGATAAATTATATTAGGTACACCGGAAAATTCTGTCGGCGAAAGAACACACCTCATTAAACAAAGATGCAAACTGTGCCTTAAGAAATGGTAGGGTATTTATCTTTAAATGTATACATTAGGGTTATCACTTAGCTCTGCTGGATACTTTCGATACAAGTGAGAATATGTATGCACATTCCTTTTTTCTGCCATATACCTGTGTCTCTGTAAGCTAGAACATAACAATTGAGTTATAGGACAAATACCCTACCACTTTCCTTCATAAAATAACCTTAACATTAATATAAAATAAGGCATGCACTTTCGTGAACAAAACTTTCCATTCAACCTAACAGAAAGTAAGTTATAACTCAAAATCTTCCAATAGTTAGTATTTATTGTAAAAAACTCTTTTCAAATTTATGTGAACTTTTTTTTCATCCTGGTAGAAGAATTAACATACTATTTTGAAACATTAGTGACAAAATTATTGATATACATCTCTCACAGTAAGCAAATTTAGTGTCATATGTCCTTTAATATCAATGGAAATTTCATCAAATAATTAGTATTTTAGCATATAGAATATCAATTTAAAGAGTGTTCAAAAATAAATTTTAATGAATATGTTGATTTCACTTAAAATATTAAAAACATAGTGAAGTCAGAATTTTTTTACAAATGCTAATAGTTTATCAAAATAAAACAGTTATTTCTTTTTCAGTTTTTTAAAGCTAGACTTTAAGTATAAAACTCACATATTTTAACTCACTAGTATATTTATGAATGACATAATAAATATATAAAAAGTCTCACACACATTTACTTAAAGTGTTTAATACATAGATTAATTTTCAAGCAATTTCTCAGAACAATTGAAAGAAACAATATCAAAATAAAATTAACTATTTGAATGTAATACATAAATTTTAATTACCCCAGAAGGCAACCTGCCAATATCTTGATCAGACATGTAAATAGTCCAATACCCAGAAGATGTAGGCTGAATTGTAAGACGACAAAGACCTTTAACAAAATATTAAACATGTTATATACAACACTCCTGGTAATATATTTAAGTAAAATAAGTTATTAATAATAAAAGCTACTACATTAATGAATTCAAAAATACTTTAATTTTAATCATACATTAAAAAAAGTCAGAATAAACACCTTTTTAAACTTCACTTTAAAAAGGGAGAAGGATGTGGCTCTAATAATTACAATAAAAAACAAGAAGAAAAAAAACTATAGCTACAATGATATTTAGTATGCTGACAACAATGTAACACATGACATCAGAAAATATTCAACATTAAATTAAATCACATAATTAGTAAATAAATGTTAGTCATGTTTTTTTAAAAGTTGTTAAAACTTAAAGTGAAACCCATTTCCAATTAACTGAATTATAGTTTTTACTTAACAATCATATATATCAAAGTAAGCTGAGTGTGTAATGTTTAACTGAGGCTTTAAAAATATGAAATATTTGTAGTTGTGTTTTTAGGTAAATGAGGACTTCCAAAGAATTCTAACTGTGAGAACACTTTCATGACAGCAATATGTTTCTTAAGGTAAAAATTATTAGTTTCAATTTATAATGGATAATTATTCAAAACTATTCTACCAAAAATTACTCTACATTTCCATCAAAATGTGATCGAATTTTTTTAAACTGATCATAACAGAATATTGAAAAAGGTAATAAAACAATAAATAACATTAAAATCTATGCTTAATTCTGAATTATTAAATTTTAGCAGTTCTCAATTTTAACACATTAATTTTTTTTTCTTTTTTAATTTACTTACACACATAATATTCTTTATATTGATAAAAAAAATTGAGGTTGGATTAGTTGCATAAGTAATTATTTTCAACTATTAAATCATAATTTTCAAAATCAATATAAAAGTGAAAAAGATTTTGATGGCAAATTGAAACATCTTTTAATTTTTTTTCAATTTTATTTAAAAATCAGAAACTCATCTACCAAGGAAATATTATAGTTATAAATAATGATTTTAATTATGTTATTGAAAATTTAGTTTTAAGTCACAAAAGAAAACAGTTTTCATTTAAATATTTAAATTTAATTTTCAATATTCACTTGTATAGCAATTTTAAATAAATATAAAATAGCAAATTAAAAATATTTGTACATCAATTATAAAGCAACTGTTTTACCTGCTAGAATAAGTGGTTGCAAAAATTCTTGCAATCCAGCTGGAGCTCCTCGGACAATATCACAAGAATAACCATCCTCAGGCAACAAGAAAGGCAATTGTGAATCAGAATCGAGTTTAATATCTCTGCCTTCACTTCTAGCTTGTTCATCAGCAGTATTTTCAGCAACCTAAAATAAAAAAAACTATTATCTAAAAAGCTCTCTAGCTATAGCTGTAGATAGTGATTTCCTTTTAATATTATTGATTCCATCCATAAAAAATTAAATTTGATATCTACCAAAATTTCGAATCAGATTTTGACAATTGGATTGTTTTACCTTATTATCTGAAAATCAGTTCCCAAATTGCTATGATTTTGAATAAATTTCAGTTTTAAAATAGTTTTTTCCCCAGTAAATAAATTAAATTTCACCAACCTTAAAGAACCCATAGCTGATATTAAAAGCTGGTGTATTTATCAAATTTGGTGTCACTGTAGTCTTGCATATATTGGATAAACTAAACATACCTTTAAACTTCAATTTAAAAAAGAAAGAAAGCTATGACCAAAGTCAGGACATTAATCGATCTTTCATTGCTCTACATAGTTGGAATTTTAATCACAGGTTTGAGTTTTATTCTGCTAAAGTCATTTAACACTGTGCTCTTCATCTACCGAATTCAATTTTTGGTTGTCCTTCCATACTTTGAAAAATTATAATAATTTACTTAATGACCTTTCTAGTATCCCACTGTTTTTCATTATTTGGAAGTGTACTCTAATTTAATCTGTTGTCCCCTGCAGCTCTCATCAGATCCCCTCACGCCTTTTTTCATCTCTTATTTTTTATTATATTATTCAAACTTGTTCCTCTGTCTCTATTGGCTAAACCACTTAGCATGTGTTTGTCTCTTTACTTTGCTACCATCATTTTGGTATCCAGACACCGAGGAAGGTTCTTGAACTGAAACTGTAGTATGTCCATTTCAGAACTTTCAGTTGAAAATTATTCACTTTTTCCCCCTTCCTTTTTTGCTTTGAAAGTTTATTCATTATATTTATAAGAAATTTTGGGTACAGTAGTTTACAATATAAAGTTAGTCATGGATCTAATAACACTTAACTATTCATTGAAAGAACTGTCAGGTTACTACAAATACATAACGCATACCTTTACAACACTTTCAATAAATTCCTGAGGTATATGAGGTTCATCATCTGAAGGTAGATAGCGCTCTAAGAGTGTTTGTAACTGCAGTGAGTTCAGTTTAAAAGAAAGAGAACAAATGGAAGCCAGGTCTTCAGAATTACTTTTTGGAGCTTGCAATAAATGAGCAGCCTAAAACATATTTAAATTTAAGCATTATTATAATCAACATAAAATATGTTGGGTACAAAAAACAAGCATTAGTTTATATATTCTAAATTTTTATTAAAAAATATCTTTAGGAAAAAAACAATTTACTCTAATTGTCAATTTACTCAACTATAAATTTGAGCTTTATTTTATTTTGAGCTATAAGTTTACATTTAAATTTTAAAAAGTTTCAAGGTTTTAAATGCAAACCATACATTTTATAAGAAAATGTAAAGAAAAATTAAATTCTTTCTCACATAACTTCTCAGCATTATTAAGATTTTATTAATATAAAATTAATCTTAAAATATTTTTTACACCATAAAAGGAACATCTTATCTTCAACACAAAATTCTAAAGATAGATATAGACTATTAACTGGGATACTTTGTCTGAAAGTGGATTTTAATGGAAGTGATGAAAAATTAAAAATTTTCCTTATTTCCAAAAAGATCCCATATAAAATCTTTAAAAAAATTTCAAAAATTATTGCATGCAATTAATTTACAAGCCAGTAGTGGGAAAATAAAACAAGATAGAAATCCTTTCCATATAAATTAGTTCAAAATGTTTAAATACGTAGAAAATGTTTTAAAGATTTTTAAAATTTTAGTATAACTTTTTAGTTAAATTTTAGTTATCATATAGTACAGTTAGTTATCATATAGTACCTGCGGCTCCAAGCCACATGCGGCTTTTTGAAGGATTATTTGTGGCTCTCGATAGATGTACCCGAGTTCTCTTTTCATTTTTGTGCTATTATATTTTAAAAAATTATTATCGTTCCGTATGTGTTTCAAAATGTCTTTTAAATTACCGAGAACAAATATAAAAAAACTAAGTGCAACATTGTTCAATTCAAGGTGAGTTTTCCATTTCCAATATAATTATGACACAAAAAGCATCTGGAGAATTAGAATTAATAGAGATGCAAGAAGATCAAGCTCTACATTTAAAATATCAGTCGATATCTGAATTTTGGAAATTTGTACCAGAATGGAAGTATCATGAATAAAAAAGTCTGCTTGTCGAATTATTTCAATATTCGGAACAACGTACTTATGTGAATCATTTTATTCTACTTTAAAATTCGTGAAATCCAAACACCGATCAGTATTAAATAACCAGCATCTCAAGGAATTACTGAGAAGTGCTATCACCAATTATTAACCAAATTTTAAAGAATTATTAAGATAAGAAAATTAAATACACACATTTAGCACTTTTACTTATATGTTTTCAATCAATATAATTTATGTAAAAAAAAATTTAACACCTTTTTTTGCATACCTTTTAAATACGTTTTTAATTGTGGCTCGCGAAAAATTTCAAATTTTGAAAAATGGCTCGACTATCAAAGAGCTTGGCCACCCCTGATATAGTAGAATCACTGCAGGATAAAAAATAGTGCTATTTTTATTTATAAAAGTGCAATTACAAAAAATACAAAATTACCTGCACAATACGACTGAGAAGACAATCAGCAGCAATCCTTTTTTCTCAGCCTATGCTTCCACACGTCCCAACCTTCTCTTTAGTCTTGCACCCCAAAGTCTCGTTCCTTCTGGTTTCACATACAACTTTATTGAACAGTTGATGAAGTGAAAACATCTGGATGACTGCATTGAAACGGCATCGCCTCAAAAGTTACAGACACAGCTAAAACATCAGCTGAGAACAGACACCTCATATAAAACTCAGCTATAAATAAAATTGCATTTCAATCAGATGTAATACAATAATTATAACGCACAAAGTTAGAAAAAATTCAATAAGAAAGTTTAAAGCTAATTCCATGAATTAATTTAGAAATTTAAACTAAGGTTGATTGCTGGGTAAAAAAAAAATTCTTTATTTTATTTCATTACTGAAAAAGTGGTAACAAAATTTAGTAATAAAATAAACAGGAAGTCTAAAAAGCATAGAAACAGTGTAATAACTCTAGAAAAAGGCATCTTATCAGAAATTGGAAATTAAATTTGATCTCACTCCATGGGAGTGGCCTAGATTCAGAAAGTAGGGAGAGAATAGAATTCGGTATTAAGAAAATACTAATATAATTTACACTAAAAAATGTCTATATTTATTTGATCTGATATGCATTTCTTAAAAATGTTTTTAAATAATTTGAAACTCATTTTAATTCAAAATTACAACACCATCTATGAACCAAAATGAGAAAACCAGTAGATGAAATTGAGGCATTTTTTTCTGGTGAATCCGAATCTGCAATAAAAAATGGTTTCTATTAAAGAATTGCATTCCCTGGCTCCACCGCAAAATAGTATCATTGAATACATTTTTTCTAAAATATTTGATACTTCTTTTTAGACTTGTGACATTGATCACTTTTATATTTTTCGGACACCCTATTTGTGCATATTTTATTAAATTAAATGCAAGTATAATGCTTCAAATATCAAAAAAGAGGGTATACAAATAATATATCTAATGTTAAGAAGGGCCCTTTAAACGAGTGCTAAAATTGTCAAACCCATTAAGTAATCGGAAGAAGGTTACCACTCTGATCAGCATTTATAAATTACTAAAGACACTAACTTTTGTAAAATTAAATATCTGAATAAATTTATTTAGAGGCTAAGTTGGTGTAAAATCATTCGCTTCCTTATTTTGAAATGTTCATATAACACAGAAAAACAGTTGATCACACTAATTATAGAGTTTTCCTATGGTATGCCCAACGGCCAAATGTCACGCAGTGTAAAAGAAAAAAGCTTACCAGTTGTACCCTCTTCTTCATTGACATCATCACGATCTTCAAGGAAAGCTGGCATTGCATCTTGAAGTTCTACTTGTTGACACGTTACAAGACTTTGAAAAGCAAGCTGAACACTTTCTGCTAATAAATCTTGGGCATCAAGAGTATGTGCACTTAAATGGCGATCTTGTCTCAGAAAATGAAGCAATTCCGAAGTATTAGCAAGCCAAAAAACCAGGGCAGTTGCATCTCGATATCGATCCTAATAAAAAGAGATTAATGAAAACTAATTATCCTCTAAATAATGATTGAAAAATAATATAAAAAAAGGATATAGTTCAAACCATACAAAAACTGGTAAAAATGTTCGTGCATATATTTTATGCATAATTAAAAAGAAAAATTATGAATTTATTTTAATATTAAAGGCAACACAAGAGGATAAAAATTATAATATATACAAAATTTTATACTTTACTAGCTGTAAAAACTGCTAAGAAGCTAAACAAATGTAACTTTTTTATTCACATAGAATATAATGAAATTTTAGAAAATTTGTTTTAAAAATTTTAAATTTAATTTCGTGAAATTTTTGTACAATTAATTACAATACCTCAGTAATTTCTAAAATTTCAAAGCATTCAACTAAAAACTTGAAAAAAATCCACAAAAATTTTCAGCTTTGCATACCTAAAATTAGTAGTATACGGTATTGTTTTCAACTAATTAACATTAAATAAGTAGTAGCGTTATTAAAAAAATATTAAAATTCTCTTTCTTTTTTTCAGTTTACACAGATTCAGATACATAAATCTAAAAAAAATGCTAATTGACAATGACAAATAAAATTTCAACTGAAATACATAACTTATTGATGATTGAAGGAAAACTAAATTTTAAGAACCAAAAAGTTAATAATTAATGGGCATAACTGTGTGAGAAAATTTTTAAACTATTCAAAAAATTCTAGAAAATTTTCACATTATAAAAATTTATCTAAATATAAAAGCTGAATCCAATCACTAGGCTTAGGTAAAATGAAATCTGTAAACACAAAATCTCATAAATAAACTATCTGCAAGCAATCTATTGATCCTTGTAACTATCTTTCATCCTAACCTAATTCTGACAAAATTTGTTCAAAATTTACATGTTTTAATTTTTATAAAAATTTACATCGATTAGTATATGTACCAACACATCTTTCTTTAGCAGTTTTAAGTTATAAAACTAGTTATTGAATTACCAAACTTTTTATCGTATTCCAATCATACATTTTTCGTCAACAGCGTTTGCATGCTCTTGTATATTATGTCCGCCAATCACTTATTTACAAACATTTGACTTAAATATTCAATAAACTAATAAAATCTATTACCTGTATAACTTGATGCATTACAGCTACTACATTGTTCATCAAAGCTGTCAGCCTATGAGCACAATCATTTGGGGGTAGTTTCGGGCCTAAAATGTGTAGAGGCACGATATCGAGCAGCCATAGACAGAGCATATGTTGGTGACAGCACTTGACTAGGATCTAGCTGAGTAATTGATGCAGCTAGAAAAGCTTCTTCACCTAAAAATTTTAAAAGAAAAACATTAATTGAAATATTTAAGTAGTTTAAGATTAAATTTTCTTTAAAAAAAACAATTTTCTTTCAATTATTATATACATTGTTGAATAGCAGGGGTGATTGTGAGCCCAAGTCAAAATTCCGGAAAATTTCCGGAAAAATCCGGAAAAAAAATTTTGAGGTAAAAAATATATATATATATATTGTTGAAGTAAAAAAAAAAGAAAAAAAAAAAAAAAAAAAAAAAAAAAACAGTTTCAATTGAAAAAAAA
Organism: Parasteatoda tepidariorum; assembly: GCF_982258835.1. NCBI lineage: Eukaryota > Metazoa > Arthropoda > Arachnida > Araneae > Theridiidae > Parasteatoda > Parasteatoda tepidariorum. Next base: position 109,706,980 of record NC_141759.1, on the reverse strand, counting down.
ATTAAAGAAGGTTTTTTTTCCTTTTTCTCAATATTTCTTAGTTTACTATTTACTGATAACTATTTAGTTTATTATCTATTGATTACAATCTAACTATTTACTGATAAAAAATTAATATTAATATTGAATATAAGCTTATAAATTATCTGGCTCTCCCTTACAAACAAATAAAATAAACTGTGTTTTTAAGTTCCATCTTTGAAAATGGAATTCCAAAGTAGCTACTGGGAAAAAATATTTACAAAAAAGAACGTTGTGTAATAAAATTCATACTTCTAAATAAAACAAACAAGAATTTTCATGGACCTTCGATTTCCGGAAACTTCCGGATCACAGTTAGTGAAAATTCCAGAAATCCGGACTTTTTCCGGAGCACAATCACCCCTGGAATAGTGAAAAATCTCATCCGATTTTGTCAACAAGTAACACGACAACTACAGACATCCAAAAAATACTGCCAACTAACTTTTTTAAGTGATCCAAAATTAACGAGATCAGATAACATAGTGAATCAAATTTTTACATGGTGAATTAGTAAAAGTATGAGTAACTTCGCTATTAAGAAATGAGCATAATCTTACTACTAAACTACATATTAGCAGAGTTGGGATAACTTGAATTTTAAATATAAGAAAATATATATACATTATTTCTGATTTTTTTTGATCTAGTTTTCTACTTTTGTGTTAACTGATTTAATTCATAATTTAAAAACCTTTTTTTATAGCAGTTAGCAACTATATTTTTTGCTACCTAGAATTGTATTTAAAAAACTGGGATCCTCTTTCAACAGACCACAAATAATTAAACAAAGATACAAACTTAATCAAAACTACCTATTACTTTCCTCTCTAACACAGACAATGCATGTTCCGAAAAATATAAAATTAATAGAAAATATGACTAAATTTTATCAAAAACATTTAATTTAGGGTGTAGATAGAGTTTTTGTGCATTAAATCAACTTGATGCAAAAATTCCTATTGTATAGTATTTGTATCTGTATAGTTCTGTTCATATTATATAGTATATTATTTAAATATTTTACAGAGGGAACTCGCAGACATACAAAACAAATAAACTTCATTTTACAATGTGACAAAAATATAGCTTACATTAAAAAATCTATACTCAAATAATTTAGGAATAAACTACTGCAACATATACTTACATATATTTGCAACATATACTACTGCAACTTAATATTTAGTTACACTTTAAGCAGCTTTACAATTTAATCGATTAAAACAGAGATGTGAGCATTTTTGAGATATTGCATCACTCTTTCTAATATGTAACATGATTTATTAATTATTTATACAAAACATTAAGTTAAATTTACTTCCTGCATTCCTTGTCATTGAAAAAGCTTTAATTATAAACAATTAACTTTTGACTAATTTTCAAGATACAGAGTCAATAAATCAATATAAACAATCCAGTTTTAGTATCTTTTAGCAAATCATCTTTACATGAAACACACCAGCTTTAACTAAAATACTTTCTCAATCAACAACAAAATTGAAACAGATTCCCTAGAAACAGTTTTCAACTTTAATACTTACTTTTTTAACTAACAAGTAATAGAGCTTTTACTACACAGAGAAAGTATATGCAATTAACATTCAAATATGCATAAAAGTACTTTTTTTAATTTAAAAAGGAAATAAATAAACTTTTCTAAAATTTTTAGGAAAATAAAAAAGGAAATATTTTTTTTATAAAACCATACCATCTTCCCAGAATTCTAAAACAGCTGGAAGAATAGGATCATTGCCCCTCTTCTGGTCATATCTCTCACTACTGCGTCCATGTGTACTTTCACGACCTAATGACCTATGAGAAAGAGCATCGTCAGACTTTTTGGAAAGACGCTCCTCTCTGGAATGTATGGATACTGTTTCTACATTGCCATCTGCATCAAATGTAGTTTCATAGATACCATGATAATGAAGGGACACCTGGTCTTCCCTTCAACTTCTGTGAAAAATAAAAATTATTGATTAAAGGAATTACAGTGAAACCTGCCAAGTTGACCACCCTTGTAAGTTGGACACCTCCATAAACTGACCTCAATTATCAAGAACAGAATTTTTCCTATATAATATAAAGAAGCAAAATCTTTATAACTTGACCACCTGTCTATCTTGTATGTTGACCACTGAAATAAGTCAATTTTGTCTAGGAGTATTATGAAATTCTATTCTAAAACCCTCATAAGTTGACCAGGAAAAAAAATGGAGAAAATTTTCTGTCATTATGCAATGTATGTTAAAATTTCACTTGTTCGGTGAAATGGTGTAAAAAGCCAATCTTAACCCTTTTGTGAGTTGACCACCTGGGGAAACTGTAGGGGGTCAGCTTTTGACCATTTCTCTCATTCATTCATTGAAAGCGGGTGTGTTAGTTGAAAAGTTGCTCTTCCAGTTGCAATTTTCAAATTACATGTTTTCGTGTTCTGATATTTTAAGAAATTATTTTTATTAAACACTTCACATGCATAACTAACGAAATAATATTTTTTTTAAAAGTTAGTTAAATATTAGAATTATGTTTGTGTAACAAATTGAAGTTCATTCAGGTTTAAACGCATTTCTTAGGATATTCATTTGACTATTTGCTAAATAAAATTTTAAAGTCAAGTACAAATTTTTTTTAAATATATAGCAACATGATGTAGGAAACGAAAAAGTAAACAATGACCTACTCCCTCTATAAGTTGCCCACTTGTTTAAGTTGACCACTAAAACAATGCACCACAAGTGGTCAACTTAAACAAGTTTTGCGTGCCTGGGTTTTAAAATTTCAACAAATTCACTATTTATTGGTTTTAAAATTTCAAGGCTATTCTTCCTTACCAATAGAAAACTAATAAAACACAGATTTATGAATGCGCACAAGATTTTAGTTCACTGACTTTGAAGGACAGGGAGAAGAAAAATAAAAATTTTAAAATCTTTAGAATTACTTATCTAGTACAGTTATGTTTTAAAATTTCCTTTGAAGATAAATTACTTGATTTATTTGTCTTTTCTTTTTTGGCACGAGATCTTGGACTGCTTTATTTATGTATTCATTAAAATTAAATTAAATAAATTGACTAATTAGTTGGTGCTGATTTTGATTTAATTGATATGATCCCTAAGTTCCAATTCTCCCAGTATTTGAATTAAGTTACAACATAAAATAATGTTTAATTCCTAAACCATGATACTAGTAGGTAATATTTGTTACAGCTTTAGTAGTTTTTAAAATTTACGCAAAATTAACAATTTGAATTATTTCAGATGGAATGGTATATCATCAAAAGAAATAATACAATACAAATGAACAATAACAAATGTAATAATAATAAAGTGCAAATAATCATAAGGTTAAGGATAAATTATACAGCAATATCGAAATAATAAATACAATCTATTACAAAAGGTCTGTAATTACAACCTAGTTTCCCAGTCACAGTGAAATGCTGACACTAACAATTCAAAAATTGTCAGCTTATAACAATCTGAAAATGACTTGCCATATTGAAAACACTCTCAATTCAGTTTGTTATCGGTAGACAAAAGCAGTCTATTTATATATTTTAAATCAAAATATGTAGTGGTTTGAAATATGTGAGAGGTGAATATGTTTATTTCATTTTTTTAAGCTCCTTTATCGTTGTTTTAATATTAAATATGTGTATTTGCTTATAACTGCAAGATTACTATAACGACAATTGCACTTGCTGTTTAAATTGTAGTTATAATGGACTTGCACTGTAATACTACACAAAAAAAGAATATATTTGCTGAAATAAGTAATGTTAAATTCATATTGTATAAAGTGAAATGAATTAAAAAAAGTTAATAAATTAACAATCTAGTCCTTACTCTGTACTTTAAGCGAAAGGCTCTCCAACAAAAAAATGTTTTTTAGGAGGTAAAAGAGGCATAGTGGAGAAGTATAACGCTTCAACACTTGGAAGCTTAAATAAATATACAATCCATATAATTTTCTTAAATATCTATAAAACCAACCCAATAAATATCTTACTTAACTAAAGTTAAAATACATTTAAGAATAATATTACCTTTCTATAAATTCAAGATGCTGTCAAGGTTCCGGTAACATGTTTCTAGAAAAGAGAAATAAATATGTTACCAATAAACATATGCAACTGAATGTAGTGAAGAAAAATGATCTGAAAATGACTTATTTTGATCGAAACTTTGTTGAAAATATCCTTAATTACCTGGTCATGAAGTGGGTCAACAAATCGAAAAGTTTTCCAAACCGTACAACCATTCCATTCCGTAATATAGTTGTTTCACACATACCATTCACATAAGTTTCTGCATCTCTACTGCTAGGAGTAACTGTAACTATTCTCTGTGTATGAGCAATCACACAGTGGCGAGGTTGGACATTTGGACCAAACAGCTGTAAGTATAATAAATAATCGAAGATTTAAGTAAATAAATAGAAAATCCTAGATCAGAATAAGCACAATTCAATTAAAAAAGATAGTTAATTGTTTAGAAAACATGTGTTTATAAAAAGTGATATCAGCATAATATCACAAAATCAACATTTTTCAAAATATAGGAATTAAAATATTAGAACAATAAATAGAACAACTTGATTATAAAAAATTTAAAATGTAAGTAGAAAATATAGTTTATAAATAGAAAATTTTAAAATATAAAAAAGTAAAGCATTAAGCTGTTTACAGTATGGTGTTTTTCATAAAATCATAAATATTACTTGATAGCCTGAATGTTTCAATAAATAGAAATTTAAACTCCTGGATAATAAATGTCTTAATAATTTATAAAAGTCTTAATAATTTATTAAACAGCATAACAGTAAAAGAAAAGAAAATTTTAAAAATAAAATACAAAATAGATTTAAGTTTTAAATGATATTAATATGTATAGATTATTGAGGGTTTTATAAAAAGGAAACAGGAATACTCAGGCATCATAATGGGTTACAGAAAAGGACAAAATGTTCAAATAAATCAGGATAAGATCAAGACATTTTTTTGAGCAGTAGACATATACTGTTTTAGAAAAAGGCAAAGGACAAATAAAAAAAGGTATTATAAAAGCAAATTTCAATCCAAAAGAATAGCAAAATATACTACTTTTAATTTCAGAATTACTTTGTAAACAGAACTTTTTAACAGTTATACATTTATTTATTTTTACAAATTTATTAATGGTGCACTGAGCAATTCACAATAGTTTGAGATCAATATGTGTAGAAAATATTTATAGTAATGTTGCCTTAAATAAATAACTGGAGTCAATTAGCTAATATCAGGGATGAGGTTGGCTTAAAGAGAAAAAAGCTGAATTTTCACGCGAGTAAATCATACACGCCTGCAATCGTTTAATTATAAATTTTAGACAATTTAAGATAATAAATAACATAATTAATTGCATAATAATTTCTTAATATATGAATTACATTGACACTCAGTAAAATAACCCATTGAAAAAATAAAGTTAGAAGTTTCTTCAGTTCACACAAAGGAGACAATTATTACTTGAGAATTCTGCCTATAGTTCAGCACTACTGAAAACCTTCAAGTTCTTTTAATAAATACTAATATGTGATTTATAGAAAAAATATCAGTAACATAATTTTTTTTAATTATTTAGAAAAGAAAATTGGAATTATTATGTTCATATTATTATCTAATTTAGATAAAGCTCTGTGAAACCCATCAATAATTGTGAAGTAGAAACATTTAATAACTTCTTAACATACAAAAATTGCTATTTTAGTGTCTTAAAGTAGTTTGAATTTCTGTTCATCTTTGAAAATCGGAAAATAAATATGATTGTTATTTCAACAGCTGAATTTTCAGAAAAAGTGGAATATTTATTAAAAAAAGTGAAACATTTAGAGAAAAATCTGAGTTTTCCAAAAAAAAAAAAATTACAAAAAAGTCGGAAACTCGAGAGGCAAAAGCCAAAAATCCGCTTAAAAGCGGAAAAATCTCATCCTAGTAATATTCGCTCATACCAATATTAAATTAAAATTTGTAATTGAGTTTAAAACTTCGATAATCAAAATAATTTTATGAAGGATTTTAATAATCACGAAACAAAAGCACAGTAAATATGCCAGTTAATATTTTTTATAAGTAAAATTTAGTAGATGATGTCTCAATTTTTATAAATTCTACGATATAATTACTGCAAAGCTGATTGGAATTGATTGCTGATTTAAAATTACATGAAAGACATAAATCAATAATTATGAAACTACGAAATTCAACTCTACTAAATTTGTTACTGCATTTGTTGAGAATAATATATGAGTGTTATAACATTTAAGTCCTAAAAACAGTTAAGAGTTATGAATTATTATGAAGAATAAAAAAGATTATTAAATAATGTGAGTAAAATAGCAATGTCAACTGAGAAATTTATAAATAATTCATGTTATATACACAAATTATCCATAGTAGAAATCAATAAATTATACAATTAAATGAAATTATACATTTCCAAACTATTTTGTCTACTCTTGTACAAAATTTAATTAATATTTAAAAATGCACAAATTCATCGTTAATTTTTCTTTTACCTGCAAGTATTGTCCCCCGATAGAGCCACTTCTTTCACTACCAACTTCAGTAACATTACGATAAAGTCTGTGTTTCTTGGGAGGCCCACGTCCATCACTGCCATCTGTAATCATGTCGACAAATTAATTTAAAAAAAGCTTAGAGTTTCAACAAAAAAACAAAAATGTTAGTATTTGTATTTATTTAGTTAATATTTTCACAAAAGACAATTATAATGTTAGGAATAAGGATCTATATCAATTTCCTTCATTAGAAAAAAAAAACAACCTTAAATTAGGATATTATTTTTTGATATAAGTACCAGAATTCAATTCAAGGAGGTAGGGTAGTTTTTCATCCTTTTTAGTTGGCTTAGACTTTTTTTTTCCTTTTTCTAGGCTGGTAATCAGCAGGTTGTCTTCGAACATGAAATGATAAGGCACCTACAAAAATAAAAGCATTTAATGGTTGAGTTAACAACAGGACGTAAAGTTTCCTTTTCGCATATGGCTAACAATTTTCTACAAGCTTCAAAAAATTTTATATTTAAATTAAATATAAATAAAGTATATTATTCATTATGTTCGTTCAAAATAAAAAAAATTAAACAAAAACCATACTTAGTAGTTAGAAAAGCAAATAAAAATGTTTTTTTTTTTTGTCAAATTAAATTATGCCACGAAGTATTCACGATGTATACCATACTTTATTAAACTGCAAAAATTTTGTAACTTAAAAATTTTTTACAGCTATTTAGAGTAGGAAAAAGCATATTATACAAAACGTTTGTCATTAGTTATGTTTTAAACCTTCCAGGCAGAAAGGAAAATAACAGTTAGAAAACAAAATAAATAAATTTATGAACTATCATTTCCATAAAATCTTTCAGACACAAAACCATTCATTTTTATATGAACCACAAAAATTTTTCATAACTTAATACTAGTTTTAAAAACATCATTTATAATTATTTTTGTATAGAATAAATGAAAAAAAGATTATCCAAATTTATATTAATTATTTGTTATGTTTAAACTTGCCACTCATAAATAATTTTAAATAAAAGATATACTATTGATTCTTACAAAAAGATAAATAAATGACAACAAAAATAATAATTAAAACACAACTGAGAATTAAGATTTTCATAACTAAATCATGCCAAGACCTTTGATTGCAAAAAACTAATAATTTCATAACTGTTGCCAAGTCTTTCTATTCATTACAATATGCTTTATTTTCTACCAATTGCAGCAAACCTTACTCTCGATTGATTACAACAAGCAATTTATAATAACATTTGTGGTAGTTTTGAATTAATAGCATATTTTGATTAACATTAGTTTAGATAAAACAGTCTTTCTTTCAATCATCCACTTTTTACAGTATACTGAATAAAAATTTTAAACAGACATCTATACATACTTATAAAAATAAAAAGAACAAGCAACAAAAAAGTCTTCTTACAGATAAAATAAATAATGCTAATATATATTTTTTTTTAAGTAAAACAATTTCAAAAAAAGTAAACAAAAGTAAAAGAAAAGATCAAATAAGTATGAAAAGCGATGTTTTCAGTATTTTAAACAAACACCATTATCAACGAAGAAAATACTATCAAAATTTTAATTTTGATCATGGTACTTGCTACAATCAGGGCTCGAAAAACAGCCGTCCTCGGCGGTCAAAAATTCCCCTCGGACAACGAATTTCTCGAATCCAACGTCCGTGCAGACGGCCATTTTCCCGTTAATGTTCGTGATACATTTTCAGTTTTTGTTATCTTATACGAGTCTAGCTCCTCACTTCTAAAATGATCCTGAAATGAAATTGATATTTTCTCTGTCTGGGAGTACTGCATCATTTGAAAGGGGTTTTTCAGCAATGAACTTCCAAAAAAACACATTACGTACTGGTCTTAAACAAGAAGCGTTAAACGCAATTATGAACATTTATCTAAATGGAAAACCCCTTTCAGATTTCTGTGCAGAAACCTTAGTAAATCATTGACTTGATTGTGGAACTGGCAAACGTCATATTTGATTCATTTAAAAAACGCAATACCCCCGAATAAATTATTTCGTAAAAGAAATAAATTATTTCATAAAAGAAATACTAGGTTATTATTAGTAACCTAGTATTTCTTTTATTACTGTAAAATGTAATCCTAGTAACTAGTAATTCATTGTGCAATTTATATAAATGTTTGTAATAAATAAGAGAAAATTATATTTTTATTTATTTAGAAGCTAAACATTATTTAGAAGCAACTTTATTGTTAATCCACTTTTAACTGATCACCACCACTGTCATTTGGCGAAATTTTACTGTAACTTTAGTTTTTAGAGAAATTTTATTGTAATAATTTTACTTTTATCTCCGTATACCCCCCTGGGGTGGGTCGGAGTTCAACCTTACTTATTTAGAAGCTACGGGTTAGTTTCAAAGGAGGACGGGTACATTGTTGGACAAGCCGTACTCGGGGACGGGTAAAATTTCTGAGTTTTTTCGAGCCCTGGTTACAATACTCAAATGATTGTCAGTCTCAATTGACTGCTTTATTTGGACTCTTTACATGCAGTTGCTCGATATTCTATAATTTATAAAAATGTCTGCAAAGAAATGATGTCAATTGTTCTTAGTATATCAATGAGCTTTTTTTTTCCTATTTTTTTTTTTTGTCAAAACGTAAGTGTCAAACCAGAATTTTGAATCAACCAGAAATTCATTAACAGTTTGTTTTTACCTTTATTCCGATTATGCTGCTGCTGAATCATCAGAGGACAATCATCATCATCCAATATATATTCTCTGATACCACCATTTTGAAGATCAGGACCATCATTTGTATGGTGTGATACTATAGTTTGTACAAGACAATACATAAAAGGATCCTCTTTATCGTATCCATATTTATTCAATATATCTTTTACCACATAGGATGCAGTATCTTTTGTAGAAAGTGTTTTGTAAGGCACATCTTTATTTAAAGCTTCTCCAAATATTCTCAAGGTACCACCTAAAAATACCATATAAAATGTTTTTAAAAAATTTATAATACATGTTTTTGTAATGCATTAATATTGGAATAAATCAAGGTTGGCAAGCTTCTGCCGAGGTGGTTAAAACCACTGGTAGAAACTGGTTAAAACTGGCATGGCAGAAACCCTTTTCTGCCACATTTGTGGCAGAAATTCAGAAAATGACATAAAAGTAAATGCTGAGATTGACATACAACGGATAATTCATAAAAAAAAAACAATTAAATGTTAAACAAAGTTAAATTTTTTAATAAAATTATCACCATTCAAGATCAAATATTACATTGTTTGCACTTTGCAGTAATCTATACCCAAAGACAAGTTTTGATGCGGTTTCTGAACCTAAACAATTTCTTTTCTCAATTTGATATACTGCACTCTTTATATTTAATATAAACAAAATAATATATATTTACAAGTAATGAACTAAAAAGTTTGTTACAGTTGCATGAAATTACATTTTTCAGTTTACTTAAACAAAATGTCATTAAGCAATTACTAGAACTAACATAGAAGCCTTTTTAGTTTCTGCCGGTTTTTACCGGTTAAAACCAGTTTCTGCCACTGGCATAACAAAAACCAGTTTCTGCTGGCAAAAAGCCAACCCTGGAATAAATATGTGGTTAAACCTCACAATCACAAACTCAATGTAAGATACTAAAAATCTTGTAACATTAAAAATTTCTGATACTGAAAACTGTAAGTTTTAAAATTTAAATTAAAATCTTTGTTAGCATCTTAAAAACTATTACATACTTAATTCAGAAATAAAAAAACATAAAACTATTTAATAGTTACATACATTTATACAAGTATTTTAGTACACTATTTCAAAAGTGTACAAAATTTAAATTTTCGCTAGAGTAAAAAAATTACCATAATCAGCACGGTTCTTATTTTTACATAAATATTTCCAATAACCCCCAAAACTTCTTTCTTCCAAAGAAAAATATTTGGTAAAAGCAGTTGATGATAAATTTACTTGATTAGAGTAAAAGATTATCATAATCAGCATGGTTCTTATATCAACGTAAATATTTCCAATGACTCCCAAAACTTCGTTTTTCCAAAGAAAAATATTTGGTGAAAGCAGTTTATGATAAATTTACTTGACAGGGGTCTGTCCAGACATTTTGTGAAAAGTCCGTTTTTCGTGAAATTGTGAAAAAAATGCTCACATTCTTTCAACCAGGGTCCGCTTTTATGAAATTGTGCACATAGGGTCCGTTATTGCAAAAAAAACTTTTTCCAGGAGTTTTTAAATTGTAAAGACATTCAAGATTATGCTCAATGTAAAATTATAATTAAAAAACTTAAATTTTCAAAAATAAACAGCAATTGCTGTTCTAAATTAGAGATGCAACATGCAAATATTTGGTATTCAGCCTATACTGCTGAACGCAGAATATTCATTTCGGATGAATAATGGAAGAATCGTCTGCCAAAGACAAAACTTAATTCGTTTACATCTGTCTTTCTCGTTTTCTGCCCTGGAAAGGGTTTATTCGATTAACAAAATAATAATGAAGATAAACAAATTTGTGAAGGGTCCGATTAAAAGAAAAATCATTTTGTGAAGGGTCCGTTTTAAAGTTTAAAATATTTTGTGAAGGGTCCGTTTTTATGAAAAGATATTTTGTGCAGGGTCCGTTAACGGACCCAAATTTCTTTTAAACAGACCCCTGCTTGATTAATTGAAATTTTTTATCTCTTATAAAAGGAAGTGCATCTATGAAAATACAGATTAAAATTAAGCATAGAAAATAAATTAATTGAAGATCAGTTTTTTTTTAAATTTTTAATTACCTGCATCAGTGCCACCCTCTTGATAAAACTGTTGAAGTTTTTTCTCTAATATTTGCTGCCACCTTCTTCGCATAACTGCTTCTGGATTGTAAATTGATCGAGTAAAGCTTGTTTCTGGAAGTTCAGAGTATAGTCGCTCAGCTATACCATCTTTCTTACTATCTTCAGCAGCCTGCAATTGCAATATAAAAATTAATAGGATAGCATTTTTGAAGTAAACATACAAAGGATACTTTCATTTGCATAATATAGACAATCATCCAAATATATATAGTCTACCTAATAATACTGTAAAATTAAAGCTGCCAACATTTCAAAATGTACACACGAAGGTTTTTTTGCAATAGATAACTATCAACTTATACTGAAGATCAAGACATGTCTATCTTGTCTTCCCGCAGGTCTATCTTGCAGAGATTACACCAGAACTTCCTTCCGTGCTTTGCACAGTCGCCTTTTTCCGTGATTATGACATTCTATTTATTATGAATACCAGTGTGCCTTAAATTTAATCAACGTAAAGTTTTTCAAAAAATTATAGACGTTTTTGAAAGGAAAAAATCAGATTTTTCAAAGTTTCAATAGTTAATTAGTATTACAATATCTAAGAGTTTATTATAATTGCTTGAAAAAAGTTTTTAATTGAAATTTTGTGATCACAGTAAGTAATTAATTTTATCTAAGTCTGCTTATTGATCTGATGGACCTCTAGACAATGAAAAGAAGCCATAAAGTGATTATTACTCTAACAAGCTACTAATAAATTTGAGAAAACAAACAAATAAATTCAAAAAATGACATTATGTGAAATGTTCTTGATTAAAGATTACAACTCAACTTAATTCTTTACAGATTTTAAAGAAGTTGTTGATAAATAAACACTAATTGCGCTGAACAAAACTCTTAGTAGAATCAAGGTGGTCACAGAGCAGTTTAAAAATAAAATTTTAAAATAAAAAGATAAAAAGCAAATAGCTCAGGATCAGCAAAGAGGGAAGGGATTATTTAGACTATATTAAATGCTTATTTATTTAACAGAATTTTAATTAACAGAATTATAAATTATATTTAGTCATTGAACACTAACTCTTAATATAAAACCTACCTAATTCTTTTTTATGCATACAATTTGATCTAATTTGAGTTAACAAAAGGTGGGACAAATTGTATCTTTTTTTTATTTTTACAATATAATTTGTTTTTGTACAAGTTAGGAGAATTATAATACATAAAATAACAACTGCAAAATAAAAAGTTACAAAATTTGAGAAAAGTTATATGCTAACAGATATGAAAGTAAATATAAAAGAGAAAAATAAAAACCTTCAGTCTCTCTCGCTTTTCTTTCCTCTTCTTCTCACGTTTAGATAATTTTTTTTTGAAATTTTCATTATCACAAGCATCTATACTAGAGATCTGAAATACAAATATGAAATTAAAACCAGGATATTTTGAAGAAGAAAAATCTATTTGCTGTAGAAATTTTATTTTGCATAAAATTTTCAAATAAAGTTAAAAAGAAAAAAAAAATTTTAACCAGTAACAGTTTATCAAAACAAGTAAATTTTTTTAAAAATGAATTATACTTCTTGAATCAAATATAAGGTACGTATAAATGTGAAATTTACATGAGAAACTCATTGCTAGAGAAACAATGAAAGTAAGAAATATAAATATTTAGTATTCATCTAAAAGAATTTATTTATTTTTTTAACTTTCTACAGAAAAATGTGGAAGATAATCAAAATTAATCACATTATTTAGAGATACTTAATCAGTAAAATATATGAAGAGCACTAGATTTAGTGATAATTTCATAATTTTATTAATCCTAATTTCAAGATTAAAAATTTAAATCAAAAATAAAAGTTAAAAATTAATTTATTAACAAATAATTGTTGTCATTTGTTTGTTAGTTTTGTATTTATGTAAATTTAATAATATTTAACAAATTAGTTAATGAAACCAAAGTATTGTTAAATTTGATTTACTTGTATATTGAGAATAGACGTGAAAAGAGTTCAGTCCCCCCCCCCTCGCCAAGAGCCCTGGTGACGAGACATGAGTTTGCAAGCTGTAAGTAGTTTTCCTGCTTGAAATAAAGTTTAAAAATATTTCACCTTCCTTCAAACTAAACAAATACATAAGGTTGAGTTAAAAAGCATTAAAAAAAATTTTGATAAACAACTTAAAGGTATATCTTAAATATTATAGTCTAAAAATACAGAGTCTCAAATTTCGGCCTTACATATTTTTAAAACACTGCCTTTATTGTTAAATCTCAGGTGAGAATGAATTGAAATTCTATGAATCTTGAGCTCAGAACTGCAGAAGCTCATCTAGTAAACAGGTAAATCAGACTTAAATTAACTTAGCAAACAATAAAAAAAAATACTGTGTCAAGCAGTTAAATTAAATCCTCAATTTCTATAATTCTTCTATTTCTAATATTGCAAATAACACTGATTCCAAAACTAAAGATTTTAACGCTAGAAAGATGACGGCACTAAATTGACACCTTTCATACTTAATATTCATAAAATCCTTAAAAATTTGTACTTTTCGCTAAATTTTTTAAATTCTTAATTAAATCCAGTTAAGTAGGATCTATAACATTTAAAAAATGAGAAATCCATAATTATTTAAAAATACAGATAAATGTTTTTTTTTAATTTTTTTTTTTTTGATAGCTATATATTTTAGTAACTAAGTAGAACATACGTAGGACTTTTCATCCATGCGTCGAAGAAGAAATCTCCCTTCTCGGTCATCTCTATGCCAGTCTAGCTGCACAAGAAGGACCCTCTCATCTCCTTTTAACTTCCTCTCCTCTGCAAACATAATGGAAAAAAACATTGAAAAACATTGAAAATAACAATGAAAAAAACATTATTCTTTTTTATTAAAAAAAAATAATAAAAGAATTATTTTTCCTTCATTTCCATACATACCTCCATTTTTATGAATTTCATAAAGTGCATATTCAGAAATAGAAAGCATTCGAATATCTGGACAGAATTTTTCTATTAATGTTTCGATTACGGCTGATGTAGTTGCTGTGCTGGCAACCCTAATGCATTTGGAAGCTACCTTTTGACCAGCATCTTGGAAATAAAACCTCATAGCCCCATGGAACTCTAAATCCTAAAAAAAAAATTATAAATTTAAATTCATTTAAGGATTGCAATTTCTTAGAATTCTAAAAATTATTAAATCAAAATAAAATATAGTGCATAATGTAATTTTTTTGGTATTTTTATGACAATTTAACAAAGCCCGCCAAATTTACAGAAATACTTAACTATATGCATTCAAAACCTTAATAATTCAGATTGGAAACTGAGTTATTAAAGTTGACTATTGAAAACATATAGTAAAAAATATACAGTTTTTTAGTTTAATTAACTCTAGGAATACATTGATGCATAAGGCCTTGGACAGATCTATTCATTCATTAGTTAAAAATTTCATATTAAAATCTGAACAAAAATAATTTTTTTTTAATTAAATGTAGTTGGTAGTTTAACTGCAAGACAATAAACAATTTAAAAATGTCAATTGATCCAACTGTCACTTTTTACCATCCTAATAACAATTTTCTGAATTTAAAAAATAAATAAATAAATAAAAAAATTCGTTAAAAATTTGTCTTTGTCTTAAATTAAATTTGTCTTTGTTAAATTAAGCATTTTAAATGTTTAATTTGATGGGTAAGTTCAAAGCTTCTAATAATCATTCCAGAATAAAAACTATAAATTACGCATATACTTGATCAACTACAAAATCTTAAAACAATAAACATTGCCATTAGCATCGATTGTTAAATTATTTAAATTCTTTTAAAATTATGTTTTAAGACATTTAATAAGGAATAAGAACGATTTTGTAGTTATAATTCAAAAGTTAAATCAAAAAACAATAGTGACTTTTAATTAAATATTACACTTCATGCTTCATTAGTGTTGTAGGAAATTCCGCTAATTTCAGGCATGAAAATTTTGCCCAAAAAATTTAAATAAAGTATATAAGACTAAATTTTAAATCAATAATTCGTAAAATATTCGAACTCAAAAAAGCTAACTTCACTTTCAACAAAAAGTCACGTTTTTCTGTATTCTTAAAATTAGAAAAAGACATTAACACTAGAAAGACGGAAAATTAGTATATACCTACATTGCCCAAAAGCAGTCAAAATGACTGGATTGCGAATGCGTAAATAAATTTGTTTAAATTAATTTTTAACATTTTTTACATTATTTACAGTTACATAACAAGTTATTAGTAAATAATAACAAAAAAAAATTATATGGTAGAAAAAGTCACAAAATTCTAAGAAATTGTGTCATTATGTACATCATTGTTTTTCTAATTGAAATTAAAAGCAGTCAAAATGACTTTCTTAGGCAATCTAGTGTTAATAAAATCAAATATGTTCAAAAAACTCAAAAAATAATAAATAAAAAATTATAATTAATAAAACACAAAGCGCAGAAAGTTTTAAAATTATAAAAAATTTCCAAAAAAAAAAAAAAAAAAAAAAAAAAAAAAAAAAACTACAATTTAAACAAAAAAAAAATAGGCTAAACGTTGGAGTGTGCATAATGATTAATTAATACATTACATTTGAGCTATTAGGATGTAACATTTGTGAGAACGTAAAATTTTATTTCGCCATTCAGGTTAAGATTCGGCATTCACTCAAACCCTTTTGATATCCCATCGGCAGTTAATTAACGAATTCCCGTCTACAAATGGATGTTGTTTCCTCATCTACGAAGAAACTATGCAAGTTTTACAACTGTGTGCTAAATTCTTGTTAAGCTACATGACACAAAAAATAAACAATACCATTTAACATTAATATCTTAATGACAGGTTTTATACGGCAACCAAATTATTTTGTCAACTGCGATTTGTTGACAATAGTAAACAAAATAATGACACTATTTTATTTTGGTCAATCGTGTTTCAAAGAAGAAAAAAATATACAATAGTTGGTATTTTCATATTTTTAAATAACTAAATCTTGAAAAGAAACCAAATTCATTTTTAAAGCATCAATTTTACATTCAAAAAAGCTGATTCTAAGAAAAACGAATTATAAAGTTTTAGAATTTTCAGGAGCAAGTATTCGATTGAAATAGTAAAAATAAATACAAATACGAATGTTAACTCTTAAAAATTTAAAAACAAAATTTGAAATTTCTGATGTTAAAAAAAATATTAAAATGGGGTGGACAAGACAGTTTTTTCCTTAAAACTCTCGAAACAATACTTCCTCACTAGCGTTTCCTTCACTAAAAGTTTCGTTGTTCTTTTCTACCCTAGGATAGAAACCGCTTTTTGCCAGCATGGCTATCCTCACCCTGTAATAACTCTAGGGAAGAACAGATTTTCTACTTTATAGATTTGTCAAAACCTCAAAATGCAATAGTTGGCGATGGTCTCTTTTGTGAAAAATAGACATAAACCGTTCTTCCCCATTGGTCTTCATTTATCAAATAGGAAAATTAATATTTAGCAATTAAGTTGCATGGTTTAGATTTTCAACACTGTTGAACAGTATGAAAGTAACATAAAACAATTTCAGCAAGAAAAAAAAATGTTCTTATGTTTGATAGAAAATCAGCTTTATCTAGGCAGCGATAGTATAGTTACAAGCTCTCTTTTTATATTTATTTCTTTATACAGTTAACCATCCACTGAGTCTATTCTGATTCATAAAATGATGAAAAAGTTGTATTTTTCAATTCCATCCTATAATTAATATTTTTTATTAAATTAGAAGATATAAAAAATATACATAATATGTAAACTAAAAAACTATAAAACACAAATACTCACGGTTTTCGATGTTTTAGTTTCATTTCATTTCATCTCGTGGAAATTTCTATCCTTTTAGCATTTCTCAGAAGCATCCTCTCCCTAGATATACATTTTTATGATTTGCGCTGTCCTTGTTCAATCTCTAGCTGACATCGAATTTGAACTTGTTAATTTGTCACAAAATCATTTGTATTATCTGATACCAATTATTGTTCTTTTTGAATTAAAAAAAAAAGGTTTACCAGAAAAATATTAAAGATTATCAGATATATATATATAATTATATATTTACACTTTTTACAAACTTTACGTTGGATTCATTTACAATGCGGAATAAAATTAATTCAACAAATTTTCACATTTTACTTATTGATCCAATTCCTTTTAATTTACTTTCATGCTTTACAAACCTTTAACTTGGATTTATTTTTTTATTTTACTGAAATTATTTTTCCTTATAACAAAAATTATTCAATAGAAAAATTCTACTATAATTTCTCTAGAACTTTTTCTCGTTGGAAAATATTTATTCATTTCGAAGACCAACAGCTAAAGACTATGCTAGCTCAATATCGACAGCACTCTTGAAAAGCAAATTTTTAAATTTTCAGCAAGTATTCAAACTCTCATAATGTCGACTTTTATTAATTTAAATTCTTAACCTAATTTATAACATAGCCGGGTTTCTTAAACTTCATGCTTTGTAGTACCTGGTATCTATCGATTCTTTAGGATAAAAACACAGTGTTTGTTGCTTATTTTATATTCTAAAATGCATTAACAGGGAAAACTTTGGGAACCCTTTTTTTGGAGAGTAGTGTGTTCTCAAAATTTTTTCGGGCAATTCAAGAAAGTCTAACTCTTATTTTTGATCCAATTTTTGAATCTCATAATTCATCGTATTATAATAATTCAGCACAAGCAATCATTACAAATTCCAAATAAGGTATGAATGAAAAAACATGTATGAAATATATCAGGAAAAATTTGGTTAAAATTTTATAGTCTTAGATTGAGGGGAATAACATTATCCTTAGGGATATAATTTAAGTATGTACTAGACTGAGTGACTAGTAAATATTGTTCTGTCCTGCACAATTTTTCAGAAAGAAAAATATCAGCCTCGTTACATATCCTCTCTGGTTAGATTAGGTTTCCTTTTCTCCCGTCAATCAAGGAAATAAAAAAAGTTTGTAAATGATAAGTTTAATAATATAAGTATGGTAATTTCTTTACCCTATAAAAGCCTGTGTGATATTTATTACACATTAGTTTGATAAAGTTAAGGCTTAGTATAATATTAATCATAAGATAGATATGCGATACACTTTTTTGATCACAGTTTCTTAAACTATTTATAGTGATCCCCCCAAAAAACGTCTATACTGTTAAAATTGGGATTATTAAGAGGCATGTTATAGCCTTTTTTGTGACACAATTAAAAGTTTACAAAAACACACATTAAAGCTCAGATATCTAAATTTTGCTATTTATAATCAGTTATTGGTGTGTCCTCATTTGAAAAAGTGTTTATTTGATGGATAATGAAGACGGAACCCTAGATGATTATTTGAATAAACACAATTCAAAACTTCAATATTTCAATTTTTTTTCTCCCCCAAAATTTAAATTTTTATGAAAAAAATAAGATATACCTTTTCATCAGATTTTTTTTAAAATAAAATATTAAAATTTTCTGTTTCCTTTCTTTCGATTAAAAATTTTTAAATGCTGAAGAAAGGTTTCTTCCGTTCTTTCTCCATTTTTTTTTCTTCAGAATTTTAGAGTTGAAAAAGAAGGGGCATTTCAATATTCCCATTTTTTTACAAAGAAATTATATTCTTATTCACGTGGATTTCTTACATATTTTCAATTTTTAGCTTTCTTCCCTATCAATTTTCGTCATTTACATATAACACTGAAGAGCCAGAAAAATTGGTTCACTGATTTTGTTTAACCTTGATAATGCAGATGTTACATGACGTATCCAATTACTTCACAAGCGTCTGAAGGCAGATTATTCACTTAATGAATTTACCATATTTCCCACCACGGGAGTACTCAGTGGCAGGTATGCATTTTTCAAAACAAAACATAGCCAATGTGTTAAATATTACTTGGACATTCAGACAGCCGAAGTAAGTATCTTAACTCTGAAGATAATTCTTGAAGTTGGAAACAGTGTAACCAGGTTATTTTGCCATCCTCTTAAATAAAGAATGAGATTTTTCAAAAATATTGCTCTATACTGATTAAGGAAAGAGCTCTGTTCAAATGTCCACATTATTGTCCAAAAGAAAGCATTTAGAAAAGATGAGGCGATGTTTTCTAAGCAACACATCGCCGATAGATGGACTATTACTTGGACATTTAGACAGCAGAAGTAAGTCTCAACTCTGAAGATAATTCTTGAAGTGGGAAACAAAGTGTTACCAGGCTATTTTGCCATCCTGAGATTTCTCAAAAATGTTACTCAGCACAGATGAAGGAAAGAGCGCTGTTCAAATGTCCACAGTATTGTCCAAAGGAAAGCACTTAGAAAAGATGAGGCGATGTTTTCTAAGCAACACATCGCTGATAGATGTAATATTACTTGGACATTTAGAGAGCAGAAGTAAATGTCTTAACTCTGAAGATAATTCTTGAAGTGGGAAACAGTGTTACCAGACTATTGTGCCATCCTCTTAAATGAAGAATGAGATATCTCAAAAATATTGCTCGGCTCTGATGAAGGAAAGAGCGCTGTTCAAATGTCCACATTATTATCCAAAAGAAAGCATTTAGAAAAGATGAAGCGATGTTTTCTAAGCAACACATCGCCGATAGATGGAATATTACTTGGACATTTAGACAGCAGAAGTAAGTCTCAACTCTGAAGATAATTCTTGAAGTGGGAAACAAAGTTTTACCAGGCTATTTTGCCATCCTGAGATTTCACAAAAATGTTACTCAGCACTGATGAAGGAAAGAGCGCTGTTCAAATGTCCACATTATTGTCCAAAAGAAAGCATTTAGAAAAGATGAGGCGATGTTTTCTAAGCAACACATCGCCGATAGATGGAATAATACTTGGACATTTAGACAGCAGAAGTAAGTCTCAACTCTGAAGATAATTCTTGAAGTGAGAAACAAAGTGTTACCAGGCTATTTTGCCATCCTGAGATTTCTCAAAAATGTTACTCAGCACTGATGAAGGAAAGAGCGCTGTTCAAATGTCCACATTATTGTTCAAAAGAAAGCATTTAGAAAAGATGAGGCGATGTTTTCTAAGCAACACATCGCCGATAGATGGAATAATACTTGGACATTTAGACAGCAGAAGTAAGTCTCAACTCTGAAGATAATTCTTGAAGTGAGAAACAAAGTGTTACCAGGCTATTTTGCCATCCTGAGATTTCTCAAAAATGTTACTCAGCACTGATGAAGGAAAGAGCGCTGTTCAAATGTCCACATTATTGTCCAAAAGAAAGCATTTAGAAAAGATGAGGCGATGTTTTCTAAGCAACACATCGCCGATAGATGGAATAATACTTGGACATTTAGACAGCAGAAGTAAGTCTCAACTCTGAAGATAATTCTTGAAGTGAGAAACAAAGTGTTACCAGGCTATTTTGCCATCCTGAGATTTCTCAAAAATGTTACTCAGCACTGATGAAGGAAAGAGCGCTGTTCAAATGTCCACATTATTGTTCAAAAGAAAGCATTTAGAAAAGATGAGGCGATGTTTTCTAAGCAACACATCGCCGATAGATGGAATATTACTTGGACAATTAGACAGCAGAAGTAAGTCTCAACTCTGAAGATAATTCTTGAAGTGGGAAACAAAGTGTTACCAGGCTATTTTGCCATCCTGAGATTTCTCAAAAACATTACTCAGCACTGATGAAGGAAAGAGCGCTGTTCAAATGTCCACAGTATTGTCCAAAGGAAAGCACTTAGAAAAGATGAGGCGATGTTTTCTAAGCAACACATCGCTGATAGATGTAATATTACTTGGACATTTAGAGAGCAGAAGTAAATGTCTTAACTCTGAAGATAATTCTTGAAGTGGGAAACAGTGTTACCAGACTATTGTGCCATCCTCTTAAATGAAGAATGAGATATCTCAAAAATATTGCTCGGCTCTGATGAAGGAAAGAGCGCTGTTCAAATGTCCACATTATTGTCCAAAAGAAAGCATTTAGAAAAGATGAGGCGATGTTTTCTAAGCAACACATCGCCGATAGATGGAATATTACTTGGACATTTAGACAGCAGAAGTAAGTCTCAACTCTGAAGATAATTCTTGAAGTGGGAAACAAAGTGTTACCAGGCCTATTTTGCCATCCTGAGATTTCACAAAAATGTTAATCAGAACTGATGAAGGAAAGAGCGCTGTTCAAATGTCCACATTATTGTCCAAAAGAAAGCATTTAGAAAAGATGAGGCGATGTTTTCTAAGCAACACATCGCCGATAGATGGAATAATACTTGGACATTTAGACTGCAGAAGTAAGTCTCAACTCTGAAGATAATTTTTGAAGTGGGAAACAAAGTGTTACCAGGCTATTTTGCCATCCTGAGATTTCACAAAAATGTTAATCAGCACTGATGTAGGAAAGAGCGCTGTTCAAATGTCCACATTATTGTCCAAAAGAAAGCATTTAGAAAAGATGAGGCGATGTTTTCTAAGCAACACATCGCCGATAGATGGAATAATACTTGGACATTTAGACAGCAGAAGTAAGTCTCAACTCTGAAGATAATTCTTGAAGTGAGAAACAAAGTGTTACCAGGCTATTTTGCCATCCTTTGATTTCTCAAAAATGTTACTCAGCACTGATGAAGGAAAGAGCGCTGTTCAAATGTCCACATTATTGTCCAAAAGAAAGCATTTAGAAAAGATGAGGCGATGTTTTCTAAGCAACACATCGCCGATAGATGGAATAATACTTGGACATTTAGACAGCAGAAGTAAGTCTCAACTCTGAAGATAATTCTTGAAGTGAGAAACAAAGTGTTACCAGGCTATTTTGCCATCCTGAAATTTCTCAAAAACGTTACTCAGCACTGATGAAGGAAAGAGCGCTGATCAAATGTCCACAGTATTGTGCAAAGGAAAGCACTTAGAAAAGATGAGGCGATGTTTTCTAAGCAACACATCGCTGATAGATGTAATATTACTTGGACATTTAGAGAGCAGAAGTAAATGTCTTAACTCTGAAGATAATTCTTGAAGTGGGAAACAGTGTTACCAGACTATTGTGCCATCCTCTTAAATGAAGAATGAGATATCTCAAAAATATTGCTCGGCTCTGATGAAGGAAAGAGCGCTGTTCAAATGTCCACATTATTGTCCAAAAGAAAGCATTTAGAAAAGATGAGGCGATGTTTTCTAAGCAACACATCGCCGATAGATGGAATATTACTTGGACATTTAGACAGCAGAAGTAAGTCTCAACTCTGAAGATAATTCTTGAAGTGGGAAACAAAGTGTTACCAGGCCTATTTTGCCATCCTGAGATTTCACAAAAATGTTAATCAGAACTGATGTAGGAAAGAGCGCTGTTCAAATGTCCACATTATTGTCCAAAAGAAAGCATTTAGAAAAGATGAGGCGATGTTTTCTAAGCAACACATCGCCGATAGATGGAATAATACTTGGACATTTAGACAGCAGAAGTAAGTCTCAACTCTGAAGATAATTCTTGAAGTGAGAAACAAAGTGTTACCAGGCTATTTTGCCATCCTGAGATTTCTCAAAAATGTTACTCAGCACTGATGAAGGAAAGAGCGCTGTTCAAATGTCCACATTATTGTCCAAAAGAAAGCATTTAGAAAAGATGAGGCGATGTTTTCTAAGCAACACATCGCCGATAGATGGAATAATACTTGGACATTTAGACAGCAGAAGTAAGTCTCAACTCTGAAGATAATTCTTGAAGTGAGAAACAAAGTGTTACCAGGCTATTTTGCCATCCTGAGATTTCTCAAAAATGTTACTCAGCACTGATGAAGGAAAGAGCGCTGTTCAAATGTCCACATTATTGTCCAAAAGAAAGCATTTAGAAAAGATGAGGCGATGTTTTCTAAGCAAAACTAAATCCCGAGTGCTTTTAAATCTTTTAGTTACATTCATATCTCGTGAAATTCATTTAATGAGGGATGCACAATTGTAGCAGCATTTGATTTTGCTTGATATGGTGTATTGCTCACGGCAGCGGGCATCCGAGTTCTTCATCTAGTAATTCTGCTCTTAGGAGACTGAGACTTGACGTTAGGAAGTGTTGGTGAGGATGACGGCTTGGAACATCAAGGTGTTATCTAGGCATGGTTTACTTCCGAGCCGAGGATCACCCTAATGTTCATTTCCTCTCCTCAGGAGTATTCAGCATTTGGGTAGCGTTTATTTTTCCTTATCACATTGGAAAAAGAGCTAAGGCATAGAACTTTTCAGGCAACGTGATTGGTCATTGCAAGTAGCCTGCAGATGTCCGAACTGGTATCTTCCGACTGGGGTGTCGTCATTATTGATTTATTAGAATTCATAAATTATTCTTTAACGAGTCGTATTTTCTAAGATGATTATGAAAATTGGAAGGTTCATGTAAGTTGGTTGATCATAAGGTTTGCTGATTCACTTTTTGAATTATTTAACTTTGTGGAGAAATGGAGGTAGTTTTCTTGTAGGCTTTTGAGCTGTCTGCTTCTGAGTGACTTTCACTAGTGAGAGTTGTTGGGAGTCAGTTGATATTGTAGCAGCTAATGTTGGGGAATCAGAGGGGATTTCATGTTGAGTTGTCACTCATTGGAGAATTTATTGGCAGAGCAAAAGAGATGGCTGAGAATTTGGAGTGATTTAGATTCCCGTAGTAACTGGTAAACATTTTTCTTTATCTTTTTTTTGCAGTAGTAGATTTGGTAATTTCAGTTTGTTTTCTCTGAGCTAGAAAGTTTTTTATTACTTCCAGAAATGGCACTTTCATAGACAGTACAATCAGATTCAGGGGCAATGGGAGCTAATTCCTTACAGTTGTACTGTTTGACAAATTTTTGATGGATTGATTTCCCATCTCCAAGCAATTGTTTTTTAATGCACAGATTAATTAAGTAGAAGATAGCTTATTTAGGTAGAATCCACTTCAGCAATCTAGTCTAAATATCCCCCCATTTCTCACACCTAATAATGACTAAACATTTTTCGCATGAGTTGGCTCATGGTTGCAGTAGAACATCCAGTTACCTTCGTTGTCGAATTATTGGGTAGTTGTGATCAATGAGAGATCAATTTCAACAAACTTATGCTGTTAAATTCCAGACTTATTCCTAGAACCAACTTGTAGTAGCTTCTTTAACGTGTGATATTTCATAATTGTCTACATGTCTGGGAATAGATACTGGACATGAATGGATTTGGTTGATCAAACAATAATCTTATAGTACTCGCTCAGAAGGGAGTTTCATAAATAGATATTCACTTTTTCTGGCTAGGTTCAATTTTAAATGTAGTTGTACTAGGAGGATGAAGGGGAAATGCTTTGCAGTGCTTGGCTTTAAATCCTTATCTACTTTATCATTTTATATACGCAATGCTGATCATGTGACACACCTCTGTCATATGCATAAGCATACTTGTACCAATTTTCAGGCTCTTCAGTGAATATTTTACTTGTTCTGTATTTAAGTGGGTCAAAAATCATTAAAGTTAAATCTTTAGGAATACCCACAATACAAATTAAATCTCATTTCACTCATTGTTGTTACTACCTTCATTTAGCTCCCCTAATCGATGCTCATTAAAATAAGAATGCAATAGTTATTCCATACTATCACCATTAAGGGCATTTCACCTGTTCGATGCATGGTTTCCAAACCACAGATGTCATCCAACAGATGATGTCATCCTAACCTTAATGCGAATTTATTTTGAAATAAGCTTTTGTGACGTAAGACTTCAGGTTTTCGACAAGAGCGATTTGATAAATAAATTTAATAAATTTTGGGCATAGTTTAAAGATGATTTTTTATTTATTAATGTAAAACATTTTAAAACATAGAAAACAGATCATTTTTTTCCATCAGGGAATTTTGCGAAATAATTTATACATTGTTAAAAGTTAGAGTTTCCTTGAAACTTCCTAACGAATGCTACAATAGTGTTGCATAATATGAATTTTACTTCTAATTCAGTGTTTTAAATCTCCCATCCCCAGAACATATGTATTTCTACCTGTTCAGAAATACTCTATAAGCATGGAATTTCTTGTTTCCACCCAAACAATAAGTCAGTTTAGGGGTTTGGTTGCATTTCCCTGTTTTCCAGTTGTCTCTCTCAAAGCTAAATATTACCAAAACTGTGGAGGATAAGCTCTGCAAGTTAAAGCACTATAAGACTAAGTCTTACACTTCCACATCTCAGTCTGTGCTTTATGCCACCCACCCCTTGAACATAAATATTTCAGACTGTTCAATGAGACTGCATAAACATGTGACTGCTTGCTTTCCTCTCTATCACTAAGACAGTTTGGAAGTAATGTTGTAAATAGTTGTAAGAAAATAGTTATTACAAACTGTTTTACAATTAATTTACTTATTTGCTAGATTAATATTTTTTTCAAGTTCAAGAACACATAATTGGTATCAAATAATGCAAAAAAAAAATGGACAAAAAGAAACAAACTTGTTCAGGCTGCATCAAAAAACTTGGAAAACCACTGAAAAAAAAATTTTTAGTTATAGTAAAAGAAGCCCGAGAAATAAATTTTAAAGTAATTAAAAAATTTTTAATTACTTTAAAAATTAAAGTAATTAAAGATTATAAATTATCTTTTTGTAGCAAATAATTGTTCGACTTTTCATTTAATTTAATTTATTCAAGCATTTCTTGAGAAAATAAGAGCTCTCAAATAAAAAAATAAAAGAATATAAAGAGAAATTTTTTTTTCTCTGCGACAAACTAATTGTTTTTCAATGCTTATCCAAACTGCTTAGCATTTGAGCTAGACCAAATCCACAGGATCGTAAAATGACAAAAAAAATTGAAACAAAAGGACACTTTACAATTCTTAACCAGTGGTCAACTTTAAACTTTCTAATTTTTTGTACAGATTAACATTTTACTATAAGAACTTCCTTTGTATTGCGATTTTTAGTTTTTAAAAACTACCATTCTGGTTTTTAAAAAAAGCAAACTTACAGAAAACTTTCATAAAAACTAATATATTTTTTTAAGTTGATTTATATCATTACTTTTTTATTCTTTCAGGAAATTTTATAACTAAGGACTTTCTTTTTATATATATCTTCAATGAGATGTGCTTTTTCTCTGTTTCAGAATTGAAATAATTTAATGTTTAATACCTGGATTCACATAAAAAGAGTGACAGCATTCTGCGCGCCATAGAGCGAGATGCAACAAGGTTTCCATTACTTTAAGTCTAATATTAATCTTTCAATTGTAATCAGTTGCAGTTTAAAAAGAAAAACATTTCAGACAGAATTGTATTAAACAAATTGATTTTTTTTTTAAATTTAATGACTTTTTAAAAGAAAAATCACATATTTCAAAAATTTGCAATGCATTTCAATATGTGAACCATATAAGTCTATTTCGAGCTAATAAAAAGCTTATTTGAATTTTTCCGATTATAATTATCGTTGTTGTTATCTGACGTTTCATCAAATTACAGTGTTAAAAAAATCACCCAAATTGATTAATCTTTCCAATACTTTTAAAGTTATTCAAACTTTAATACTTAAAAACTTTATACCACTTTCAAAAATAATGACACACGTAATCGCTACAATGTTTTTTAAATTGATTATTATTTTTTAAATGTATTTTATTATAAGCTTATTGCTGTATTAATAAATTTTAATCAGTAAGCATGTCATTTCGAAAATCTTATAATTCATTTGGATTTTTCAGAATACAAATAAAGAAAGTGGAAATTTAATGTCTTTACACAAACATCATCTGTAAAGAATAGTTATTTAACATGGACTATTTTTTTCAATAAACATGATAGTAAGGAACATACAGTTTATTCCTAGCTCTAAAAGACAATCTTCACAATTTATTGCAAATATATTAAAATGAATTTTTAAAAAGAAATAATCCTATTATGACAAAGTAGGTGTTTCACATTGTTTTTATCTTATTGCCTGACTTTCTTTAAGTGAGCAAGTTATTCCACATTGAAATATTTATAACTCTGCAAATTGGATATAATTGTCATAACTTTAATGTTAGTTAAAAAAATATTAAAAAATGTGAAATAAATTTCAAATTTAGCCTCTTTTTCAGTTGTTAATAATACATTTTCAATCCATATTTAATGATTTTTACACGTTCGCATTTACAATGAATTAAATCAGTTTTTTAACGCAGTATTAGTTTCAATATAGAATTATGATTTATTTATAATATTTTATCTATAATTACTTCTTTTAAAATTTAACTACTAATAAAATGAAAGTTTTCAATTTTTAAAAAAAAATTAATTTAAATAAAAAGTATGGATTTAAATAGAATAACTAGATTATATTTTATTACCAAAAAAAGTAACCCCAACCCTGATTTCTAGAATGAATAGTTTAGAGTAATTCTTAAGAATCCTTCGACCAATTTCATTCCAGTTTCGCATTTAGCTATTACATTCATTAAAATGTAAAATTTAGCATTTTGTTGACTTTTGAGAATTTTTAAATAAAACAATAAAAATAAATATTCATGAAAATTTATCTTTTGCATGGAATTATCATTGGAGAAATTAATTTAATGATTGGGAAAAAAAATTTTTCAATTGCTATAAGTTCTCGAGATATTGCGAAATATGAAGAAAGTATAATTGGCATTAAGAGAACGCCATAGCAAGGGAGAAATTTATCATCATAAATTTTCTTTGACATCCATGACTAATTTAAACTTTAAAGTACAGAAAAAGTGAGTTCAGTCTAACCTGGAGTAACCAATGAAGTTTCGAATACTGAAAAAAAATTCTTAAAATATCAGAATGAAAGTAAAGGAGAAGATAAACTTAGAATTACACAATAGAGAAATTCTCTTCCAAAAATTAGTTTGCATTTTGATATTTTTAACTTTTTTTCAGAGATCCCAGAGCAGATCGATTTCGCAGAGCACATTCTTTCTATCTTTTAAATTAGTAATGGAAAGGAAAGAATTTAGGACGAAAAGTTTTTTTCTCTGGAATGACGTTATGGCTAAAATTTCGAACCCTCTTTTAACCAAACTCCTTGGATCTAACTTTTAAGATTGTGGCTACCCCCATTTCATAGTTTGAGGGTCAAGAATTCAAGGTGGGGGGAAAAAGGCACGTTTATTTAGAGAAAATAATTTTTTGTGTCTTATTTTGTAACTTAAAATATGGCAATAACAAGGTGGCCACTCAAATCAGATTTCAAATATCGCTGATTTCTCCAGGTTTTCCAGATAAAAATCTTAAAATTTCCAGGTTTTTGTTTATTTCTTCTTATTAAGTGTAGGATGTGTACAAGAAAGATGCCTATTTTTTTAACATACCATCTTGAAAAAAATAATTTATTTTGACAATTTGGCAAGATTTTTTTATTTATTTTTTAATGTTCTGGTACAAAATATCGAATCAAAAATCATATTGACCAACAAAAGAGTAAAATTAAATATAAATATATAGTTGGTAGTTAAAAAAACATTTTTTTTAAATTAAAATATGTTATAAAAGGTTAAAATGAAATAGAAAAAATTAGCATTAATGCAACAATTGTAACGATTTGTCGACAAACATTGCTGAAAATGTGTGATTGTAAAAAAATGTGTGATTGGTTGATTTGCTGAGAAAAAATAATTCACAGATTTCTTTGAATGGGTGTGAAAAAGCTTTCAGAAAAGCTTTAGAAAAAAAAACTATCTCATGATGATAATGATTTGTTATAATTAGGCTGAAATATTAATAAAATATTATGCATCAATAAATATCAAAAAATATTATGCATCAGTTGAAGAAAATGTTGAGACTCCTGGTGTTGTCTGCTTAAAAAATGGTTGCAGAAGTTGAACAAAGTATGTGACGTGGAAGATGATAAAACAGAACCATAACCAGCCCCAACATTTGTGAAAAGTCTCAACGCCTTTGAAACAATAAGGAACTTTCTGTATTCACTCAAACTAACAGAAAATTAACATAATTTTTTTCAATTATGAAGTCTATTACTTCTTTATTACTTTTCATAAATTTTAGTTATTATTTGATACTCACCCACATTAATCATTTTCCTGTATTTATCATTCACAATGAATGGCCTCATGGAAAATGGTTTTACTGTATAAGTAAATCATAGTTATTCAACCCTTTTGATCCAGTAACCCTATTAATAAATAAAAAAAACGAAATTAATACTTTGTGAAACAACTGCATGAAACTGTTTAGAAACATTACAGTATATTTCTGAATACAAGCCCTTCCATGTATAAGCTGAAGAGTCTGCTTTTTATTTGAAGATTCTCCCAAAATTTAAAACTCGAATGTAAGCTAACGTAAAAAAAATAAGTCATGCTATGCTTGAAAATAAAAATTTAATCTTTCTCTTGTAGTAATGGTAGATCTAGTAATGGTTGCACATATGTTAAAAGCACATTGTGTGTGGTGGATTTCCAGAATTAATAATTAGAAGATTAAAAAATTATATACCTATCTAATTGTCCTTTTTATGCTTTTCTTTTTAATTTTTTATGATTAAGTACTCTGTTTTTAACTATTATTTTATGTATTTTTATGCTTTGTTTGTACCTTTTGAGATATTTACTGATTATCGGTGATGCTTGACAAAAGGAGAAGTATTTCTTTCAGCCATGTCCTCCTGAAATTTTTCAAAGTCAGGGAAACAATTACAAGCCAACCCCCTAACTTTAGCTTTCAAATATTTACTAAAAATTCTCAGAATACATTAGAAATATTAATAAGAACAGGGTGAAATTTTAGAAAAGGTAACAGAAGCTAATGGGTCAGAGAATAATGGTCAGTTTTTTATAAAAACGTTCATATCTCCATAAATATTTAAGCTAGGCTTACGAAACTTTGTACAATTATAGCATATAATAACCAAAGTAACTGTTGCAAGTTGCAAATTTCTTACTACATTTTTTGGCATATTACAAGTTACAGTACACAAAAACAAAATTTTCCATTTGCAATTTATTATTGATCTCTCAAACCTCTAATAGCTTTCCACATCATTGATATGTATGAGAAATCACATATACTAAACATCTCTAGATTTACAAAATGATTCTCGAAGAATTTTTTAAGAAATATGAAAAAATTTATTAGCATTGTAGTGTTTCCATTATTTTGCCAACCCCATATACATTATATATATGCTACTTTAACTTGACTCCAAAGTTGAGGAACACCAAATTCTGTGAATTAAGTCAAGGCTAAGAAATTAAAAAGTAAGATGGAATTAAGTGAGCACTATAATTGTTCTAAAGGGAAAAAAGAGTGATAATATCAGCTGAATATAGCAAATATTAATCAAGGTGCAAATTTCAAATAATAAGTTAAAAGCTCTCAAATACAGAAATAACTGAGAAGCATATAATTCACTACAAATGGAATCAACTGGGTCATGTTATATACAATTAACAAGATTCATTAACTCAAAGTATTACATTGTTTAGGTACAACAGTTTGAGGCATATGGCAGCCCATTATAAGTGGCATTTACAGACCCTATTATAAAGGATGTCAAAGTAAGGCAATTGTCGGATTGCAAAGGAGAATATGGATTTAAGCTAAATATGAGCACACGGCATATAGCCTATAACTGGCAAAAGGAAATGTTTGAACAAATCAAAAGTTAAATTACAATACAACTGATACTAAATAATACAACTGAGTAAAATTATTTTTTATTTTAGAAATGGTAACTTTGATTGCTTTTAATAAAGCTTGTATTAAGGAGGCAGTTTTCTGAATACTTTAAAATTTAAAGATGGGCTGTAATATGGTGATATTTTGCAGAAATAACTGAGTGGTCAAATTAGTATAATAATTTATCAAGTATTACTTATTCAAATCTACGATGGAAGAACCAGTGTTCATTTATAGACAAAATTGTCTCAATGGTTCCGAATTTAGAAAAAACAAATTTTATTTTTATTAAATATTTGAAAATTTTAATTTCTTTAATAAACACACAATCCAATACTACACGTTGCTTTCTCTCTCCACAAAAGTTATAAGAAAGTATTTGAGATCAGGTGTACCTACACGCATACCATGTGCACCGCAAACGATCCACAAGGCTTCTGTAAGATGAGATGTATCTTTTGAGCTGTGAGAGCATACCCAAACATTTTCAACACATGAAGCCAAAACAGTTGGTAATCCATATGATGGAACTTTCTGAAAAAGTAAAATGCAACTACTTAACTTTTATTCTATTTAATTTTAAAATAACATAATTAATCTTAGTAAGCCCCTACACCTTAGATATGTTCAAAATTTAATGCATTTACTTACATAGTTTATAATTTTCATATTGTCTTATATATGAAACAACTAATTGAACAGAATCATTATTACATAAGTTAACACAACCATGTAAATTTATGTAATTTCAATTCTGTATTATGTAATTTTTCTGCATTATGTAATTTAATTTTAATTATATAATTTTAATAATTAAGTCAGAGATGTCCTACTTTTAGCAAAAATGAATTCAGCTTTATCAATAAATAATGACTAAATGCTTAGAGACGCCTCAGTGCTTAAAGACGTTATCAACTAGTCTTAATTAATAGAGAAAATAATGTGTATAATATTTTGCAATTAAAAGCAGAAGTTTACAAAATTTTATTTTCATTAAAAAAATTTAATTAAATTAGATTTCAAGGTTTTTTGTGTGAAAAGAGTATTATTTGACCATTTTCAGTGCTTAGTTTTAAAATAATATATATTTATTATTTATTTCATATTTCTGTTTAACATGTTTCAGTTGTAGAAAAATTTTGTAAGTTTTAAGTCACGGTCCACAGATTTTTTGTTTTCAACTTATTTCTATCTGTATCTCTAACATATATTTCAGAGTATAAAAAATTATAAAATATTTCCTAATAATTTTTTTTCATTTAAGGTTACTTCATATTTTAATCACATTGCATTATAATACACTAGTTTTTAAAATTACATCTTACTTGAACGTTAAATGATTAATGGATTTTATTAAATACTTAAATATCAATTACCTTTTACTTACAGTAATGAAAAAATATTACTAAATTTCCAAATTATTTAAATATTAAGAAAATTTTTGAATGAACTTTTTCAATATGAATCATTAAAATGGAAAATAATGCAAAAAGAAAATAAAAACTGTCAAAAAATTAAGGCAAAACTTTTATTCAATTTTTAAAAAAAGAAAAAAATAATTATTTATTGGTAAACAGCATGGTACTTTCTCTTTTTGTACACACAATTAAATTCTGTTTTATTTGTCTGGAAAAAAAACTGCTTCAAAAGAACTAAGAGAGAAAATCGTAAATTCAAACAAATTTAAAAAGAAAAAAAAAGACAGTTAAGTATACTTGTGCCTTGTAACTTTAGCAAACATGGATTTATTGCCTGTGTCGGCGTAATTAAAAAGTACCAACAACACTTAAGTTTATACAGACAGAAAAATAAAGTTTCAATGGTAAACCAAAGGAATAAAAAGTTTGAAGCTAGATTATATTTCTTTAAAGTTCTAAATTTATAGTGTTGTTTGATGCATCTCATAAAAGATTAAAATAAAAATAAAATAAATAAGAAACAACACAACTGATAACATTTAAAAATGTTAAAAATAAACTAATAAAAGGTGCTGAATTAACCAAAATAAAATCACCTAAATAACTTTTGATCAAGTAATCAGAGTTTAACAAATAAAAGCGATATCCTGATAGTTCAAAATGTTTGTGCAATAAATAATAATAATTATTGATTAAACTGAAAATTAGACAAAAAAAATATAAAATTTCTAATTTTTAAGTTTTGATGACACTAATAAGATATACACACATTTCCAAATTAAACTAAATTTGGATATTATCTATAAGTTTTTTTTTCTTCCTTGCTTATATAAAACAAGTCATGAAGCATCTACAATTTTCATTCTTGATGTTCTGATAAATGTGACCAGTTAATTAAGAAAATCAATAATACTCTAAGAACTGCGCATAACACCACTTATACGCTTATGGTAACACCATAATTTTGTCCGCAAAGACTATAAAATATTTAATAAAATAAGTAGATCTATTAATGCATGGTGCTATTAATGCTAATGCAAAAAGTAATTAGAAATCAATAAAACATCATTACAATAACTATATGGAAAAATATCAACACCATTCAAAACTATAAAAAAAAACAATTTAAAGTATGTATTCGAATCATACACCAAATTTACATTTTTTTTCTTATTTTATACTCTTATCAACACATAGATAATTGTGAAAATGTTTTTACTTAATGTTATAAACATACCTGAGTATTATTGTTGGTAATATCCGATGTCTTAACAACAGGATCTTGCTGTAGTAAAAGCAATCGACCACATATGTATAACAGTATACTTTCATCTCCTTTTCGTGGCCATCTCACTTAAAATAAAGATAAAAAATATTTTTTTAAAAAAATAAGCTTTAAAATTTGAGAATCAATTACATGCAAGGCCCACATAATGGACATTCATTGGAACTTAGCAGCTATAAACTTCTAAGCAATATATTAAGGAATTTTTCTGAATACAATTAATACCTGTTTCTGTACATAAAGAAGTTAAAATAGCAGAAATCACACAAGCGGGATGGAACACTAAATTTGAAACATCAAGTTCTAAGAGCCTAGTGACTTGTAGCACACTACCTAAAATTAAACATTAATCACTTTTTTAAACAAATATCTCACTTATTCAAAATATAATTTTTCTGTGATCATAACAAAGTAAACCTATAAACAAAGATTAAAATATTCATTTAGTAAATAAAATGTAAAGAAATCAGAAACAAACATTTCCTATTTAGGAAAAATTGCACTCCTATTTGGTGATTGAGAAATTACTTTTTAAACCTTCATTCTAAATTTTAAGACAAAATGTAAAAGGAAACAATACTTTTATGAAGCAAATGACTAAATAATGGAACTAAAATATTTTTCCTGTTTTCTGTTTTAGATTAAAACAAGTTAAAAAAATAAAACACAAAAATTAAAACTTATTTAATGACAATTTGGAAGATTTTAAAACTTTTTGTATTTCCTTTTTATTCTCTTTTTTTCATTTTTCTAGAACAGTAAATTTAATTTAGTATGATTATTCAATTACAAATATAAAACGCAGTACAAAAAGTTTTACAAATCATTTAAAAGTTTTACCAGCTATTTACAGCTAGAGTTCAATTTCAGAGACAGCTCATACTTTCTTAGAGGTTACATTTGTTACGTAAAACTATCCATTCATATTGTTTTCAGATAAGTACTTTTATAAGTCCTGGAGATTGGAATTTTGGCTAAATAAAAGCACAATGGACTATACGTAAATCAGTTTGAAGAAACAAATTTTGGGGAAATTTAAAAATACGATGAATCAATGTATTGCCCCAAGGACCTCAATCTTAATTTGTGTGGGAAAAAAATCATTTAATAACGGAAATGGTATAACAAGAATAAATAAACATCAGTAGTATCAGTTAATGATTTAAAATACTGTCAGTAATTAAAAAAAATCCTTTTAATAAAAGTGATAAAATGTAAGTTTATACTTATAAATAAGAATGCTAGGATTTCATATTTAAGTTCAATTATAACTTTATAAATATTTTAAATTGCAATGTTTTCAAAAATATTACAAATCAATAAAAGAACTAAATCTTACTCGCTGGTGATGTTTTTCTTTGCAACAAAAATAAATTCAAATGTGAATCAGCACAAAAACTTAGAAGTCGATCACCAAGTGCAGAAAGTTGAAGAACTTGAGAGTCCATCTTAACCACACGTAAAAATTGATTGTCAAGTTTATTTTCTTGAGGATAAACACGGATCTAATAAATGTACAAATTTATCACTTACACATTTTTTAAAAGTACACAAATAAAGCAAACATTGGATAAACACATTAATTGATTTGACAAAAGCACATATTAATTGAGATGTTTGATTGTCATTTCTTCAAAAGAACAAAAAACTATTTAGTACAGTACAATCATAAACTTCTTTAATTTTTCAAAAAGTACCACTTAAAAAGGACATTTTTTCTCTTTTAGAACTACCAGAAATGTTTTTAAGTTTAAAATGCTTTCTTTCATATTTATATTTTATTAAAATAGATTACTTGAATATAATAGTTTTTTTTTTTTTTTTTGAGAAAAATTATATCTTAACATAAAGATTTTATTTTACTTTAAATGGTTTAAATCTTACAAAAAAATTATAGAATTACTTGAAATTAAGTAAGTGTTTCTAAAAAATATATATATAAATAAGTAATTGTTTTGTATTCCTTTAATAATCATCAATGCATGAATATTTCACAACAAATATCACAAACTAATCTAACTTTTCTCAGTAACTTTCAATTATATATTTAAATAGTAAGGTATATAAACTGTGGTATAAGAAAAAATTATATTCACCTCATCTCTCAAATCACGTAGATTATAGCAGCCAAGTATAATTTGATCTTCCCACCATAGTAATCCGCCCATAGTGACAAAATCTCTTTCCTAAAGAATTGAACAATGTAAATTTTAGCATTAACTCATGTTATAAGCAGAGTACTCCTTGAATAATGTCTGTTAAACATATGTAATCTAAAAGTAAACTCCTTAATTACCTGTGTTTCATTTCCAAACAATTTCCACCTTCGTTGTACTAGTGAATAATGTGCTAAGCCACTTCTACCAGCAACAGCCATACTCTGACCTTGTGAATCTATAGCTGTGTACTAAAATAATAAGTGAAAAAAACATCATTAATGCAAAAATGAGAATAAATTTTGCAATTGCAAACACAATTAAAATATTTATACCAAAGCAGAGGTCGCCAAAGTGGTCTATATAGACCCCCAGGGGTCTATTTAACATAAGCGGGGGTTGATCTGAGCCAGGAAGTCGAATGGGGGTCGATCCGAACCGGAAGGGTCGATTGGTCGAAGGATTATCAGTATTTTTCAGATATGTGACAATAAGAAATAAAAGAAGAAGACTTGGAAATGTATACAGGTAATCTTCAAAA
The DNA here is from genome assembly GCF_982258835.1 of Parasteatoda tepidariorum. Classification (NCBI taxonomy): domain Eukaryota; kingdom Metazoa; phylum Arthropoda; class Arachnida; order Araneae; family Theridiidae; genus Parasteatoda; species Parasteatoda tepidariorum. Next base: position 109,670,492 of record NC_141759.1, on the reverse strand, counting down.
ATTGAGCGACGATTTTAAACTGCGTCTTGTTGATTTGGAAAACATTGACATCCCTGATTGGATTATTGTGCCCTTTTCTGCTCAAATTGAAAACGTGGACATCAACCTGCAAGATGAGCTTGATGAATTATTGTGGGGATTTGAAGCAAAGACGCTTTTTAAAAATTTAACGATAAGCAAATTGTGGACAAATATAAATATAATGCAAAAATATGTAAGACTTTACGAAATAGCTCAGCCATTTATGATAGCATTTCCAAGTTCCTTTATGGTTGAAGCCGGTTTCAGTCACGTAAATTCAATCTTAACTAAGAACAGAAATAAATTAAATGTGGAGTTTCGAGGGGATTTAAGATTAAAATTGACCAATTTTGAACCCAATACAACGAAGCTTGCAGAAAAAAACACCAGGCACACCCATGTCATTAATTAAGAAGCAATAAATTCGTTGTTACTTATTATTTCTGCTTACTTATAATTACTTATTATTTCATAAATATTAAGGTATTTATATTTCAACATTAATATATTTTTCATAAAACTATTGTTACACTATGTACTATTACTTTAATAAATGTTCAAAATCATAAAATAAATATACAAACACAGTATCTAATAGAGTTTTATTTTAATTAAGAGAAAATTACTTTTATGGGGGTCGATGGAGATTTCGAAAAATTATGTAGGGGTCGATGATCAAAAAAGTTTGACAACCCCTATACTAAAAGTTTACATAAATGTAAAGAATTACTATTCAATCATTAAAGGAAAGAAAAGGAAATGTGATGTCAATAAAATCAATAAGTTTACTTACTCTGATAGGCCAGTTATTAGAAAGGTAGCCATATGGTATCTAGAAATATTTAAAGAAATATAATTTTTTTTTAAAAGCAGTATTATCTCTTACATTTTAACATCAGAACAATAATAAAAACATATATTTCAAATTTCTTTAACATGAATTACACCGGTCTGTGTTATTTCTCTTTTGTTTTACTTTCTTTCAAGTATGATATTGTTGCTGTTGTAGGCCATTAAGGCAGAGGGGTGCAATTGTTCTTGCTTACCAGTGGCGCAATCTATAGCCAAGAATTCGACTTCTGCCACATCCATACGTCACACCCGTTCATACGTCCATTCATTCATCCACAGATCGTAATTTTGTAAAGAACCAGAGAACGATCAATCTCCAATCGAGCCCTCCCCCCCAGAAGCATAATTTGTTATGAGAACATGGAGGACTTCGTGACTCGCGCACCAATTATCATTTACTGCACGAGGAGTCTTTGGTCGGCTGGATTCAAACTTCTGTTCTCGTGAATGTGAGTCCTGCTCCCTTCTAACAAAACTATCCCAGCCATGACTTCTATTAAACTTGTAATTTAACTTTTTTTTAAAAAAAGCTTTTTTTAATTTATTATTTTACAGAAATAGATTAAGCCAATATTAGAAGTGACTATATTGAGAATTTAACTTTATTTTAGATTTTTTAATCTGCCTAGCTACTAGACAGTTTGCTTAATATTATTCAAGCAAAACACCTAAAAAAAATTTTCATCATTGTTATCATGCATGCTAACTTGTAGCAATGTTTTTACATAGCCACATTTACAATGGAACATATTATTATTAAATAGTCGCAATTTGTTGATACGCCTATAGTTACATTATAGGGTTGCCACAGAAAAAAATGAACACAATAGTTGCTTTTAGTAGCTAAAGCATGAAAATAGTAGCCAAAAATTATGAAAATAGTTGCCTAAATAAGAAGAAAAATTCATCAGAAATATGACTAAAATTTTGTTAATGACTTAATTGTCATATACCATGATCCATTCAGTTGAGTTGGCAGCAAATATGATAATTTTTATATAAACGTTATGCTCCAGCACTATTTTCAATTTTATCAATAATTGATCTAGGAAATAAATATACACACGCACACACACATATATATATATTCATATATATATACATACATATATACATATATAATGATCAGTCAAATTCGAAATTCACTCATCGTAATATAGTTTCAAATTTTTTTTTTTTTGAAAAAGCATGTTGAATTTCGTAGCCATTGAAATATAACCATTGAAAAGGCGATCGAGAAACGAAATGGACTTACAATGGCTATATTTAAGAATATGTCAACAATTTTTTAAAATAATTATTTTTCTGAGAGAAAATCTAACAAAATAATAGGTACACAGAGTAATAGGTGATAGTAAAATAAAAATTACAATAATATAAAATGCTTGCTTAATAATTACTTAGTCTGAAGATAAAACATTTCTTTAAATTCTTCATAAAAAAACCTATTTTCTAAAAACTAATTTATATATATATATATATATATATATATATATATATATATATATATATATATATATATATATATATATATATATATACGACTAATTTACTGAGTCTATCTACAGCACCATTTGCATAAATCAAAATTTGTCTACAATCCAAATGTAATCAAGTAGAGACCATTATAAAAATAGGACTTATCCAGAATGTACAGCAAAACTTAAATTCACAAATTTAATCGATAATTTAAGGTAAATTTAATTTAAAAACAAGAAATGTAATGTATGTTTAAATTTAATTTTAAGCATGAAATTATACTTAAAAAAGATAGAATAAATCTGTATGTCATGAACAGTTGAAAAGAAAGGGAGTAGTTGCTTCAAGTTGCATAGTTAAAACATAAAAAAAGGCTACACCAAACAGCTAAAATATGCATATCATTCCATATAAGTATAATGTAGAGTATTTTATTACTTTTCAATTTTTATGCAATCCTCATACAAGAATTTCTGCAGAGTTTTTTTGAACGCAAATTTATCACTTCATAGTTCTTTTGCAGACACACTGCCACATATCTCTGCAGAATGTTTGGGTGAATATTTAAATGCTTCTGTAAAAAACTTACATTGCAGCAACTAAGTAATCCAAGTGCTGCATCTGCCACTTAACTTTTAGAGAACCACAGAAACATTAACTGAATTGGATGTTTCTGACAGTGTGAAAAATAAAAACAAAACAGCAATAAATTTTGAGGAAGACGACGAAGATGAAGACAGACTTGATGAAGAAATCACTAATCCTTCATATGATGAAATGTTAAAATTATTTTAAACAATTCAATAGTAGATAATAATTTACAAGATAAAGTTGTATCAATTTCTAAATTAATTATGCCTAGTGTTTATGAATTTAAAATTTGTGTTATGTTGTTCAAGTATTTCAGATGGAGATTTTCTATTTAACGAATTTTCTATATAAGGAACTATTTATCATGATTTAGCGACTTTGTTAAATAGAGGTTCGACTGTATTTTAAAAAACAAAACTTGCAAGAAGGTATTCCTCAACACAATTTTATAATACTGATATTAAAGTAATAATTCTAACGTTTCAAAGTCATATTACAATGTTTGTCTGTTTTTCAGCGGTAAAAAAATTATGTGTCTTATTTATCAAAACTCCTTTTAGCTAGTAGTACATTTTGTTTGTGAAATGTTAAAAACTATCTAAGAAGGATATACTGCAAAAGAGAGATTTTACTGTGTTTGAAATAAAATAATTATTTACCTTTTTACTACAAAATAATTTCATCACCAGATCATACTGACAAATAATTACAGTTTGAGATGTAGCACAACAAATGAAGGGTCCTTTGTTACAGCATTTTCTTGAACAGCAAACAAATGGCAGTTCTTTATATTTGCCACAGACTTTAAAGTGATGGGCTGATAGGAGGATTCAAATACCCGTGATTTCAGGCAATCTAGATCAACTGAACTCAATTCCCGATCCTCACCTATTAAATATATTATTTTACATTTTTCAGAAAATTTTCGGAAGTTATACGAACAGTTTTATAAAATATAGACACTATGAAATATTTAAAATAAAAAATTATGCAAACAAGGAATCCCAAATAATTTCATATCAATAATTTTTTAGAAAGTGGAGTCTTACTATCTTTTTCAGTCAGATTTAACATCCCATATATTATTGGACATATTACGCATAGTATAGCAAGAACATTTTCATATGTGGTTATTTCAAGCGAAACTTCTCAGGGGGGCATTTATCTAAGAATAAAAATGCAACACCATTGGCCACTTTTAATCCCCACTATTAAAAAATAAAAATTAAAATAAAAAAATTTAAAAAAAAGAAGAATCCTGTGCAATGATATGAAGAAGACACAAATCAAATTCAGCAATATATATGTTTTGTTAGATGTTTTTTATTATATGTCTAAGGATATACAAACTTAGCAGGATAGCATGTATAGTAAGTTGCCAGTTTTTCATATTTCACTTGTGATACTTATCCATTGTGTTTCTTTTCAAAAATAGCAGAGTTAATCAGAATGACTTTCTTTTAAAGATAAAATATTTAAGTACTTTGATTTCTTTATCCAAGAATTAGACTGTAGTATTATTTAAAAAAAATTAAATAGAGTTAAAAAACTAGGAGGAAGAAATAATTATTAATTAAATTATGTAAAAGAAAAAATTATACATGAAAGTAAATATAAAACTGTTATGTAAGAGTAAAAAATTAAAAATTATAAAAAAGGGTTATTTTTCTAATGCTGTTTTTTTTTTTGACCTAAAAGACTGTTAAGACTGCTTCATAAACATAAATTAAAATAAAAGTATTTAAACAAAATATTATTTTACATTAACTATTTTCTCTTTTTATACTAAAATAAACTATTTTTGACTCGCAGCTACAATGGCTACTTGAAATGGTTTGGAATTTATCCTTAGAGATCAAAAAACAACACTGGCATATGTTTTACATAGCAGAGCAGATGGGGGTAATAATCACCCAGTCTTCATTTCAAACTTCCTACCTTTAAATACTAAGGAATAATGTATTAGAGTGAATTCTGAACCACGGAGAAATAATAGGAAGAGCAATTGTATCAAACATCTAAATTTTAACACATACAATCCTTGGCCAAGCCAAGGAAAGTAAAGACTGGAAGCACCATGCTCGAATGATTGGTTACAGATTAACACTGATTTAAGTTCAGTTATCTGGGGTTAATGATGCCTCATAGCATTTATTTGAGGACAATTGTATCATATTCAGAAACATCAATGTGAAATATTTTTAATTTGCAAAATTTTGCAGTCTTATTAAGTTTTGTATGTTAATTAATTTTAAAAATGTTTAGTTTTGGTTTTTTGAGTGGTTCACTTATACGCCCAGCATACCAAATATTAGCTATTTCCTAATCAAAAATAACAGATCGACTTACACACCAGAATATGTGGTCATAATAATTACTTGGAAAGATCTATACAGCAATATTTGAGCTACTTCTAACAAAGGAACACTGGTCATACTGTACGATATGTTTTTGTATTCCAGTATCATAGAAAATCTGTAGTCTGGAACTAGAACTGAAGTGCCATCCCTGAAATCAAGCAAATACTTGATGCATTGGTAACATAAAGGACCTCTATGCCAAATGAAATTCAGGTAAACAGTGTCCACACTAAAATTAAGGTCACCTAGGACAGGAAAGGCATTCTGTTTGTTGACTTCTTGTTGGGGGTGCTGTGATGAATGCTGAAAGTTATAGAGCAACCCTAGAAAACTTATGAGAAGCAATTCAGAATCAGAAGCATGGTATGCTTACTGCTGGTATTGTCCTGCTCTATGAAATCACTCACTCACATATAATGAACTCCAGAAAAAATCTGTCATGCGCTGACTCCATTTCCAGCTAGCACACTTCGATCACACTGGACTACAAAAAGTTACCTACCATTCCTATTAAATGTTACAATTCTAGTGATATTTAAGTTGAGAAGTAACTGAAATATTGATATATATTTTGCAATATATCTTTTCAGGCGATAAAATTTGTCTCTTTTAATGTGCTGTGGGTGACTTGATTTCTAGATAACCTTTGTATCCTGATCTTATTAGAATCATTTAAAGACTTTGCATATTACACTATTTCATTATTCGCAGATATATACATATAATGTATACATGTAATGTATGCATATATTATTTTTTTCACTATGGCAAAACATTTGACAAATTGCTTTTGAATTTCACTTTATCTCTTTTACATACATTGATGAACTGGAAGCAAATATTTTATGGCATTCAACAACAAAATAAATTATTATTTAAGGTATGAAAAATTTTTAAGTTAATAACATTACATGTGTTAGAGCTGATTATTTATAATTGGGTTGTGACGTGTGTGTGACTGATGTCGTATTTTTGGCCACAGATGGCTCAGCTGAAAAACAAGTAATGCACAATATGCCCTAAATATGCTTGGTTCAACCAAGCAGACTTGCTGAATTAGCTGAATTAGCAAGTCAATATTAAACAATATATTTAGTTCCATTTCATTGTATAGTTGAAAGTTTTTCAAAATTTTAAGTCAAAACATGAGTAACAATATTATTGATCAAGAAAAAAATTAATTTTGATATTTATGCACTGCAATTTGTTTTAGAGCTGTTTGCCTGACATGAAAAATTTGTAGTTTTTAAGCTTAAATTTGAAAATTATTTTGAAAAAATATTTTATGAACTTTCAAAGTTTAATTTAAACTTAAAACTTCAGGACCCTTGTTTATAAAAATAAAATTTTAATTAATACTATTTCAAAAAAAAGTATCAAGCCCAGTTGGATGTCTTGAAGTGAAAATTAACATATTTTAAAAATGATATTTGAAAATAGTCCTTGCAAAGCAATAGAAAAAATTTAAAAGACTTCTTTGGATAGAGATATATTTTGCTAAAAAAGTTTCACAACTTCCAAAAAAAGCTTTACAATTCAGCATGCTAACAAAAAGTATTTGAGTACTTTTTTAATGCATCCAGCATTTTGCAATTTTTTTTCTATACTTCAACATATTTGACAAACTGTGCAAGATTATTTAACAAAACAATTAAAATCAGAAAATACCCACACAAATTAGCCACAGAGAACTATTTTATTTATGAAAAAAAAGATATAATTACTTTAGCTTCATTTCCAGTAATTGTCCATACTTTGATATAATCTGAAGCAGACAAACCAACAACGATGTCATCTAGAATAAGGAAAGGAAATTAAAACTGGACAACAATTAAGCTTTTATCTTCTCTGTTAAGTTCAAGTGGCATATTTACCATGACTTTTCACAGGACGCACATTGCACTCATCCAATCAGGGTTAACACGTGAGGATAAAGTGAATAGAATATCTAACGTGAGAATATCCATTACAAGAATCTCTGCAAAATAACCATTGCAAAACAGCCGCACATCATTCGATTTAGACACATGATAAGACTGAAACACAAAAATTATAATTAGTTAACATAGTATAATAAAGGAATTTAAAATCAGTTTGAATAAAATTAATTTTTATAAAAATGACTGATTTGTTGCCCATCTGCACCCAATGTTTTTTATCATCAACCACTTTAGCCGCCTTTTTATGAATGCTTAAATCATATGCAGTAATCTTAATCAAATATTGCAACCTTATTAAACTTGAAGTTCACTTGTATTACAGCCGTTTTTTAACACAAAAAATGTATTTTATTGACTGCAGATCTATATTAAATGTTATCTCCTTTATTTAAAAAAATTAGTTAAATTTCCCACTAGTTAAAGTTAGAAAATTCTGGGGAAAGTGGCATTCATACATAGTGGGACACCATTTCTTAGCAATATTCGGAAATACAAAAATAATCACAAAATTTAAAGAGGTGTATAAGTAACAAAGAATTCAATTATATGATTTCTCTTTGTCGCAAGGCATGCAACACCGACCATACGGGCACAGAAACGCCGAACGCATGAGATGCCGACAGAGAAGGGGTTAACCTTTCCTAGTAGAGCAAAACTCCAATTCCACATAAATTTGCTCAGTGGGGGGGGGGAAGAAAATAGTTTAGAAACATTCTTTATCACTAACACCAGATCCATACTAATTTTCCTAACTGATGCCAACAATTTAAATGGAAAGCTAATGCATTTTACTATATGTATATCAGACAGTAAGCAATAGATTACCAAAAAAAAAATTTATAATGAATGATATTTTGTCTTTGTAGATACTGCTTCATAAAAAAAATTAACTTTTGCTTAAAGCTTAAACTTTAAAGAAAGAAATAACTAAAATATTAATAATAGCATACTACTTAGATATTGTGGATTCATCAAATTTAAATAGACCCACAATCAAAAATTCCGTTAAAATTAGCTTATACTCCCAATGAAGAGTTTCCCAACCTTTTAGTTTCATTTAATATCAGACATGATTTGAAAACAATATCTTACTAAAAATACATTTTAAAATGTGAGAAAAATTTCAAAATAATGAAAAGTCATACATGAATGGCTGTGTGAATATACTGCAACTCTCAAGACAAACACCACCAGTTACATCCCATAAAGACATCTCTCTAAATAGTCAGAATAGAGATATTAAATTAAGTAAAATGTATAAATATATATTACAAAATCAAATGTATGGAATTATAAATAATTTTTTTTTCCATCCTTGAATCAAAATTTAAAAACATGAGTTGAAGATAAATAAATTCTAATAATCTTTGTAATTAAAATCCATATATAATGTCGAAACAAAAATACTAAAAAATTCAATTTAAAGCATGTTTGATTAAAAAATATCGAGATATTTTGAAAAATATTTGCAATAGTACAATTAATGAGCAAAAATATATATATATCAAAGTTACAATAAGAATGCTTAACCTTCCTCGGCATCACGCCAAAACCATGAACTTTGGCAAGAAACAGGTTCGTATTTTTAGTATGGTACTAACAATATATCATATTTTGTTTCCTATGCGATACATTGAATGACCATAATAAAACACTTAGGATAGTTTTACAAGAGCAAAATATAATAATTTTAACAAGATATATATAAATTTTTACAGTAGTATATGTAATTATATGGCATGTGTAGAAATTGACTTTCTTAAACCCTTTTGGATGCAAAAGGCCCAGTCTGTGTCGAAAAAAAATGCATATTATTAGCAATTTAAAACTATTTATAGAAATAACAACTGGAAACTAAATGTACCTAAAACTAATGGTCCACAATATTTAACAACAACTATTTTTCAAATAACATAAACCTCAAGTAATAAATCTGTCTACTGTATATGGTGACAGTTGCTAATATAGTTAATCCTCATCTAACATTTCTTGTGTTGAGAAAAGCTATGTGTTTGCAATTCTTATTTTACCCTGATTGCAAACACAGCAAACTTATAGTAATAACTTTAACCCATAGGCTCATGTAGTTGGCTCATAGTGGGTCGCAGCTTTCAAATCCGTTATAACATTGCCAGCGTGAGAAGAACTGAGCAGCTGTAACTTTTTCTTAGTGTATTAAAAAGAAAATTATAATTTGGAGAAAAGACTATAGAGAAAGTATGTTTATTTTCTTAAAATTCAATGGTAATATAAGGTTGACTATGGGGGAAATATTAGTAAATCGATGGGTTAATCATGCAAGCTAAATTGTTAAATATCCCTTTAAAATTAAGATACAGCTTCCTAAATAAAAATTTCATTTTGGTAACAATAGTTTGTATTAAAATCTTATCAGTAAATGCTTAAAAAAACTTTTTTTAATAACTTTTGCATTGAAACATGAAGCACAAAATTTTAACACCGAATAAATATTAAAAAAAAGTTTTATTACACTGTAAATATAATTCATGCATCAATCACTAATTTTCAACAATATCATCTAAACATCACAATTTGAAACAACATGACATTTCACAAACCCTTCTGTATAAACTGGTCTACTAGAAAACTATAAAAGTAATTATTGTCTTATATTGTCTTCATGAATTTGACAGACTTGATTGCTTTAACATCCCAAAACACAAAGGCCATTACCTTCTTAAATGACAAAAATTTGACAAGTTGAAAAAGTTTTCTAAATCACTATGACTTCATGATTTATACAACAGTTGATGGCCTCATGTAAATGGATTATACTATTTTGCTAAAAAATCCAAGAAGAGTTTTATTTGTCAGCCAGAAAGATATCTTAATCACTTAAAAGCCTCAGTCATGCTGAAAAGATTTATTGCTGATGAAGATTTTAAAAAATTGCTTGAATTCATAAGGTGATAATGTTTTTAAAAAAGAAATAGGAGGTTATGGTACTTTTTAATCACAAGAAGTAATCTGACATGTAAGCACATTTAAGTCAAACGGCACTAACTTTATAAAGATTCCTCCTTATGTTTTAATAAATAATAAGTGAGACTTCGTGAAATATATTAAAAATTATAAAGTAGTGAAAGGAAAACGAAACATTTTCCAATTAATAACTACTCTATACACAGGGTGTGTAGCCAAATCTTTCAACAAAAATTAACACCTTTTAAGTACTTTTTAAGCACTCAAAAATATTTTTAAGCACTATATACTTTAACAAAATGCAAAATAATTTTCAAAGACTACATGATTATGCTAAAATAATCACTTTCTGACAAAGAACTGTTTCTTGTTATTACATTAGCCATTATAAAAAGATGAAGAGGTTTTTCGTGAATATATTTTTTGCAAAAAGTATAGGAAAAAATTAAAATTTTCATACTCAAATTAAATTAAATAATTTTTATCTTACCAAGCTTCAGAAGAGCTAACTAACAGTGTACTATCTGAAGACCATGAGTGAGACAAAGAACAGCAGCCTAATGGCCAGATAACAAGCAACGGGGAGTAATCTATAGAGAAAAACTAACATTACAAAGACAAGAAAAATCATAACAAATACAATATACAGTGAAAATTCGGTTCACTCTTGGGACAGAAAAAATAGCATTTTTACAAGAAGGGCACACTGAAAATGAAGACTAACACCATATACTTTTTTAAAAATAATTGTGATAATGTAGAAATAATAAATTTATCTGTAAGTAATACTTACAGGGTTGGGTTTTTGACATGAGAATGGTAAAAACCGTCAAAAACCTACTGTTTTCTTTAATTTACGGCATATAGTGGACAATATATTAATTTTACATAATTGCATTTATAAATGAAAGTTGTAAATGATTGCTATTGATTTTGCAACTATATACATGTATTCTTATAGAAGGATATACATTCATACAGAAATATAGTAATATACTTACTGATATTCATTTAAACTCAATAAAATCATAATTTTTAAGATACAAAAGTAATAGATGAAATTTGATAGATGCCTTTCTTTTAAATTTATACAATTGAAAAGAAATATGTGATAGAAAATTATTTTAAGCAGCTATGATGCACCATATCATTATGATATATTTTTAAATCAATTAACATTTTTAGACCTATTTCACAATCTTTAGATTGATAAAAATGTCTCAGCTCCTCAAGATAAGTTTGAGCACAAGTCAAGTTTTCAATTTTGTTTCCTTTTTTGTAAGCATCAATTGAGTATCAGTTTCTTCATTATCACTCATTACGTCAAGATTTGCGACCATTTCAACTATTTTGTCCATATTCAAACCATTCTTTTAACATTCAATATTCCTGTAAATGTTTCGTTATCATTTATAGTACAGTCAAATGAATCAAATTTATTAATTCAGAAGTGAGATCATCAGAATTTGTGTGATCTATGGCATCTTCTAGGAGAGTGATACCTGATGTATAATTTTTGAAACCTGCCTTAGTGAAGCAGTTTAAAATGATTGAGAAAAAAAATTTTCCAGGCGGCAATTGTTCAGATAGAAGCTTGTAAGACATAAATTTTTACATTTAATACTTCCTTACACCTTGCTATCCCATGATAGGAAATGTGGAAATGACTCTTTGAAGGTAAAACTCCTGTGAAAGACAAGACCTACTTGTAAGGCACCAGGCACTATGGACTTGATATTCCTAAGGAGTCAAGAGTCTGAATAAATGTCTGATTTATATGGCCATCTCCATGGTTATAATTCTGCTCTTTTCTTTTCCTTTTAATACAGCTGTGTACAAGACAGGAATGAATTGATTAAAAGAAAGGAATTTTCAATGAAGTGAAATGGAGAATTCAACTTGTGGGCCCTGATAACCTATATTGTTCAGATTAAAAGATCAAAAGATATTTCTGCCTGAAATATTTCATAGGAGCACTGTCATTTTCTCATCTTTCTTTTTCAAAAATAAAGGAAGGTGATAGAAAATGATTGTTTAGCAGGGAAATAGCTTACCAATATTTTTAGTTGTCCACAAGGCAAAATATTTTCATGCTTTTAAAAATGAGAAAAAGATATATATATATATATATTTTTTTTTTAAATTTAATAATTAGTTGTCATTTTTGAAACTCAGAAAAAAGTGGTATCTGGTGCAAGAGATTGAAAATAAGGTTCTGGAGCATAAATGACTGTCTGTGTTTAGTTACAGGAGTGTCCACTTTGACATGACAGGAGCGCCCACTTTGTTTATTTCTAGAAGATTTACTGGGAATTTTTAAAAAAAAAAATTTGTAATGAGACACGTCTATTTCGTAGGAGTGTTTGTAACATGAGATTACACTGTACAATGATAAAAAAAACTTTAAAAGAATCATTAATTAATAAACTGTAATCAGCAGAATGCACTAATTACTGATCTTATTAATTTGAAGGAGAACTAGATGAGAGGAAGAAAAATATATGGCAGTTAGGTAATGTATACAATACAATTGCTTCAAAAGACTTATTGCATCATTTACTTAAGATAAAGAATCTCTCATATCATAATCATAAGAAATCATCATAAAGAATCACTTTACTATTAAACTGAATACATTTTAAATTTAAGTCATTACTTTTATTTATCTCTAAAACAACAAAAAATTTTGTATTGATACAAATAAATTTTTATATGCCAAAAATAGTACATGCGATAGTCTGAGAAACTAAACAATAACAGTTTTTCTTTGTAACTCCATAACTGATTTTATATAGAGAACAATATAAAAACCTTTCTCTTTGTTTAGTACCTACATTATAAACTAAAATCAGTACTGTCATTGTAATTATTGTTTTACTAAAATTGTAGTAGTAGAATAACAAATAATCTATTAAAAGTAAGATTTTAAATACCCCAAAAAACTTAAATTTGTTTCTCATAAACAAGATAATGATCATATAAGAAAATAAATTTATTTTTCATAAATATACAATAAGTTCAAACATAAAAATAAACAAAACTGATATAATTGTTCAAAACTGAAAAGATATCACATAATTTAAACATGAGCAAATTTTACTCAATCACAAAAATATTAAAAAATAAATTACATAACTGTTTATACTTTTACAAAAGGAAAACACATTAAATAAAAATAAACACTACAAAAAAAATTATATTTAATTGCATCTAAAACAATAATGCAAAAAAGGAAAATGTAAGAAAAAAAGAATCCGCAAATTAAATTAATACTGCTTTAATTTGTAGACAATTAAAGTAAATGCAAAAAGTAAATTCTAAAATTGAATAATATTTTTTATGTTAATATGGAATAATAAATGCAAACCGATAGCCTGAAATATTGTAAAATTATGCATACCTGCAAACCTTTATCTGATGTTGATACATTCCAAACATAAATACGACCATCATTACAGCCAGTAACTAAAGTTCTTTGATCATGAGTTAAATGAATAGCAGATACACAGTGTGTTGGGGCTTTATTACCCCATAATACAGTAGGGACTACAAGTTGATTTGATATAGTCATGGTGGAACTGAACCTATAAAATATTCACAAAAAAAACTGATCTAAAGATATAAATACAAGCAACAAATTTTAAAAAATTTCTTTCTTTCATAAATATATAACAGCTCTTTTATTATTTTAAGAAGTCAAAATTAAAAATCAATATATATTATATTTTACATCGATTATGTGTTATAAGAGTAAAAGAGAATTAAACAAAAAATTCTTACAGTATTTTTACATAAGTTCAGTTTCACTTCTTGCCAAGTGAATTTTTCTTTAAGAAAAAGATTAATCCTTAAAATTTTATTCACCCTACTGCACTGAGGAGTTGAAAAATTAAATGCAAAGAAAAAAATATAGTTTTAAATATAAAGAAAAGAAATAATGTTTTTATTTTTAATAAACTAATCTATAGTTTTAGGTTTTAAAAATCATTAGGTTTAAATGCACTCAACCAATTAAACAATACCATATTTATAAGAAATGGATACATTGCGTTTGCAGGTAATGAGACAAGAAACAAAACTATCAACTATGATGCTTAATTAGAGTACGTTTGCAAATAATTCATAAAAACCTTAATATTGGCACAGATTGATTGAATACAGTCACATCTGAAATTTTTCATAAGAAACAAAAACATCTGTATACAAGAAAAAATACAAAGGAGCATTATTCCACAACAGTACCTATTCATACCAACTATAATTATCCAGGTGCCTAGACAAGCTCTACATTAAATAACTCTAGACTATTCTACATTGTATGTAAATTAAGTACTTGAAAAAAATAAAAAAAATATATAGCCATCCATCCAGGGAAAATTATGATTGTTTAATTTCTAACCCAATTCAAATTTTCTGTAGAGGTTAACTTTTAACTTACTCAATCTATTGCAGGAAGAAAAATGGATAAAATGTAAATTATTCTATTACCCTACGTCATTCACAATTAATTGGTCAAAGCTATTGATTGTATTATAGTAATCAAACATGAATAGAATAGTAATGAAATTACATGTAATTGCTGATTACAAACAACTTTTATTTGTTTTTAATTTCTATTTGAATTGTGGAGGAAAAATATCTCATAGTGATATAATTTAATTTCTTTTGAACCTTAAATATTACATAGCATAATAAGATAAAAACAAAGTAACTGCACACACAATCTAAAAGTGCCTGCAAGTTCACAATATTTTCGATAATAGAATAATTTTATTAAATTAGTTAACTATTTAATATTTCTATTTATTTGCGACAAAATATATATATATAAACAAAGGTCTTTGCAGGGCAAATTTACTACCAGGGGTCTGTCCAGACATTTTGTGAAAGCCCCGGTTTTTGTAAAATTGTGAAAAAATTACTCGTAATTTGTGACTATAAAATAAGCGTTAACTCACATTCTTTCAATCAAGGTCCTGCTTTCATGAATTTCTGCAAATAGGGTTTGGTTACTGCAATAAACTTTTTCAAGGAGTTTTTAAATTTTAAATAGATACAAGACTATGCTCAGCATTGTAAAATTATAATAAAAAAAATTAAATTTTCAAAAATAAACAGCAATTGCTGCTTTAAAATTAGAGATGCAACATACAAATATTTGATATTTAGCTTATACTGCTGAACGCAAAATATTCATTTCGGATGAATAAAAGAAGAAGCGTCTGCCGATGACAAAACTTTATTTGTTTACATAATTTTCTTGTTTTCGCCCCTCGGAAGGGTTTATTCAATTAATAAAACAATAGTGAAGATAAACAATTTTGTGAAGGGTCCGTTAACGGACCCAAGTTTCTTCTAAACTACCATTTAGCATCTTCCATGGATTATTATTAAGACGTAATAGAAGAATTCGCTGCCCATCCAGTTTATAAGAAGAGTGCTTTTCCACCCCATGTCTGAGAGCATGCCGGGATCCCGAAACACCATGGGAGAAAAGGAGTGTCAGCCACCTGTATTTCTTTAAGAAATATTTTTTTCTCTGTGAAACTTTTGTCTGTATCACCCAGTTGAAAACGTTCACATAATGAAAATAACTTTCAGTGCTAGTAGCGTTAAATGCATGTTTTTATTAAATTCTAGTTGATATTTTACTATGGACAATGATTTTTAATTTTGGATACAATTTTAAGCTCAAAATTTTACAATAGCAAAATTGTTTTTGAATATATGGGGACAAATATATAGAAATTTACCAATTATAAATTATTTTCATTTGTAGTGACAATTTTTGAAAATATATTCTCACTTCACTATATTTTTGTGTTGATTTTTAACATAATTTTTAATTTTCACAAAATAGGTACCGCTTAAAAAACACCTAGACAGACCCCTGATATATATATATATATGTGTGTGTGTGTGTGTGTGAATATATTAATACATACATATATGGCTTGCGTGTGTGCATCTATATTATCTAACTATGTAATGTAGATAACTCGGCACTGTAAAAATCATAACATGAAATAAAGTTACAATTGAATTCATGTTGTAACTTACCGAATTTGTATTTAGATGCTTAAGAAGAGATTTATTTAACTGTTCAATATTTTCATGATTGATTGTTCTCCAAATGAGGACCCTGTTGTCATCTCCACAAGTGACAAACTGCAAAAACAAATTACAAAAAAGGAAATTAGCACTCGAGTTATTATCAAGACAATTACACAGAGTCAGGGTGCGTAGCCAGATTTTTCCAACAAAAAATAGCACCTTAAGTACTTTTTAAGCACTCAAAAAATATTGTTAATCACTTTCCAATAAAAAAAATCATAATTAGGATTTGCGCAGCAATAAAAAATAGTTCTTGTTCAAGTTCTTAATTTATAAACATAAAATCAATAAAATTCAAATAGATTTTCAAAAACTTTGCACAATCATAAAAAAATAACCAGTTTCTAAGAAATATTTCAGAGAAAATTGAGAATATCATGCATTGTTTGTAATTTGAAACAACAATCCACACTGAAAAGAAAAAATCGATTTAGATATAAAAGATAGAAAATTAAGCTCGTTTTACAAATCCCAAATAAAAAGAAAGGCCCCTTTAAGGGATTTTAAAAAACATAAATCAAAAACAAGCACCTTTAAGAACTTTTTAAAAATGCTATGCACCCTGAAATTTTATAAACAGGGTTGCCACTCAAATCTGGAAAAAAAGGTTCCCTGTCTATAGTATAAACAATATATTAAGAGGAAACATAAAATGCAAATGTGTGAGCTACATTAGGATAACTAATACCAGTTTTAATTGCTGGAGAGAAACACAGAACAGTTCAACATACATAAAAAAATAATACAGCAAATGAAATAGTATAGTATAGCTGAATTATCTCTAAATAATCAATAATTTGTACTTTGAGAGGTCAACATTTTGTAAAAGAAGAAATCCCCCGTATTTTCCCAGTTTACAAGAAAAAATTAAAAGTTCCCTGCATTTTCCCTGTTATTTAATATGATTTTTTAATTCCCTGTAATTTCCAGGTGTTCTCCATCCTCTATGTGGAGTGCTAACCCTGATAAAGAACTTATGGCAGTCAGGAATTTATTAAAGTGATTCTTGCATAGAAATAAACAAGTTCAAAATATAAAGTACTAATTGAATAACCTTATTTTTGACAATAAAAAAATAATAAATATATAATAAAAATAATAATAATATATAATAAAAGTAAATATATAATGAATAATAACAAAAAGACAAAGCAAATCATTTCATAAGTATGCAATTCTTGTGACTTTTCTTGGCAAAACTTTTGGATCCTATATCAACACATAGTTTCCCAAGGTGTTGGCAAATTTTGAAATAAATTCAATTGAAATACTTAGAAAGAGCATTATTAATCTTGTCTATTTAAATTTAAAATATCTAGTTAATTAGTAGGAATTATTAGTAGGACTAACAAAAATATCCAAAAATGCAAAACTAATTTTATTAGTAGGATTAACATCAATATTCAAAAATGCAAATGTTTACTAGTAGATTTGGCATGAAATCATAAATAAGAGATATGTAATGTACCAACAAGAAGTTTTGATTGCACTATTTAAGTCTAATAAATATTTTTCTGAAAAAAAAGGGAAATAAAACAAGTAAAATCACACTTAATATTCACTATTTGGTTTGTATGAGTTCATTTTAAGGAATGATATTGAATTTTAAGGATGGAAATTCACATAAAAAGGAATAAAAAATTTTATGAAGCATAAACTATTTAAAAGGAAAATTATACTCCATTATCAATCTCTTAAATTAAAAATGCTTTTGATTTCACCAGTTAATTTATTATATTTTACTTTGCAAAAACACAAAATAAAACGTAAAATTCAAAATTCGGTTCTTAAAAACCTACATATACAGGACTACCAACTACTATTACTTGTAAAAGCTTTTATAGGGTAGTCATCATCATCAATGGCTCTACAGCCCAGGGTGGGCCTTGGTCTCCTCACGAAGTATTTTTCCAAGCTAACCTTTTTCCTGCTAGTGTTTTCCAGTTTTCAGTTTTCAAGACAATCTATCTGTCTCAAATTCAGCCTGCCTCTTTTTCTTGTGCCAACTGGTCTGGCATTGAAAACTCTTTTTGTGACACAGTCTTCGTCCATTCTGATAGAGTGGCCTTTTCATTTTATTCTTTGAAGACACTTTGGTCTTAAAAACTGAAACTTGAAATCACTAGCAAGAAAAAGGTTAGCCTGCAAAAAACTTCTTGAGAAGGCCAAGGCAAACCCAGGGCAATCCAGCCATTGATGATGATGTTCAGAAATGTTTGTTCAACTAAATTTTTTGATTGGGAAAAACTGGTTCTTTGACAGGAAAAAATTAGAATGTAAAACTGGTTCTTGCAAATACTGAGTTGGTCAATGTCTGCAATGTCTCCATCACCTAAGTTTACAGTAAAGACTTGTAAATGAGCAATGCTGAATATTTAAGAAATATTTTACCTCTAAAATTTCAAAAAAGGTTTTAACCCTTTCAACCCAAAAGGAATATAAATGTCTCAAAGATCAAAATTTATTCTCTAATGGATAAACAGATCCCAATTTTGCATGGGTTTTTATGTTTTCAGGTTTCTTTAGACTTTAGCGAATAACAATATGACTAAAGGAATTTGGTAACACTCTAATTTTCATAATGGCGAACTTCTGTTTGCGAGCATGTCAGTCAATTTTGCTTTAATATGTGTATTTTCCAAGTTTTGAGGTAACAACTTTTTTGAATTTTGAATACAACTATATTTTTGTCATATTTTGGGGAAAAAAATTGTTTCTTCATATTAAATATAGTTTGTCTAAAGTAAGAAATCCCCTAGCAAATTCATCTGGACCCGTGGGGGTGACCATGGTAACGAGGTATAACTATTTCATATATGGGGTCATTGTTTACAGGGGTCTGTCTGGGTTTTTCTGAGAGGTACCTATTTTGTGAAAATTTAGACATAATTTGTGAAAAATGAAAAATTATATTAAAAAATCAACAGAAAAATATGGATTTATCATTTCTTACGGAATAAAATAAAATTTTAAGAAAAAGTATTTTGTGAAACTACCGTTTTTCCTAAAGTTGAATTTGTGAAGGTATCGTTAAAAGGGTACTAAATTTGGCCTGGACAGACCCCTGGTTTAGGACAGATTTTGGAAGGGAGATAGAAAGATGGAGGGGGGAGAGAAAGGTAATCTTTTTTTTCGGTCAACTGTGTTAGCCCTTGAGTGAAGAGAAGCTAACCTTCCTGAAATGCGCTATTCTTGCTCCGATAGCAGCAGACAGCCTCAGACTTTGTGGCGGGTAAGTTCTAATCGCAGACAAACTGTAATAATTGTACCTATTTAGTATCAGATGGAGAAATTTTGACACATTTTGTTTTGCAGGATATAGTGTTCCAATCGTAATTACCATTGGGGCAATATATCCCATTTGTGATACAAACATTATAAGACAAAATTTTAGGTTTTGTTTTGATTATTTCATAACAGCAACTTCTCATTTCTACAACATCAGGTAAGACAACTTCTGGTAATAATTCGATGCAGTTATATTATTTTCATTCCCATACAATATAGGTATTTTTACAATATTCAAGAAAATTGAGATAATATTGCCGCAGGAGATTTCCGGGAAAACTTTCAACTCATAGTACACTTATTTTAATATGTCAGCATTAACATAAACTGATTCTAATACTTAAATTTCAATGCTGCAAAAATCGGGTGGAAAGGGTTAAGCACATAAAATTTGCTCATTGCTTACATCTCCTTAAAAAATAATAATTGAAAAGAAATACTCCGGCTTACTCAGCAGTTACCACCCTTAACGTAATTTGCTGGAACATGAGAAAGAAAGACATATATTAATACACATAGAAAATAACATACTTTTGTAACATCATGCCATCCCCAACTTCAGAAGAATGTCCCGGAAATTCCCATTTCGGATAACCAGGCAGATTAACCTATTAAATAACAATAAATACCTCTATTATTGATCATATATGATTAAGAAAATATGATTAAGAGGAAATTATGCACGATTAAGAAAATTAATTAAAAAGGTAAGAATTCTGCTAAAATTGAAAACACAAATTGCAATTTTTCTTAAATATATGTCTAAAACTTTTTTTACTTTATAGCCTTTTTTTAAAACAATTATATTAGGAGAAGATTTCTTGTTTTATTCAATTCCTACTATTAGTTCTCCCTTCATCTTGTTCTAAATTTCAATCGCTAACAAAATACTTTTCATTCATTCACTCAAATACATTTATTTTAAACTTGTAGTACATGACACTTGATGTTAATAGTTTTTTTTTCAAATATTAATTCATTTATTAAATAGGGATGTGCAAAAAAACGAAATGGATATTTCTGATGGGTCAAGCATTGCTCATTGTTTTGAATTTTACAATAAGCGATTCAGTTTTTTGTATATTTTAATAATAACATCAGTGATAATTTCTAACTCATAGCTCTACTATTGATAAAGACAAATAGAGAAAAATTTAAATCAATACCTTGGTTCAACTACGGCTACAAACATTAGGCCTTAAACCAAGGGGGGGGGGGACAAGTTTCTTCCATAGTGGAAAAAAACTGTGCCATAAGAAACAGGTATCTTCTAACTCAAATAGAATAAATGGAAGGAAAAAAAACACAACTTTTTTAAAGAAATTCCTAATCAGTTTTTAATTGCAATTTAACTTAAATAATACTAGTAATTTTCATTCTCTTTAATAGATCTTCTTTTAAATAAGTGAAAATTTAAATTGAATTAAACTTATTAAAATTAAACCTAACCAATTTCTTAAAAAATTAAAACTACAAATAACAATTTTTAATAATCAAATACTGTTAAGTATGAATACTCAAAAACTACTCTTTAATATATGTTGATTTTAAATCTCTATATAAAACAGAAATAAATAAATTGTTTCTTATTTAAGTATTTATGAAAAAATTGTTAGTTTTCTGATACTATATTATATTGTATTAAATAAATTATATTACTATTTAATTAATTCTGTTCTACTACAGTTAATTCCTGGAATATTAAATTTAAGCTTGAAATATATCTATGATACTTATTGCAGAACAATTCTATTAGTTTTTTTTTCTCCATTTCATCCAGTTACTTACAGTCCTGGAAGAAGCAACCAATAAGATTTGTTTTTCTGAACTTATAACTCCATTTAAATCTCCCCATAGTATTAAAATAATTACATATTTTATTTCACAACATAACATTTAAAGTATATTTAAAGAAATATCAAGTGTTAATAGAGTGCAACACAATTATTAAGAAAGAGCTAGGTCATGTATTCACATGTTTGCACATAAGCATCTCAAGACAATAAAATAAGGGTAATAATGGTTAAGAACATATTATTCACATACATACACTAACATAACGCGGCTAATCAGTAATACGTAATAGGAATAAAAATAAATGAAAACTAAATTTTCCAAATTGCTTAACATCACATTCTGAACGTTTAGATGAAATTTCAATTTTTAAGCCCATGATTGAAATCCAACTGCATGTATTAAAAACAAATTACCTCTAATAATAAAATCTAACACCTCTGAAAGCGAAGCATTTTTAGTCTTGGAATAAAAATTAATTTTATCAAATTATTGCTTATATATTTTGCAGAGTTAATTTTATTGGAGTTAACTTTTAAATGCATAAAAAACTAAAAATAAATGCAGCATATTTTTAAAAGCAAAAATTTTAATACATTCTACATAAATTTATTCAATATTATGTAACTAAAGAGTTTCATTATATAAAAATAAAATAAATAAATAAAGACTATATTTTTGTTGATTAAATACATTATCATTAAGTAAAAAAAAAAAAAACTAATTTCAAAACGTGTTTAAATAATTTACATAGCTGCCAACATGGATAGGAAAAAATCCAGTAGATTTTACGAAATAATATAAATTTCATGATAATTGTCGCAAAGTGTACTAAATATTTTAAGCACAGGGAATTTTAGGGATCAAAATAGAAAAACTGCCATATTTTCCAGTTATGATTAAAATTAAATGAACTTGAAATGATATGTATAATGTTAACTCATAATTTTGAATAGTAAATAGGCATTTAATTCATCAAAGATAGTTAAAAGATTATTTAATTAGTTTTAAAAGCAAATTCGGAATGAAAATAAACATAATATTTTAGAACAAAAAAATTTTTTAAACTAATATTTATAAATGAGGCTTGCTTCATTATAGATTAGTTACACTTATTTAAATATTCAAGCAAGCAATTATCTGCATAAAATTTTTATTTCAGGTGAGATTTTTTAAGAAAATTTACCCAATTTTAGGGAATTTTCTAAAATATACAAAAATCAGGATTTTTATGAAACCAGTTGACCAGGAGAAACTGACAAAATCCAGTAGTCTACTGGAAAAACCAGTAGAGTTCGTAGTTATCAATCTAATGTTTTAAGAAGCATATCATAAATTTAAATAAATAAATGAATAAAAAAAGTGGAAATAATGCTTATTAATAAGAACTATTTCATAAAATTACATTGCTGATAAGGAAAAAAAAAATAATAGCATCAATGAATTAAGTTTTCGTAATGCCATATAATGGATTGAAAAAGATTTGTGTTAAAATGAGTGATCATTATTAATTGCAAAAACTCCATGGACATTCATAGCTGATTGTGAATTTCCCTGAAAACTCTAGGTTTTCCCTTTGAACACCCAGAACTAAGTTATTTTTTTCCACCTGTCTTGACGTTTTGCTTAAACTTAAAGAAATGTGGCAGATAAGTTAAAATGAAATAAAACTTACTTTCCAAACATAAGCTTTATTGCTGCTGGAACCACAAGCTAAGTATTGATCATCAGCACTTAATGCTAACTTTATGTAATAGGTATTACATTTGAATCCATCATAAACAGTTCCTGTTAAAATACAAATGAAATTAGCTATATTTACTAACTAAAAAAAATTTTAAGAAAGGAGTTGTTAAAACTCCAGTAAAAAATTACAATTACGGAAAGAATAAGTTTACATTTGGTTATTGTACAGTTGGCAGTAGTTTTACGTGTTTGCAATCAGATACAATTAAATTAAGAACATAGTACTTCGGGAGAAATCCTTCATAAGTAACTCTTTACAGGAATTATTTAAAATTTTGTGTAGAAAAATAGTGTTCATGTGAACTTAGAATAAACCATAAAGTTTCAAAAGCTGGAGAAAAAAAATTTCAAAGCATCAAAATGTAAACAAATTACAAAAGGATTATTTAGGATTTATTATTTACAGGGCTGGAAATCCAAAATATAAAAATTATGGGAAATTTATGAATGCTGATTCTCTAATGGAAGTAATTTCTAATACCAACAAGGATTCTAAGATATACAATTGGTTATACAGAGTGCATAGCCAAATCTTTCAACAAAAAATAAACACCTTTTAAGTACTTTTTAAGCACTCAAAAAATATTTTTAAGCACTATATACATTAACAAAATGTAAAATAATTTTTAAAGACTTTAGATGATCATGAGAAAATAACTAGTTTCTGACAAAGAACTCTTTTCTTGATTATTATTAGCATTATAAAATGAACAAGAGATTTTTCGGTTCGATATCAGAGGGTGAAAATCTGAAATTGAGAATGTCTTGCAAAATGCAACAGAGTTGCACATGAAAAGGCAATAATCTCACCGAACGCAGCTCAGTAGATGCACATGCGGACTCGCAAGTATTTAATCAAACATGTAAAATGATGGCGCTTTCATACGCTATGGACCAACTGTACATAGAAATAGATTGCGAAAACGTTGAATAGAATAATGTGAAATGCACGCTTTTGCATTGAGGGGATTTATTTATCGACTACATCAACCTTCATTTATTAAAAGGTATCTCAAGATAGAATCAAGTGTCTTATATACTAGTGAATTGGTATTCAATATTTAGTGTGGTAGTTACGCCACAGCATAATACGTGGCGAAAATCGACATGAGAATGAAAAAAAATCTCATTTTCGAAAAGGGAAAATTAAGCACTTTTTGAAAACAACCAATGAAAAAAGCACCTTTAAGTACTTTTTAAAAACGCTACGCACCATGATGATTTGCCTTTATGGAAAAAAATACTTTCATTTTTAAAAATCCCAAACAATGAATTTAAAACTACTCACAATTTATATATATACAGTGAAACTTTAATTATTCGAAAGGCTGTAACTTGAAGTTTTGATAAATTAGTATTTTCGTAACTTAGTCATTTAGATAAACTAGTATTTAGAAGTATTTTAGTCACTCCAGAGAAAATTTCAGTTTTAACACAAAATTTTTATCAATTACTCGAAGCTCTATAACTATTTTTTTCATGATAATTAGAAGAAATTTGTTCTTCCCGAATTCTAAAATATAAGAAAATATACATAAAAGATATTTTATTTGAATGTGAATTATTTTAGTAAAAGGTATTTATAATAAATCATTTAAACCAGGGTTTCTCAAAGTTTGGGTCGCGACTTCGCACTGGGGCATGGAAAAATTATGCAGAGTAAAGAAAAAAATTTTAAAATTTCAATATTTTACAACAGACATGAGGCATAGTGGCAAAGTTTGTATTTGAGAGAATTTTATTCTACCAAATTAAAACACAATTTTGGCTGAAAAACAAATTCTCAAAAATCAGACAGCCCATTAAACGATAGTTATCAGAGTAAATAGGAAATGTTTTGTAAAACATTTTAAATAAAACTGTTGGGGAAATTTTAAACTAAAAACACTGTGTTTGGGGTACATATTACGCTCAAAGAATTTTTTGCATCTCTGTTAATATGCATGTGAGAAGAATCTTAAGAGAATCAGAAAAATGCAAGCAGTGTTTTTGTAATCATTGTGCTAATAAGTAACAAGCTAAGTTCTAATCATTGCGCTATATCTTTAGTGGTTTTATTTATTTTAAATTTATAAGGGTTCTTTGACCTTATGATTTATGCAATGACATTGACTTCAGTTGTTCTGTAATCTTATTTCCATTATTATTGTATTTATAAAATTTTTAAAAGCTTATATATTCTGAAAATTGTCATGGCTTGATATGTGCACAGCTGTATAGACGTTGAATATAACTAATTTTTATGTACTTTTTTTGTTTAACAGAGTTTCCACTCTTTTAACAAAGCAAATATTAAGCATAAAATACAAAATTGTATTATACTAACTACTAGAAATTTAACGCTTTAGGGTCTGGAAGTGTTTCAGGTTTACTTCCCACCAGGTATAATTATAATAATAATGCAATAAATTTAACTGTAAATATGACAACACGCAGTATTATTGCTTTATATGCAACATTGTACCCAGTAAGTAGAAGTTCCACGCCATGTTTACTGCATTCTTACATTCACAATTTCAAGTTGTAGAATACATTAAACTCAATTTTGATACTTGTTAAACATATTCTTGAATAATAAATAGGTTAGAAACCCACAAAACAAAATGTAAATATTCTTGAATTAATTTTAAAACAAAAATGGTCTAAAATTATAGAAAGGTTTCAAACTAATTATAATAAGTTTAAAAGTATCTTATTAACTATCTGTCTGAATTTTTTGTTATTTAAAATGCTAGAAGATTTCAGGTTTCATCGCGATTCAAAATAAAAGTCAAAACAACATTTTTAAAAAACTCAGGACAGTTTCTGATGCAATACATACTAAATTTTTTTAAGGGGAAATGGAGGGCGGAAAAAAGTAGTGTAATCCCCCGATTTGAAAGTTTATGAGGCATATTTCTTTAATTCCCAACGACATAATAAAAGAAGGGGGGGAAATAACAGTCAACACCTTCAAATAAAAAATTAAATTAAGAAAAAGTTTATCAAAAATGACTTTAAAAAATGGTGCGATATCACGAATGCTAACATATGGTAACAAATCTGCCAGATATGTGAATGAGCTAAAAGCTAGTTACTTATTGTTACGTTAAAGATTATTTTTTCCTCATCCTTAGGAACTTTTAATCATTTCCCGTTTAGAAGCAGAGAGTGTGTCACTAATTTTTTATTTATGTGTATGCATTAATTTGTATTAAAACATTAATATTCATCTGTTCTATAGATATTGGGCTATATTAACTAGGTAAGTTTAAAAAGGTTATTAATTTAAAAAGAAATGATCTATATAATACAAGGTCCAAGGTTTGCACCATAAAGATCTTTCATTATAGTGCATAATACTCATTTAAATTATCTCAGGGAAGAAGACTGCCAACTGCTATGATTTTGGCACTATTGATAATCGTTTATGAATATTCACAAAATAACACGGACATTCACAAAAAAAACTTGAAATGTTTGTGCCTGTGAGAACTTGATAGTTTGGTGTATAAGTAAACATCCTATTTTTTTATTACAAGATAGTAAATTTCTGGTATAGCCTTTAAATTAATAGCTGTATAGTATGCTTTAAAAGTTTTCATTGTGTAGTACATTTTGGAATACTCTTGAATAAATTATCTTAACTTTTCTTATTCTTAATTTTCAAATTATTTAATGGAGTAGTAGACATTTAAATCCAAAGCTTTCAGAATTTTTAGTAATTTCACGAACATTTTAAAAGCCTCACCATGAAAGAGCTGCAACAAAGTGGCATAGCAGATGAACTTTTAAATTATTTATAAGTAGTGTTGTGTAAAATAAGTTTAAGTGAATAAAAAATAATATATTAAAGCTTAAACTTAGCTACCACTAAAATAAATTTTGTAAAAATTTATTTTAGTGGCATCAAAATAAATTGTAAAAGCCTAGAAAGTTGGCACTTCTGTAGAAGCAATAAAACTGGTAAAAAAAAGTATGTTTTAAAAAAGATTTTCTTAGAAACTTTTTAAATTTCAGGGATTTTTTTCTAAAATAAAGGCTATGAGTACTTTTCATAGAAAATTGATATAAAAAGGCAATGTTAGTGGAGTTAGCAACTATAATAATAATAAAATTTTAAAAAAATGAAATAAAGACTTACATTATCAGTTTTAAGGCATAGTTTTGCATAACAAACATTTCCTTCTCTACAGTCCACTCGAGAGGTTAGAATGGTAGACCTGTGTAAAATAAATAAATATTTGGTAATCGTGAAGTTGGAACTACAATAGAAAACTATCTTGTGGACAGAAAAGGAGCAATCCTGCCAATAAATAAATAAATATAGTATAGAATAAAACATATAGTAGAGAATAAAACATAGAAAAAAAAATCATCCCTGCAAATGCTGGTTAATAAAATAGCTAATGGTAAAGCATATACCTCAATATTTTCCTCTCCATAAGTGTCTATTGCTCTTTCTTCAGAAAATCCAATACATCCACACTCTAAAGGAGTAAATATTTGGCCTAACTCAGCTATAACTATTTCTATATAATTTCAAGAAACTAGATCCAAAATAAATTGAAAAACCATAGAACCATCTGTAAAGAAAATATTTTAACATAGTTATAAGTCATGCACGATTGTCATGCAAAAATAATCATAAAGTATTTTTTATAATTATAAATTTAATTAATATTACATTTAACCATCTTGTTAACAAATACAACCCATGAAATTTTTCTCAGTTTAAATATATTAGAGCAAATTTATTCTCTCACATCTTTCTACAACTCCTTTATAGATTTACATAAAAATTTATACATTGAAATTTAAGGATAAAAGGTTTGCTGCAATGTTATGATTTTATAAAATAGTCATTATTAAATCACTACCACCTACACATCTTGTATTCTAAAACTTTAAAAAAAAAATTAAAAAAGAGAGAGAGCCTTGATAAGAATCAAAAGCTATCACTAGCAAAATCACAGATCCCTCATCCGTTCTTGATTTAATATTTCATAGTGCCTAAATTTACGTTTTTCTTTTCATAATTTTCCAGCAGGAGGATGTGTACTGTTTTGAATCTATCCCGTTTTCATTATTAAAACAGGGTATACAGCAAAATTTTTCATAACAAAATACCTTTTAAGAACTCAAAAATATTTTTAAGTACTGAAAAAAAATATCAAAAATAATGTATGCGTATCAATAAGAGATAAATAACAAAAAGTTTCAAACAACTCTATTTCTGATTATATTAGCCATCATGAAACATTTTATGCACAATTTTAAATAAATTCAATATTCTGTTGCTACTTCTATTTTTTAATTAATAATTACTTTATTCGCTTTAACAAAAAATTATTTTAATTTAAAATTGTGAAAATTATTATAAATGAAATAAGTGAAAATTATTTAAAAATAAACACTCAACAAAAATATTTAATTATTATTATTGATCATACCGAATTGATAAAGATGTGTTCAGAATTAAACAAACTGAGAAAACCTTTAATAAATTCATTTTACAAATGTAAACTAGTGCATGGTCCCTGAATTTTGTCTGGAAAGTGAAAATGTTAAAAACTCTCACAATTAAAAGATCTTAATTAGTTCTCTTTTTTTAAACAAAACTGATAAAAGGAGGATGAAAATTTTGAGGTGGTGAAGCTCCGTGATTGTTCACTGCTGAAGCCTCTCATAATTCATCTAATATGTAAAAGGATTGACTTTTCATATGGCACAGACAAATGCAACATTACACTGAAATGTAATGCGAAAACTTGTGAACAGAACATTGCAGAAATTAAGCTTCTTGTCCAATTCATAGAGACAATTGACAGGGCAAAAAATAATCCTATTTTAAAAAGAAAAAAATAAACATCCAATACAAACAACAAAAAAGCACATTTAAGGCTTCTAAAAACGAAAATAAGCACCTTCATACACCTTTTAAAAATGCTAAACAGTCTGAAAAATACTAAATTTTTATATTTCTATTACTTAGAAATGTAACACTTTTTTGTTCAAAAAATAAATAGATAAAACTTATATCTCAAATTCCTAGTCCAAAAATAATCAAATATAATTTCGAATATATGGAGTGCGATTACTACAGCAGAAACTGGATACTCTTTCAATCAGCATAAGTTGCGAGTTGCTGTATCTGGTCCATTCTCTTGCCATTTGGCTAGCAAGTATTTTTTGTTGACTGTTAATAATTGTTTGAGACAGCAAAAGGCTTATTCAAACAAGCATTTGCTTGCTAAAACAATATGTTAGAGATAAAAATTAACTAGCTATGCTATGTACACAATAATACAACAGACCAGAAATAAAACTAAAGCTTTATCAAGGTTGCCAAATAAGTTCTTTCTTTTTTTTTTTTTTTTTTTTTTGAAAATCAGGCAATTGTTCCTCTTTATAATTAACATTTCATTTGTGCGTCGCAAGAACAGTATAAGAAGCATATTAACTTATTTATGAATAAAAAATTAACTGTAATATTCAACTTCTCCTTTATAAATTGGTACTTTTTTAATCATGGATTTAATCATTCTCAACAAAAATCAAATACCATAAAATACTTATAAAGTAATCCTGAAATTTTAAAGAAAATATTTTAGTAAGGAGCGATTAAACTGTGTAGAGATTACAATCTGTAAAGTTACAAAATCAACATGTTTGCCATGACATTTGTTAAAGTTATTAATAATCATATTTATAGAAACATTGTATAAAACCAAATAATTTAATTAAATAGATTTTAGAAATATAATTATAAGAAATAAATTTCTGGAATATACATTAGATAACTTATAATGCCTGCATTTGTTATATGTTTGCTTTTATGAAAAATGCCAGCACTATAGCAACATATGTAATCAATAAACAGTAGACAAACAAAATAAAAAAAGAATGGAATAAAAATGAGAGAAATTTCTTACGAAACAAGCAAAAATACAAAAATTTCCTCAATCTTTAAATTATCGAAAGAAAAACAGAATCATTATGAAAAATAATGTCTATACTCTTATTAAGCCCATCATCTTTCTGGTTTGCATACTTTACTAACTGGGAATAATAAAATAAAAAATATTTGCTATATATGATAAGAAAATATATTCTTATAAGAGAGGGTAATGGGAGGGAGCACTCATTTGGTATTGATGGAAATTGCAGGGGACACTTGTTCAGTTTAATACAGGACATGCACTCTATTTACTACCAGTACCAATCTGTTTAATAAATATACAAATTAGATAGTCACAATTTAATAAAATAATGTTTAGTTAAACATATCACACATATATTACCTCACAATTTCTTGATAAAATAATGACAATTGAGAAAAATAATATACCTGGGTAGAACTATTTCCATACAATCGACGAGTAAGTAGCAACCCTGCCTCTATTGCAACAGGAGTTAATTCTCGCTTTCCCACCAAAATATCACCAATTGCATAGATCTATGGAATATTAGTTTGTTCATTCAAAACACGAATTTTACCATTTTTAAAATAGAAAGTTATAAATGTAAACAATTTCTGAAAAAATTCATACAAATCATTATAATCTGGCAAGGTTGGCTGATTTAAACTAAATAAGTTTTAATTTTTTAAGAAACAAAGTTTGATTTTTTTAAAAACATTTTCAAAAATTTAATTTTTCATTATTTATTTAATTAAAATAATCTCAGTATGAACAGAAGATGTCTAAAACTTCTTTTAAAAAAATAGAGTGTCACCAAACTTATGTTCGGATAGTTTTAAAAATAATCTAAATAATGTAGTTATTGAATGGGTTAAGACAAAGAGTGAAAGAATTTTTTTTTCCATTTTTTTATCGAGATAAAGATACATTATGACTGCCACAATCAAAATAATAAATAGGAATGAAGTGCTATACCGAATACTTTTATACTAGTACTTTATAGTCCCTTTGAGCATTTTCATTATATACTATTTTAGTCAATGCAGCATTGCATTAATAAGCATACTGTAAAATGTTAAGCCCCATTATATTGAAACAAATGAAAAAAGTATTTTATTTTTTATTGATTATTACAGCATTAGAACTAAAATTCATTTTTAGTATTTTATGTAATACATTGCTTAATTTAACATTCTAATTTAATTCATAATTGAAATCATGATTTAAATCAGCTTATTTAAAAAAAAAAGTCAGCAATTTATATCCATTGCTTAAAAAATAATTAATTGAAAAATTTACATACTGATATAAATAAATTATTTAAATTTTAATCAATTTAAATTCTAAAATTTTCAAAGTTTTAAAATTTTTTGTTATTAAAAAGCTTCAGTTAGAATAATCATGTTAATATTTGGCAGTTTAATGAACTCTATAAATTTTGAGTTTAAATTCTTAAAATTTTATAATGCTTACAAATTTTTCAGATTGCAAAACATTTGCGAAAATAGTATAGTCTTCAATAAAAAGCAATATTTTACATGATGTAAGAACTTTAAAAAAAATTGTTATGACTTAAAAAAAATGCAGTCATGAAAAAGAAAATAAATAAATAAAAATTACATACTTGGGTATAACTTTTACACCAACAGTTTCTAATCCATTGCCAGTAGTACAGAAATCACCACCAATAGCAAATAATACCTGAAAAATTTGTTGGTAAAAAATTTTACAAAATAGCATAACAAAATGAAGCATAATTGTATCAAGACATCAAGCACGATTACTTACTATATCATATTCATCAGCAATTTCTTCACCTGATTCCATTATTCTAATTACTCTTAACATGTGTTCAGTAGATTCATTTTTCTCAATCTATAAAATAAAACAATTACAAACATTGTAAGAAACAACATATTTTGTACACATACAAATGGTCCTTATTTTTAAGAGCAAGTACATTGAACTAATAAAATAAGAATTTAAAAACTATTTATAATACACAAAAGAATAATATTTCCATAAAATGTAGATGAAATAAAAAAAAAACTATTTCACAGGAAAACAGTACAAAGTGTACAAAAAATTTACTTATTTCAAAAGTATAATCAAGTTATGAATTTATTCCTCATAAATGTTCAATGTGCAATAATTTTGTTATACAATATAAATCAAGGCTGAAATGACCTCCTTACCGAACTTTAGGTACCATGTCTGTATTCATCAGCAATTTCTTCACCTGATTCCATTATTCTAATTACTCTTAACATGTGTTCAGTAGATTCATTTTTCTCAATCTATAAAATAAAACAATTACAAACATAACATAACATAAAACAAACATAAAACAATTACAAATAGCAATAAACATTTCATATAAAGTAACTTTAAGAAAAATTGTTATGACTTAAAAAAAAAATGCAGTCATGAAAAAGAAAATAAATAAATAAAAATTACATACTTGGGTATAACTTTTACACCAACAGTTTCTAATCCATTGCCAGTAGTACAGAAATCACCACCAATAGCAAATAATACCTGAAAAATTTGTTGGTAAAAAATTTTACAAAATAGCATAACAAAATGAAGCATAATTGTATCAAGACATCAAGCACGATTACTTACTATATCATATTCATCAGCAATTTCTTCACCTGATTCCATTATTCTAATTACTCTTAACATGTGTTCAGTAGATTCATTTTTCTCAATCTATAAAATAAAACAATTACAAACATTGTAAGAAACAACATATTTTGTACACATACAAATGGTCCTTATTTTTAAGAGCAAGTACATTGAACTAATAAAAAAGAATTTAAAAACAATTTATAATACACAAAAGAATAATATTTCCATAAAATGTAGATCAAATAAAAAAATAAACTATTTCATAGGAAAACAATACAAAGTGTACAAAAAAAATTTATTTATTTCAAAAGTATAATCAAGTTATGAATTTATTCCTCATAAATGTTCAATGTGCAAAAATTTTGGTTATACAATATAAATCAAAGCTGAAATATCCTCCTTACCGAACTTTAGGTACCATGTCTGTATCGATGCTGGAAATTGCAGCTGATACTGGCTTAAAAATCAATTATGATTTTATTACTTGGAGATTCTTTACTAACCCTCACAGGAAAAAATTACTTAAAGTGAAATCTGGGGCTGCCAAGGCATGAGTGAATCGTTCGTGGTAGATACATAACCAATCGGCCCCTGTATTAACATGTTATAAATAGTTGTTTTTCAGCCCCTTTTGTTGTCACATAATTGTTAAAGATGATTGGACTCTTTAGTGCCATTTATTGACCACCATTCAAAATTACTTATAATACTTCGCCATGTATATAAATTGTTAATGAAAACATTTATTTCATGTTGCATAGTAAACCTACTAAGCAACATTGGAAAATTGGATTGAGAAACATTGACAATTCTAGGTGAGCCTCAATAAAATTGGGATTTAGTTCAATAACATTGAAATCAGGGTTTTTTTTTATTTGCTCTATATTTCCTAAAGTTATGAATTTGGCAGGCCAAGCTTCGAACTTGGAATTTTGTTCAACAATTATACTAACAACTAACAATAAACTTAACAATTTTAAATAATGTTGAAGCTTAAAAGCTATTTTAAAATCTAAATGTATATATACCTTTGTGGGAACACAAGGTCTGAGAAATTTTATGCCTTCCCCCTGCATGTAGTTGCCAATTCTTTCAGCCATGTCTTGATCGAAACCTTGAAGCAAGATAGAACGAACCGTGACATCCAACCCAATTCTTGCTATAAATTCAGCACATTCCAGAGCAACATATGAAACTCCAATAACTAAAGTTTTTCCAGGACTTTTCTCCAAACAGAAGAGATCATCACTAACAAAGAAAAAAATAACAAAAATGAAAAAAATAATATACGAATAACCTTTTTGTAGGTTGATATTACTCCTCCCTTTAATAGGGCGGGTAGAAGCTTAAAAGCCATTTTGAAATCTAAATGTATATATACCTTTGTAGGAACACAAGGTCTGAGAAATTTTATGCCTTCCCCATGCATGTAGTTGCCAATTCTTTCAGCCATGTCTTGATCGAAACCTTGAAGCAAGATAGAACGAACCGTGACATCCAACCCAATTCTTGCTATAAATTCAGCACATTCCAGAGCAACATATGAAACTCCAATAACTAAAGTTTTTCCAGGACTTTTCTCCAAACAGAAGAGATCATCACTAACAAAGAAAAAAATAACAAAAATGAAAAAAATAATATACGAATAACCTTTTTGTAGGTTGATATTACTCCTCCCTTTAATAGGGCGGGTAGAAGCTTAAAAGCCATTTTGAAATCTAAATGTATATATACCTTTGTAGGAACACAAGGTCTGAGAAATTTTATGCCTTCCCCATGCATGTAGTTGCCAATTCTTTCAGCCATGTCTTGATCGAAACCTTGAAGCAAGATAGAACGAACCGTGACATCCAACCCAATTCTTGCTATAAATTCAGCACATTCCAGAGCAACATATGAAACTCCAATAACTAAAGTTTTTCCAGGACTTTTCTCCAAACAGAAGAGATCATCACTAACAAAGAAAAAAATAACAAAAATGAAAAAAATAATATACGAATAACCTTTTTGTAGGTTGATATTACTCCTCCCTTTAATAGGGCGGGTAGAAGCTTAAAAGCCATTTTGAAATCTAAATGTATATATACCTTTGTAGGAACACAAGGTCTGAGAAATTTTATGCCTTCCCCATGCATGTAGTTGCCAATTCTTTCAGCCATGTCTTGATCGAAACCTTGAAGCAAGATAGAACGAACCGTGACATCCAACCCAATTCTTGCTATAAATTCAGCACATTCCAGAGCAACATATGAAACTCCAATAACTAAAGTTTTTCCAGGACTTTTCTCCAAACAGAAGAGATCATCACTAACAAAGAAAAAAATAACAAAAATGAAAAAAATAATATACGAATAACCTTTTTGTAGGTTGTTATTACTCCTCCCTTTAATAGGGCGGGTAGAAGCTTAAAAGCCATTTTGAAATCTAAATGTATATATACCTTTGTAGGAACACAAGGTCTGAGAAATTTTATGCCTTCCCCATGCATGTAGTTGCCAATTCTTTCAGCCATGTCTTGATCGAAACCTCGAAGCAAGATAGAACGAACCGTGACATCCAACCCAATTCCTGCTGTAAATTCAGCACATTCCAGAGCAACATATGAAACTCCAATAACTAAAGTTTTTCCAGGACTTTTCTCCAAACAGAAGAGATCATCACTAACAAAGAAAAAAATAACAAAAATGAAAAAAATAATATACGAATAACTTTTTTGTAGGTTGATATTACTCCTCCCTTTAATAGGGCGGGTAGAAGCTTAAAAGCCATTTTGAAATCTAAATGTATATATACCTTTGTAGGAACACAAGGTCTGAGAAATTTTATGCCTTCCCCATGCATGTAGTTGCCAATTCTTTCAGCCATGTCTTGATCGAAACCTTGAAGCAAGATAGAACGAACCGTGACATCCAACCCAATTCTTGCTATAAATTCAGCACATTCCAGAGCAACATATGAAACTCCAATAACTAAAGTTTTTCCAGGACTTTTCTCCAAACAGAAGAGATCATCACTAACAAAGAAAAAAATAACAAAAATGAAAAAAATAATATACGAATAACCTTTTTGTAGGTTGATATTACTCCTCCCTTTAATAGGGCGGGTAGAAGCTTAAAAGCCATTTTGAAATCTAAATGTATATATACCTTTGTAGGAACACAAGGTCTGAGAAATTTTATGCCTTCCCCATGCATGTAGTTGCCAATTCTTTCAGCCATGTCTTGATCGAAACCTTGAAGCAAGATAGAACGAACCGTGACATCCAACCCAATTCTTGCTATAAATTCAGCACATTCCAGAGCAACATATGAAACTCCAATAACTAAAGTTTTTCCAGGACTTTTCTCCAAACAGAAGAGATCATCACTAACAAAGAAAAAAATAACAAAAATGAAAAAAATAATATACGAATAACCTTTTTGTAGGTTGATATTACTCCTCCCTTTAATAGGGCGGGTAGAAGCTTAAAAGCCATTTTGAAATCTAAATGTATATATACCTTTGTAGGAACACAAGGTCTGAGAAATTTTATGCCTTCCCCATGCATGTAGTTGCCAATTCTTTCAGCCATGTCTTGATCGAAACCTTGAAGCAAGATAGAACGAACCGTGACATCCAACCCAATTCTTGCTATAAATTCAGCACATTCCAGAGCAACATATGAAACTCCAATAACTAAAGTTTTTCCAGGACTTTTCTCCAAACAGAAGAGATCATCACTAACAAAGAAAAAAATAACAAAAATGAAAAAAATAATATACGAATAACCTTTTTGTAGGTTGATATTACTCCTCCCTTTAATAGGGCGGGTAGAAGCTTAAAAGCCATTTTGAAATCTAAATGTATATATACCTTTGTAGGAACACAAGGTCTGAGAAATTTTATGCCTTCCCCATGCATGTAGTTGCCAATTCTTTCAGCCATGTCTTGATCGAAACCTTGAAGCAAGATAGAACGAACCGTGACATCCAACCCAATTCTTGCTATAAATTCAGCACATTCCAGAGCAACATATGAAACTCCAATAACTAAAGTTTTTCCAGGACTTTTCTCCAAACAGAAGAGATCATCACTAACAAAGAAAAAAATAACAAAAATGAAAAAAATAATATACGAATAACCTTTTTGTAGGTTGATATTACTCCTCCCTTTAATAGGGCGGGTAGAAGCTTAAAAGCCATTTTGAAATCTAAATGTATATATACCTTTGTAGGAACACAAGGTCTGAGAAATTTTATGCCTTCCCCATGCATGTAGTTGCCAATTCTTTCAGCCATGTCTTGATCGAAACCTTGAAGCAAGATAGAACGAACCGTGACATCCAACCCAATTCTTGCTATAAATTCAGCACATTCCAGAGCAACATATGAAACTCCAATAACTAAAGTTTTTCCAGGACTTTTCTCCAAACAGAAGAGATCATCACTAACAAAGAAAAAAATAACAAAAATGAAAAAAATAATATACGAATAACCTTTTTGTAGGTTGATATTACTCCTCCCTTTAATAGGGCGGGTAGAAGCTTAAAAGCCATTTTGAAATCTAAATGTATATATACCTTTGTAGGAACACAAGGTCTGAGAAATTTTATGCCTTCCCCATGCATGTAGTTGCCAATTCTTTCAGCCATGTCTTGATCGAAACCTTGAAGCAAGATAGAACGAACCGTGACATCCAACCCAATTCTTGCTATAAATTCAGCACATTCCAGAGCAACATATGAAACTCCAATAACTAAAGTTTTTCCAGGACTTTTCTCCAAACAGAAGAGATCATCACTAACAAAGAAAAAAATAACAAAAATGAAAAAAATAATATACGAATAACCTTTTTGTAGGTTGATATTACTCCTCCCTTTAATAGGGCGGGTAGAAGCTTAAAAGCCATTTTGAAATCTAAATGTATATATACCTTTGTAGGAACACAAGGTCTGAGAAATTTTATGCCTTCCCCATGCATGTAGTTGCCAATTCTTTCAGCCATGTCTTGATCGAAACCTTGAAGCAAGATAGAACGAACCGTGACATCCAACCCAATTCTTGCTATAAATTCAGCACATTCCAGAGCAACATATGAAACTCCAATAACTAAAGTTTTTCCAGGACTTTTCTCCAAACAGAAGAGATCATCACTAACAAAGAAAAAAATAACAAAAATGAAAAAAATAATATACGAATAACCTTTTTGTAGGTTGTTATTACTCCTCCCTTTAATAGGGCGGGTAGAAGCTTAAAAGCCATTTTGAAATCTAAATGTATATATACCTTTGTAGGAACACAAGGTCTGAGAAATTTTATGCCTTCCCCATGCATGTAGTTGCCAATTCTTTCAGCCATGTCTTGATCGAAACCTCGAAGCAAGATAGAACGAACCGTGACATCCAACCCAATTCCTGCTGTAAATTCAGCACATTCCAGAGCAACATATGAAACTCCAATAACTAAAGTTTTTCCAGGACTTTTCTCCAAACAGAAGAGATCATCACTAACAAAGAAAAAAATAACAAAAATGAAAAAAATAATATACGAATAACTTTTTTGTAGGTTGATATTACTCCTCCCTTTAATAGGGCGGGTAGAAGCTTAAAAGCCATTTTGAAATCTAAATGTATATATACCTTTGTAGGAACACAAGGTCTGAGAAATTTTATGCCTTCCCCATGCATGTAGTTGCCAATTCTTTCAGCCATGTCTTGATCGAAACCTTGAAGCAAGATAGAACGAACCGTGACATCCAACCCAATTCTTGCTATAAATTCAGCACATTCCAGAGCAACATATGAAACTCCAATAACTAAAGTTTTTCCAGGACTTTTCTCCAAACAGAAGAGATCATCACTAACAAAGAAAAAAATAACAAAAATGAAAAAAATAATATACGAATAACCTTTTTGTAGGTTGATATTACTCCTCCCTTTAATAGGGCGGGTAGAAGCTTAAAAGCCATTTTGAAATCTAAATGTATATATACCTTTGTAGGAACACAAGGTCTGAGAAATTTTATGCCTTCCCCATGCATGTAGTTGCCAATTCTTTCAGCCATGTCTTGATCGAAACCTTGAAGCAAGATAGAACGAACCGTGACATCCAACCCAATTCTTGCTATAAATTCAGCACATTCCAGAGCAACATATGAAACTCCAATAACTAAAGTTTTTCCAGGACTTTTCTCCAAACAGAAGAGATCATCACTAACAAAGAAAAAAATAACAAAAATGAAAAAAATAATATACGAATAACCTTTTTGTAGGTTGATATTACTCCTCCCTTTAATAGGGCGGGTAGAAGCTTAAAAGCCATTTTGAAATCTAAATGTATATATACCTTTGTAGGAACACAAGGTCTGAGAAATTTTATGCCTTCCCCATGCATGTAGTTGCCAATTCTTTCAGCCATGTCTTGATCGAAACCTTGAAGCAAGATAGAACGAACCGTGACATCCAACCCAATTCTTGCTATAAATTCAGCACATTCCAGAGCAACATATGAAACTCCAATAACTAAAGTTTTTCCAGGACTTTTCTCCAAACAGAAGAGATCATCACTAACAAAGAAAAAAATAACAAAAATGAAAAAAATAATATACGAATAACCTTTTTGTAGGTTGATATTACTCCTCCCTTTAATAGGGCGGGTAGAAGCTTAAAAGCCATTTTGAAATCTAAATGTATATATACCTTTGTAGGAACACAAGGTCTGAGAAATTTTATGCCTTCCCCATGCATGTAGTTGCCAATTCTTTCAGCCATGTCTTGATCGAAACCTTGAAGCAAGATAGAACGAACCGTGACATCCAACCCAATTCTTGCTATAAATTCAGCACATTCCAGAGCAACATATGAAACTCCAATAACTAAAGTTTTTCCAGGACTTTTCTCCAAACAGAAGAGATCATCACTAACAAAGAAAAAAATAACAAAAATGAAAAAAATAATATACGAATAACCTTTTTGTAGGTTGATATTACTCCTCCCTTT
Organism: Parasteatoda tepidariorum; assembly: GCF_982258835.1. Taxonomy (NCBI): domain Eukaryota; kingdom Metazoa; phylum Arthropoda; class Arachnida; order Araneae; family Theridiidae; genus Parasteatoda; species Parasteatoda tepidariorum. The sequence goes on along the minus strand of NC_141759.1, from coordinate 109,630,855 downwards.
AATAGGGCGGGTAGAAGCTTAAAAGCCATTTTGAAATCTAAATGTATATATACCTTTGTGGGAACACAAGGTCTGAGAAATTTTATGCCTTCCCCATGCATGTAGTTGCCAATTCTTTCAGCCATGTCTTGATCGAAACCTCGAAGCAAGATAGAACGAACCGTGACATCCAACCCAATTCCTGCTGTAAATTCAGCACATTCCAGAGCAACATATGAAACTCCAATAACTAAAGTTTTTCCAGGACTTTTCTCCAAACAGAAGAGATCATCACTAACAAAGAAAAAAATAACAAAAATGAAAAAAATAATATACGAATAACCTTTTTGTAGGTTGATATTACTCCTCCCTTTAATAGGGCGGGTAGAAGCTTAAAAGCCATTTTGAAATCTAAATGTATATATACCTTTGTAGGAACACAAGGTCTGAGAAATTTTATGCCTTCCCCATGCATGTAGTTGCCAATTCTTTCAGCCATGTCTTGATCGAAACCTTGAAGCAAGATAGAACGAACCGTGACATCCAACCCAATTCTTGCTATAAATTCAGCACATTCCAGAGCAACATATGAAACTCCAATAACTAAAGTTTTTCCAGGACTTTTCTCCAAACAGAAGAGATCATCACTAACAAAGAAAAAAATAACAAAAATGAAAAAAATAATATACGAATAACCTTTTTGTAGGTTGATATTACTCCTCCCTTTAATAGGGCGGGTAGAAGCTTAAAAGCCATTTTGAAATCTAAATGTATATATACCTTTGTAGGAACACAAGGTCTGAGAAATTTTATGCCTTCCCCATGCATGTAGTTGCCAATTCTTTCAGCCATGTCTTGATCGAAACCTTGAAGCAAGATAGAACGAACCGTGACATCCAACCCAATTCTTGCTATAAATTCAGCACATTCCAGAGCAACATATGAAACTCCAATAACTAAAGTTTTTCCAGGACTTTTCTCCAAACAGAAGAGATCATCACTAACAAAGAAAAAAATAACAAAAATGAAAAAAATAATATACGAATAACCTTTTTGTAGGTTGATATTACTCCTCCCTTTAATAGGGCGGGTAGAAGCTTAAAAGCCATTTTGAAATCTAAATGTATATATACCTTTGTAGGAACACAAGGTCTGAGAAATTTTATGCCTTCCCCATGCATGTAGTTGCCAATTCTTTCAGCCATGTCTTGATCGAAACCTTGAAGCAAGATAGAACGAACCGTGACATCCAACCCAATTCTTGCTATAAATTCAGCACATTCCAGAGCAACATATGAAACTCCAATAACTAAAGTTTTTGCAGGACTTTTCTCCAAACAGAAGAGATCATCACTAACAAAGAAAAAAATAACAAAAATGAAAAAAATAATATACGAATAACCTTTTTGTAGGTTGATATTACTCCTCCCTTTAATAGGGCGGGTAGAAGCTTAAAAGCCATTTTGAAATCTAAATGTATATATACCTTTGTAGGAACACAAGGTCTGAGAAATTTTATGCCTTCCCCATGCATGTAGTTGCCAATTCTTTCAGCCATGTCTTGATCGAAACCTCGAAGCAAGATAGAACGAACCGTGACATCCAACCCAATTCCTGCTGTAAATTCAGCACATTCCAGAGCAACATATGAAACTCCAATAACTAAAGTTTTTCCAGGACTTTTCTCCAAACAGAAGAGATCATCACTAACAAAGAAAAAAATAACAAAAATGAAAAAAATAATCTACGAATAACCTTTTGTAGGTTGATATTACTCCTCCCTTTAATAGGGCGGGTCGAGGCAAATCTTTACCTTAGTACAAAGATGTTAAGTGAATAATTTTAACTTTAGTAGAAAAAAAAATTCTGCATAGAAACAATTATTACAAAGCAATCATCGGAGTTGCAGAGCGGCAGCGAACAGGGAGCTAAACTCCCTAGTTATGACTTAATATTATAACAAAATTGATGAAGAAAAATAATTTTTATTTATTTTGAACCACTTTTTAATGCGAACTAAACATGGAATTTTTCATTTCATATGAGGTAGAAAACTAAAATGCAGCAATGAATATATTTAATAAAAGATATTATAATTTTATTTAACTTGGACCTCTCCTTAAATTAATTTAATTAGAATTAATTACTTTATCTTTATTTTATTTAAAGGTTGAAAACTAAAACGGTGATGTGTTACTTTTAAGTATATTTTTTCTAAAACTAAAAGCTTTTATCCTAAATTAGATAAGGGGTAATAATAATTAAAAAGAATGAAAATGTTTGAAGACCATTAAAGTAAACTAAATAATGAATCATAAAAAGAAATTAATATTAAGTGAAAATTAAAATGAGAATTTTTCTAGCCACTGTATCAAAGGTTAGGATTTAGAGAAATATTTATCCTAAACCATTATTTAAATTATTTACTATACTTTCAGTTTAATAAACAGTTGAAAACACAATATAATTTTTTTTTTTTAATTTACTTCTTAGAAAAAAGTAAAAAAATAAGGTTTTATTAAAATGAAAGATATTTTAAAAACAAATGAAAAGATAGATCATAAAAATAAACTATAGCAAATGAAAAGTAAAATCCAAATTCATTTACCCACCATATCCAAGAGCATTTAATAGTAAACAAAAACAATGCTTTAAACAAAAACAATGCTTTTGCCACAGTGACAGTGAAAAGAATTAAAACTATATTCGAAACTAGAGAAAGAAGATCTCTAGCCAATCACGAAAGAGCGCTTGCAGCAGAAAATTTCAATGTGCGAAGGTAATTGGCCAAAATTAGGCGCAAGCCATATGTCCCCCCTTTTACTTACAATATTCGATTGCAAAATTTTAAGAGACTGAAAAGAACACAGGCCCGTAATATAAATAACATTTACAAAAAAAAATATTTTTTCTTAAAATATAAAACGTCGCACTAGAGCTGCACAATGGGCTATTGGCCACGGTCTGGGAAACATCCCTGGAGGATGATCCGAAGATCATGCCATCACAATTTTGATCCTCTGCAGAGGGGACGGCACCCCCGCTTCGGTAGCCCGACGACCTGCACGCAAAGTCGAGCACTTTACGGCAGAACAGTTAAACGAGAATCCATACCGCACACCCTCGGTCCCTACGCAGACTGATCCAAGTGGTCACACCCGCACACTGACAACAGCCAGTGATACTTGACTTCGGTGATCTGATGAGAAAGCTAGCTAAGGAGTTGACACACTTGCTAGGCTACAATTTACAGTGAAAAAATACTTTTTTGTTACAAAATAAAACCTAACACGCAAAGAAAATAAAATAATAATAAAATAGAAATAACCAAAGAAAATAAAATAGAAATAACCTTTCACGCTTCGCAATTTTAAGTAATGTGCTAAATAAATTTTATTTAATAAATCAATCTCAATCACCTAAATTTAATAGAAAACAAGTACCTATAGATAGATGCAAGTATTCTAATATGTTAAAAAACAAAAACTATGAACGAATAAGTTTCACAGAATTCAGAAAAATAAATATTATTATCATAATATTTTATTCAGTTCTTTTCAAATATTTAAGTCTACGTAACTATACTTCGTTGGATTTCCAGTTAAAGGGAAAGTATAATAAGTTTTAACGGCAAATAATTGAACGCTGACACTTAAGGATGAATAATGTTCTAGATTCCAAAATAATAACTTACTTATGTCTCTTAGGGTTGTTGCCGACGGAAGGATCTTGGTAAAAATTTAAGCGGGGTACTTTTTGGAGTACCTCGGTCTTTGGGGGAGGCTGAATGGAGGGTCGGTCTTTAAGAAGTTCTTGCTGGATTCGATCAAAAGTGCAAGCCTCGTGCTTCGCCTCCCAGGGTTTCCTCTTCGCCTCCGAGCCTGAGGCTGCTGAGGAACAAGTGGTGGTGTTGGCACTTGGGGGGCTTGCACTGGAGGTACTTGCACTGTTGGCGATGCTGGTTGGGGTGATGATGATGGAGGTGATGCTTGTGGAGGTGATACATGTGGAGGTGATACATGTGGAGGTGATACATGTGGAGGTGATACATGTGGAGGTGATACATGTGGAGGTGATACATGTGGAGGTGATACATGTGGAGGTGATACATGTGGAGGTGATGCTTGTGGAGGTGATACTTGTGGAGGTGATGCTAATGGAGATGATGCTAGTGGGGGTGGTGGCGGAGATGATGGTGGTGGAGAACTTACAGATGCCAACGGAGGAGAAATAGGTGATGGTGTGGGTGGGGAAGGCTGGAGGATCGCCGGTGGTGAAGGCTGCAAGACAGGTGACAGATCCATCGTTGGAGAAGTAGGTGGTATTACTTCAGCTTCGATAGGAAAGCTGTTGTTCAAGCTGTCCTGGATGGATCTTCTGAGCCCGGAGCTGCTCTCTTCTATATCTGCATCTAATCTGCTCCGGGCTTCTTCGAATGATAGACCTTGAGACACTCTGTCGATGAATCTAGATGCCAGCATCACCATTGTCTCATTGGCCAGGGATGTGGCTATTAGACTGGCTTCGTCTATCATTCGATTTCGTTGTTGGTTTCTCTTTCGCCTGTCCTGTTCCTCTTTTTGTCTCTGGAACTCGCGGGCACGCCTTCGTTCCTCCTTTGCGAATTCCACCGTCGTCCTCCGTCTCTTTTCGGCCATCTCTTTCTCCCTCCGCTGCTTACGGACCTAAAATGTATTCCAATATTATGATTACACATCAATCACATTTAGATTCAACAGTATTCAAACATATCAAAAAATAAACAAGCCCTTCGTCATATTATCCAAGTGGATTTAAAGCCAATTTTTGTTTTAAATTAATTATTATTTTTTTTTATGTTCATAATATTTTGATAAATTTTAAGTTTGGATTTGTTGAACATACTTGGTTATTGCAAGCCCTGCTTAAACAAAATCCTAAGTTTGATAGAACAATTAAATAAAGACTTTTCGTTTAATTTTAAGAAGTTTTCTTACATCTTAATTAATTTCTGGATATTCATTTTTACTTATTTAATTTAACTATTTAAAAGTACTGTTTAATGAAAATTATATACTCACATCTTCTGGTGTCTCCACCCCTTGTGTCCGCCTAGAAGAGAATTCTTAGAGTCAAACATTATAATTTCTATCATTTAATAACAAGGATTTTGTGTAACTTTATTTCAGTGTGTCTATCACTGCAAAAATACAATTCCAAATCACTAGTATATAAGGCAGATTAACTAGATTCTATGTTGGAGCACCTTTTCATAGATAAATGTTGACATTGTCGATAGTTACCCTACCACATTGGTGACCCGGACGTAATATGGACACACCTACCTTGGCGGAAACGCCCACTACGATTAAAACAGGCCTACTTCGATGGATGGTGCACATTGAACTGTTGACTTGCTACTTGTGACCGTGACATTATCCACCTCCTCGCGCTGTTGCTGCTCAGTCTCGATCACACACAACGTTGGCCTGCATACACTCGTCATATACACTCGTACATATTTAATAAGAATTATATTTAATGTGAGATATGCAAATTTTGACTTCATTTTAAAGGAGGGTGCAATTTCGAATGACACAATACAAAATTTGCCTGAAATGGGTCCCATAGCTCTTGAAAAACTAAAATTTAATAACATTACTTTAAAATTGCATCAATCAAAAACTATGAATTGATTCCAACGCTGTATTTTCTTATATAAATTTTCCTAGATACAAATAACGTAGAAATTTGCAGACCTTACAATTCTATATTTTTTCAACCTTTTTTAAATTAAAAATGGTTATTAAAATGAATTTTGGCATAGTACTTATTATATTTAGGAAAAAAGTTTTATAATTCTGAAAAAATTCTTTGGTTTGCTTAAATTATTAAAATGATGTTTTAAAAAGTGGGACCCAAATTTTTGACAGCTCTTCTGATTAAATCATTTGTACCCTATTTTTCAGAAAGCGCTCTTATTTTTATGTTCAAAATCAATGAGAAAAACGGTATTTAGAGAACGTCTGTTTTATTTTGTAAATTAGTGAAGACTAATTACCATATCTGGCACTTCAGTAAAATTTTGATCATTATAACAAAATTTTATCAAGCCTATATCTATTTCTTTGATTTAAAGTCAATTACAAAACATTTGGTTGTAGAATTCAAAATAAATAATTCCCAGAATTCAGCTAATGATTTAGCTAGTCATACTCAATTATTCAGTTATACATATTTAAATCAAGCAATATACCATATTTAGATGAAGGAGTTTACAAATAATCTATTTTGTTTTTCGCTGCTAAGATATCGTGAAAAAACTTTTTAAAACTTGACACAGCTCAAAAAGCATGTTAATGAACACAGCTGGAAATGTTTAGACACGCATTTCAAACTACGAAAATGGACACAGCATTTCATTCTGTATTTTCAACTTCTTTTATAAATATTGTCTTTTCTAAGAATTAAAGACAAAGATTTTTTTTAATATGATATCGTTCATTAGCATAAATTACTTGGTATGTTGTATTAAATTAGAGTTTTTTTCATCTTCTTTTTAAGGAAAAAGAAAAGACTAAAAATCAATAGTTGTTTATACAAGGTTGGCATAGATGACATACATTTATAATAGTGGTTGTAAATTTACGTCATTTGAATTTTGAGTTTTAAAACTAAATATTTTTAGTTTAGAGTTTTGAATCGCTTAAAAAGTTACAGTACGACCCCAAAGTCTGGGGCTAATATGTCCAGTAATAGTTATGCTTCGTGTTTAAATAAGTAATTCTTCTTTTGGTTCCTAAGCTTGGGTTTCAAAATAAAATGGAGCATTTTTTTTTCTGCGGCGATCTTCGTAAATATTTTAGAATACGTATAAAAAAAGAAAACCAAAATTATACACATTGGAAATCACAAATAAGTATTTGAGTGAGAGGAAAAAAAACAAAATATTGCGAAAACAGAAATGTAGATACACGATTATTATAGAGTTTCACCATCAAACTTTGATTTTTATTACATACATTTTTCACAACTCTAATTTATACATATATCGATCGAGTTTTTCTTCACTTAAACATTAATTTGCGACCACCTATAAATATATCCTTTTTTTTCACATTTTTGATAAAGATTCTAAAAATACCCATTAAGGGTGGTATAAACAGAACACCCCTATACAGTTTTAATAAAATGTCATATTTTTTAGAAAAAATGGGCAAATAAAAAAAAATATCGTTCATTAGAAACTCTTTAAAAATTATTTCGTTATAATAAATGCGCTGATAAGAAGAAAAGTAAAGAATTAAAAAAATACAAAAGAGAAACAGAAAATGATTATCTTTAGCTCTTAAAATATAGATTAAATTTTGAAAATTACCATTACATGTCTTACCGAACAGAAAAAAAAGTGATAATAAGGGAATAAAGTCTATTAGAAATGATCAGTTAAAATTCTATTCTACAATAAAAGCAGCAAAAACGAAGCTAACATTTTCAATTCAACATATCAAAAGTGTTGAAAAGATGTTGACATTGAATGCCTAAAAATAATCTTTAAGGAAAAAAAAAAAAAGCACTACCAAAGTCGGGGTTTAGTATAAAGTAATGCAGTTTCTATTCTTTAATTTTCGCATTATCTTTCAGAGCATAAACTTATAAATTTTAGAGTTTAATAAATATGAGTGAAAACTAATTCGAATAATGCGTAACAAAAAATACAATATTAGATAATTTTTATTAAATTTTTTCATAAAAAAATATTTGACCAAACATATATACTTTACTATACAAACTACATTTTTCAAAATAATGCCAGCGGAAAGAAATTTAAGTTTTTATAAATACACTGAAAAAAATTAAATTAACAGTTAAATAATTATTTGAGTTATTTTTAAAACATTAGTCTCTTACAAATTTTCCGTTGTACAAGCATTAACTGAAATTATTTAGGAAAGAAAGGAAAACGATCGCAAAGAAATTCTATACTTAATCAAAATTAATCTAGTTTAGAAATGATATGTAATAATAAGTGATTTTTTGCGAGAGCTAACTTTTCAGGTAATCTTTAGTCCGCTGTTTCAACTTTGGGATTCAGTTTCTTCTTATAAAGAACCATTTTTCAATAATGTTCAGATTCTTAAATAGGAGGATCCAAACACATTCACTACTCAGAAAATCTGTTACTATTTGATAAAATAATTATAAATTAAATATATTGAATGGACAAACATATTTTCATAACTATAGAAGTTTCTTTTAAAAACTAGTTTCTTTTCAACTATTGCGGCAGGGAAGATCCTTCTCAAATATCCAATTGAAATTCTCAAAAGGAAATTTCAGATTCATGGAAGCCGATTAAAACTAATTTTTTGCTCTTCTTCACTGAGCAATAACCGTCAGGAGGAACCACATGGATTTATTAAAACTTAGTAATTCCTCAAAAATGCAACAAAAGCGGTAATCGATTCGAGGTTGCTTCGGGGATAGAGCGTTTACCTCACAATAAGTTGAACCAGGTTCGAATCCTAGCGATGCTTGTTTGATACGAAAACCGCACCCGCTTCGCACTGACCACAGTGAGTAAGTAAGAAATGGTAGACAGCAGATCATGTTTTAGAATCCTCTTTCTGCCTTTCTCTTCATGTCGAGGAAGTCCCAATACTTGATCCAGGAGTTCCCTCTTCTTCTGGATTAGGTACAAAATTACAAGTTCGTAACCCTAAACTCAAAATTGGGTGGGCTGTCCACCGACGGTTATAAAATAAAACAAATGGGGGCAATCAGATAATTTCTTCTTTAAAAAAAAATGGATCGTTTGTTTCTTTTAATCTTCAGATAGACACGAGACTTAATAATTTAGTATTTCCGCATTGAAGAAGAACGCTTGTTCCAAAGAGATTTTCATTTAAACCAAATTTCATGATAAAAATTAATTCGTGAATATTTAAAAAATAAATACTTAAAAAGTATTCACTTTTGTGCAATAAACTAAAATAATGAATAACCGATTTGAAGAATTTAAATGATTTTAAAAATAATTACAGACGGACTTCTATATAACGAACTTCCATTTTGCGAATTTCTCTATTTTGCGAATTTTTTCGAGGAACTAAGAAAATTTTGAAAATTTCTTCGTAAAATAACTTCCAAATAGCGAAGTGAATTTTCTATTTAAAAAACTTGTCTTCGAGATCCATTTCCCAAAATATTTCAGAACATTTAAAACTTGTTAACGCATGTTATGGGGGAAATGACCTTGAATTGAATTTCAAAGCCACTTAACTTTGAAAGAAAGCAGTAAAATCACTTTTTGTTCACATTTCAAACAATAAACTCAGACTAAATTAACGAATTTTATCAATAGCAATTAAACTTTAGTATGCATGTGGTAATGCATGTTACTTTTATAATAAATGCAACTATAATTTTATGCAGCTTTTTTTAGTTGAAAATGTATGTAGCATGATTGTGTAACACTGTTTAGATACAAAGTAATGTTTTGCTTTTTATGAAGTAAGATACTACTTTACAATATGTATTCATTGCTATTTTATTTATGTCTAGTGTTTATGAATTTGAAGCTCTCCATGTAACTCAAATGCGGGTTAGTTCCCGCAGAAAGGCCTTCACGAAAGCAAATTTCTACCAATACTAGGAACAAGAGTTCAAAATATTAAAGCTTGTGTTCAAAATATTAAAGCTACATAATTTAACATTAGTAGCCGAATACACAAAATTTTTATCGTCTGTTCAACGACAGTTATTAAATAAAAAATAAAAAGCTTATACTGTACTTACTGTTTTTTTTTTTGAGGACCCTCCTGGGAAGAAGATCCAGAAGGGCCGGCAGCTCCAGAACTCGAAGGTCCTGGTGCTTCATCACTAGTTGGTGAATTTCTCTTCATCTTAATAATCTAAAATTATGAAAAATTATTTTAGTATACACGAAACTTTTAGCATTTAATAAGTGTTAAAATAAATTTTTCCCATTATGAAATGGTGATTACAGATAATATCTGGTCAACATTTCCTGTTGATCAATTATTTATTTGCATTTCTGAAGTGATTGACATTCGGGTCCTTATTAATGCCGATTTCTATTCTTGAGATTTGAACTATCAGTGAGCAATTGAAAAGAAAAATGAAGATAGCTGCAGAAAAATTATACAAATTTGTCATTTTTTGCAAATATCTTGTTTATTATTTGTGTGACCATGAAAAACTAATTGATACAAGACTGTTTTAAATTATGAATAAACTAAATACGAAAGTTACCAGTGAATAGGAGTTGCCAAAGTCATATATAAATACGTACTGAAAATAAAATGAGAATGCGTGAATATGAATTTCGATGAAAAAAATTAATAAATAGCTTTCAAATAACGGGAAACGCGATGTTTGATTTTTAAAATTGCATGAATGCGAATGATTTTTCATGGCTTACTAACTTGGGTGAAGGTGATTCACGATGTTTAGCATCTAAAGGGCATGAATATAAATTGAGAAGTGCAATTTAAAACACTTGAATCATGCTTTATTTTTAACTCACTAATACAGGAAATCGTTATATTTGGTTTTTAAACCACCGCGTGAATGTGAATAGAATAGCGATGTGGGATTTATAAATCGCGTGCCTAAACTGCATATTATTTATATATGAAATGCGTTTGATACGATGACTCGGGTTAGGATGTGCGACTAGCTAAACGAGATTAAATTTCGGTTAATAATTTCCAAATGGAGACAAAATGAATAGCAAAAATAAAAAATAATAAGGTTCGTGAAACAAGAGAAGTAATGAAACATAAATCACTTAAATATTAATCGTAAATCACTTTAATTTAAATCGCGATGTTTACTTCGTAAATCCCATAAGGACGATTTTTGATTACGAATGTGTTAAAACGCAATGTAATAATGTGCAGGTGTAATGCTATTAATTCGACGACTTTGGATCGCAACTGTGACTAGCATATTGAAATTAAATTACGAAGCACGATAAATAAATCGTGTCAAAATGAATTACAAAAATTAAGATTCGAAAAGCCTGTCATTAATCACGTAAATATTAATCGTGCATCGCGAATCGTAAATTGTGAAAGTAAGATTCGTAATTCAAACGGAATAAAAGCTAATCTTAAGAACTCAGTTTCGTTTAGCGATAAAATTAAGCGTAGAGAATTGAACAAAAACGATAAAACCATAAATCTTCCTTATTAGCAAAATTAAAATAAAAAATTTCAAGAATAAATTGAACACAAAGATTTTAAAATTCGAATGAGTTATCGAGTGAAAACGAAAGTTATATATGTATTTATAAGAAGAAAAAGGTTCATTAAGAAAATCCGTCAGCGAAGCTTTTTAGCAACATGGAAAAAAAAGAAATTCTTCAAATTAGACCTTTTGGAAAGGCCGGATTAACCATTAAGCACACTAAGCACGTGCTTAGGACACCAGAAGATTGAGGGGCACCACAAAGCCTAACTAAATGTTCGCAGTACATATTTTTTTTTTTTTTGAAACATTGATAATAAATTTATTATTTTGAGCTTCCTTTTTAAGAGTAGATAACAACCATTTCTAAGTACGAAATTTCACATAATAAAAGAAAAAAAAAAACGAAAGATGTTTTGTATCAAAAATTTTCGGTCTTATATTGAAATTAAGTAGTGAATTTCTATGCGATAAAAGCTCTATTTATTTATCCATTACAATGATTCCATAACATACTGCTACGATTCATGTTTACAGAATATTTTTCGCAGTTGTAGCAAGTTAATACTCCGGCAATTTGATATTTTTATGGAAAAAAAATTTGATTTACAAAATTTTGATGCAATGGTTTGATGATGTAAAAAATAAGATTTCTGATGCGAAAAAAAAATCTGTGTTGTGCATGTTTGCAGTTTTTGTGCATGTTTTTGTTTATACTACATAAAATATTTTCTTATACTATATTTTTAATTATATTCTCATGGCAACTGGAATTCGTCATCAAATTACGTAAAGGTTGTGTTGCAAAAATTTGCGTCAAATAATTTTTTTTATTCACCAAATTAAGAAGAAGGAGCTGTGTTTAAGTATCATTTTTCGAAATTTCTTTGTGGAGGAGAGGTTAAATTTGCGAAAAATATGACCACACACTTCGCATCACTTATGATTTTTTTTATCTATATATATCGAATATCGAAATTAGATTTTAAGATTTAAAATATATACTACGTAATATGAATGCAAGCAGCTAGTTTTTGAATAAGGAAAGGATTATAGGTTCCTTAGTCCTTAGAGTCTTGTATAAATACAAATGTTATAAAAGTTGAGCACAAAAGATGTGTGAATTCTCAATGTGAACCGGATGTTCGTTGACGCTGAAAAATACGTTAAGAAGAATACCCATTAAAACTAATTTAATTTTGAAAACAAATGTAAGAAATAAGTAGCAATAAAATCAAATTTTCAATCATTGAATTTTGTTTAGTGCAAGTAACATAATTTTTAACCAATAACATTATTTATGCTACTATCAGTAACTAATATCTCGTATTTACACACCTCCGTGTATACGTGAATGCACAGAACGTAAGTGCACTGAATCCTACATGAATGCACAGAAAAAGTTTATTCTACTAAAACATTATTCTAAATTATTGCTTTTGAAGAGCATGCTGTAATAGTGTAAAGCTGATGTTGCTTCAGGTAGTAGCTAAACCCTTCAAATAATTTTATCAATAATTATTATTTATCGATCAATATTGATTGTGTCTAAATCAATATAAGTGAAGAGTTTAATTTTCCTAAAGAATTATTATACTTTAATAATAAAAAATTAAATAAACCTAAATGTAAAAATAAAATTATAATTATTAAAAATTATATAATTTTTTTTTACATTTTAAGCATTCTATTACACAATAATACTCAAAAGTAATAAAAACAAATTTCAAGTTTTTGTTAAAAATACAATGTGACGTATTTTTTAAGAGGGGGTGATGCCGTATTATAAGTTTTAAGAAGTAATTAAATTTTTTAAATGATTGATCTTATCGAAATAAATTTCATTCTATGACGTTATAATTAAAATAGTTATTCGATTTAAAATAAAAATTTTAGGTAACAATGCACAAATTTTACTTCGATTCATTTTACGAATTTGTCTTTAAATGTTGTAAAGAATATGTAAAATATTTAGTACATAAAATTTTAGTAGACAAAATAGATTTTAGTAGGTTTAAGATAAATGTTGGTTTAATAAAATTACATACAATACTTCTGTTTACGTTTCTAAGGATTATATTTTTCCAAACCTAAAATTATTTTCTATAAAACTAATGTTGTATTATGTTCGCGTATGCATACAGGAATAAAAAATATCGTAACACAAAAAAAAAGTGAACAAATTAAGAATGATTGTTTGTTATTTTCTACTGATTATTATTTAAGTTTAGTTTTTATATTATATTCATTGTTGCTATACTTATGTTTTTGTTTTGTAATATAAAAACACGAATGTTCCGAATTTGTAAATGAAAATCTGATCATTGAATTTATAGCTATTTAAAGCATTTTGTTTATGAATTTATTTACTTATTGAGGACAGAGTTTTTATTTACTGTGACAGCTTTTTCAGACCAAAGTTACTGCTATCACTTATGAGAGTTTTAAGTACAGGTTTAATGCAGTAGTTTTAAGTGATTTCTATCATTTTTTCTAAAAGGTCATTTTTTTACTAGTCAAATTAAGATTTAATTGATAGTTATTTATTGCTCTTCAGCTCTTCTGTACCTTTGACTTTGACAGGTCAACTGACTACGAGAATGTCCAAAATATTAAACAAAATAGTAATAATTCTATTAGATAATTAGTTCTGTTTTCCACAGATGCAATCTAGAGTGAGTTGTTATTATGAAATAAGTTCATTTCTGATTTTTAATCCAGATTTTATGGGATCATTTAAGATAATTGTTGCATTTATAAAATAAAATTACTCATCACTATTTTTTCCATTCATTTTTCTTCCTATCATTATTAATATATTAGGTTTAATAAGGAAAAAGGAATAGTGAAAAGCATTATTATTTCTAAAAGTTGTGTGTTATTATATACAGTGCGTAAAATAAAAAGTAAAAAACCTGAATAACTCTTGATTTAATGATCGGATTTTAACTTACTAGATCTCAATCTAATTGGTTTGAGGGCCAAACTTAAAATATGCAAATTAGTTGGTGCAGAAGATATTTTTTTAAGTTATGAAATCGGGCAAACGTGCTTCCTCTACCTACATATATGTATATGTTGTTGAATTTGGATATTTGTCTCTCAAAATATGGATGGTATTCACAATATGGAAATTAAGATCCCAAAAGTTTTTTTTAAGTTGAAAGTTTGGGCTCCTTTATTTAATTGCAGTTTTCATGCATTTCACTATGTCTCGAGAACTTTTGAAACGAATTGAAAAATTTTTGCACTTAATAATAAAATTCATTAACCTAAAAATAATTCCCTGTCAAAAATATTTTTTTTAAATTATTTATTATTAATAGTCGGAACAATTTTAAATTCAAAAATATACAAATTATTGCATAATTTTAAAGAATATTAGTTTAAATAGTAAAATACAAAATTTGAACAAAATCTGTCGAAAGGTTCCTGAGAAATTAAATGTTAAATATATAACTTTTTTTTAAATTGAAAGATGCAGGATTGATTTAGTACAGATTAAATTTTGGATTTTGTCATTTAAAATGACATTTGTTAAATTTTCAATTTAAGGTTCTTTCGACTATTTTCTTAACAAATAAAATAATATAAAATGATTAATACTTCTTACAAATTATTTTTGACAAGGAACTATTTTTAGGTAAATGAATTTTATTATTGTGTGCTAAAATTTTTCAGTTCGTTTGAAAAATTCTCGAGATATGATCATTTATTTCGAGAGTCAAGAATTCGAATCAATTGGAAAAAAGAGGTATGCTTTTTTTTTAGAAAAAGTACGTGTCTGTTTTTCTAATTTAAAGTATTTTGAGTCTTAGTAAATAAAAGTTCAAACTTTCGATCATAAGTTATTCAAAGTGTTTGCTTTTTTGCACATACCCACAAACATAAGTTATTTGTTTAATATTAATTGAAAAGTTTTCAATTGATTATAATATTTTTTGAAAAAAAAAATTTGATTTAATTTGAATAAATATTTTTTTTTACAAAAAAAAATTTGATTTTATATTTTGAATTAACACGTGACTTAGTACTAGATATTGTTAGAGGGGGGAGGGCACCAAAATATTTTCAGTGCTTAGGGCCTCAAGAAGTCCGGCCCTGCCTTTTGGGAAAGTAGAAAAATTTGCTTTTTCTTTAAATACCTCAGCTGTTTAGTAATTGACGGCATCAAAAAATCGCGTTGTCGTAAATAAAAGCAGGTTGAAGAACATTAATTTTTTTTCTTCAAAAAATATATATAGAGGGGGGAAAAAAATAGTGCGTGGAGTCCCTCCGCGCGGAAGAAGTGAAACGTAATGTGGAAATGAAAACAGGAAGGGGTAGAAATTAATTTTTAGTGAAATCATATTGCTTCTTTAAGACAAACTTTATTAACAATGCTTACAATTCACAATGGATCGCATCTTTTAAGTATCATTTTCGAGTGGAGAAATATCCAAACCTAAAACATTTACAATGGGATTATGATAACTAAAGTAAGGTACGAAATGTTTGAGTTCTATTTTTTCAATATTTCTTGCAAAAACTGCATCAATGGTAGTTCCCCCTTTGGTTGTTGAATCATTCCTACTATTTATAATTTCCAATCCAAATTTGTCTTTAAGGAATTTTTCAGCTTCAGGTAACGAAAAATTCACATTAAAATCTCCTGCAAGGATCACAGGCCGCTCACAATAATCAATTTCTTCACCAGTAACGTCTGCCAGAGCTTGTGAACCTGCAGTAGATAGTGGCAATAAAGATTTTGCAGTAAATAATTTAATATTCCTCATGGCTGCATTTGGTGATATATTAGAAAAGAGAAAACCTAACAATCAATTGATATTCACAAGAGACGTACCTTGGCATAACCTTAAATCCGTCGCATTGTACGTAGGATTGTTTTCACTCGTTTTTTACAATTGTTATCAACTAAGTTTGAAAATAAAAAATACTACCCTATTAAACTATCTGTGTATCAAATCAAACTAAAATATTTATAGAAAAACAATACATTTATGACTTTTGTTATTTTTATGCTAGTGAGAACCAAAACAATATGGAAATGAATGAGGGAAAACTGGATCCTACCACGTAATTTCCCGGTCAATAAAAATGTAGTGTTAAACGTTTAACGCAACCTTGTTGGAAGTCGCATAAGAAGTATCACTTCAATAAAGATGTTTCGCTTAAAAAAATCTCTTAAATTTGCTAATAGCCTACGAAATCTTCAATCTCTCTACATGTCACACAAAAGCAAAAAATAAAAAAATAAGAAAGAAAAGAAAAAAATTCGACCTTTGAAAAGTTCTTCGTTTACGTAATTTAAAAGTTAAGAATCATATATATACTATGATTTGAGTGAGTGCCAGCCGACATTAATAACGTCACACATAGTAACATGCTAATCTCATGAAAATAATATATGTGCAAATTATAACTATATACAAAATAACATAACGCACAATCAAATTTTTCTTAAATCTATACACAAATAAATAACTAAACTCTTATACCATCATAGAACTATATAGAAATAAAAATTCTTACTAACGTAATCTGGTACTTCGTTTAGCATATAAGTTTACCATTTTCGACAAAAAATTTTATTTTGCAATATTTTAACCGCAATTCTAATTTTTCTTCTAATTTCATCTCTCACTAGAAATAATTTTGTTGTTATTCACGTTTATGATCGTTAATTTTTAAATTTCAGGTTTTGCATTATTTCTAAATCCAGAATTTCCTGTGAAATTTTTTTGTACTTCCAACATCCATTTTATTAATTACATTTTTCATCTCCATTAATCATCTAGATTAAAAAAAAATTTCCTGGTTCAGGCGACAAAATTTTCTAACCACGTCAATAAAAAGATATTTCATTTAACATCTCGCCAAAACAATTCGGCATTTAGTGTCTAAATTATCATGCTTTAGCGTTAATGCCCCCCCAACATCGAATTTCCTTCTGTATTTTTTCAAGCAAATGTTTCAAATTCGCAAATTTTTCTTATATACCGATTATTTTTTCTATCCATCATCCTTTTTTTTTAACGTTTTTTTCTTCTCATTTTTTAGTCCCTCATATTTTAGTTACCGTATTTTTTCGTTATACATCTATAGACTAAAAACTTTTTTTTATATACTTTTAGAGACTAGAGCACCTAAAGTTTGACCCTATATTTCTACTTATCCTTTCTTCTTGATTGATTGAATGTAGGGTTTAATGGCACAAAATCTAAAACAGGACATGTTACGTCGAACAATGCAGTAAAATATTTCGCACAGAACACTTTAGTTGTCGTACAATTAATTATAAGTGTTAAAATGGCATAAGTAGGTGAATAGAATCAGATAAAAGGTATAAATGAAATCAGATAAAATGTATGAATACAATATAAAACACCCGAATTAATTGAAATGGTATGAAGGTGATAGATTGTTTGCAGAAAGGAATAAAATTGTAAATGTATTAAAAGCTTTACATACAGTTAAGAATACCATACCAACAGCATGTAAATAGGTATATACAGAACCTTAATTCTTAGAATGACAGAAGAGTGATCATTTAGTTATTTGGGTGTTTACCTCAAAACTCCAAGTAGGTATAAGGTAACCTTATGCATGTATAAGGTATCCAAGTTTCATTTTTTTAAAATTACTTTAACCGTCTTAATAGCTGTTGCTGTTAATTTACGTCGCACTAGAACTGCGCAATGGGTTATTGGAGACGGTCAGGGAAACATCCCGGAGGATGATCCGAAGACATGCCATCGCAATTTTGATCCTCTGCGGAGGGGATGGCACCCCCTCTTCGGTAGCCCGACGACCTGCCCGCGAAGTCGAGCACTTCACGGTAGCACAGTTTAACGAGGACCAATACCGCACACCCTTGGTCCCTACGCAGACTGATCAAAGTGGTCACCCACCCGCACACTGACCACAGCCAGTGATGCTTGACTTCGGTGATGGAAATGTTATCGGCCCTCTAACGTGTCTTTTAAAATAAAACTTCACATACATTAAATAAAGCATTTTTTAAGACATACAACAACTTTAATAAACTTTAAAAATCACTCCAAAAACTCCTACATCAGAAAAAGCAATTTTAAACTATGCATATTTTTTAAAAAATTGAGATGTTTGCCAATTGCAATTCTCAAAAAATATTTAAATAAATAAATTTAAATAATGTATATAATCTTTTCTTTTGCTTATTTGTAGTTGTACTGCTTTTGTTTTGAATAATTTAACTATTTACAGCGTAAGTAATACACAAAAATTCACACATTTCATGCTTATTTCGAGAATACGAAAATCTCACTTTGAATAACTTTTGATTCAATGATCGGAGTTTTAAATACTGGAGCACAATCTTAATAGTTCAAGGATGCAAAGCAAGCAAGTTAATTTGCGCTGTTCGTGTTTTTAGTTGTGAAATCAAAAAACCTGCATAATCAAAATTTAGACACAAATTGTCAAGTTTGAACGAAATCAATCGAATTGTTCTTAGATAAAAAATTTAAAAAAACTTCATTCATAATTTTTATTTCGAAATCTATGCGATTCATTATGCTCAAATTTGGAACTTCATCATTTTTACTGACATAGTTTAAAAAGGTATAAATTTTAATGTGATTTACAGTTCAAGATTTTTTTACCATAACTGAATAAAATAACTGAATCAATTGTTCAAAAAATGTTTAGAACAAAGAATTTTTTCCGGATAAATTATCTTGCCAAAGACGTAAAAAAGTGAACTCAGCATTAAGAAACCCAAACTTCCAATCACACTTCCTGCCTTCCAGATTGTGTCCAACTCTTTCCCCGTTTATTGAATTATAGAAGAATAGTAAAGGTCAAAAGTCTGAATACGTAAATAAAAAGTACGTTTATTGAAAGAAAATATTGCCTTCGTAATGTAAAATATAATATACCTGAATTAATTGGCATTTTTAAAACTCTCAAATCACTAAGATTGAGTCCCAGTAAAGTAATAAACCGAATAGTCTAATAGTTACTAAAAAAGTATGTTAGATTATCAGAATTATATTTGAATAAAAGTATAATATCCAAATAAAGTAGTTTTGTTTCATTCATAGTCAAAATATTTAAACAAGAACTGATTTAGTAAATTAAAGAAATTTTAATTATGAATAATTGCTTCTCCTAGATCTAAATAACTGCAAAATTATTGTTTGGATAATTTGAAAAGTTATAGTTGGGAAGTGAGCAGTGTTTGAAAGATTTTACCTTCAACACAGAAATGGACACCGGTGTTTGACGCTATTTTTCTCTTACTTTGATCAAAATTAAGACAAAATTATAAAAAGTATGAAAAATATGTTTCATTAATATTCTGAGTTAAAGATATAACGTCTGACTAACATTTTGCTACTCCACTGCATTTGGGCGAAGTGATCCTTAGGCCAGTAGTACCTAAAAGGTGTTCTGTAAGGGTCCGAGAAATAATATTTTATCCAGCCATAGTTATATCCAGCCCTTAATCCATAATTTATTTAATATTTTGATTGTTTACATGCAATTATTTATATAAAAGTAGAAAAATTTCAAAAAATGTCAATTAAAATATATTGATTAAATTAAGAATTAGATATGCATTAATGTTTCATAAGTATTTCTCGTCAAGACTTTTAGTTCAAAATAAAATACCAAAATGAAAGGATATAGATTATGTTTCTCTCATAAATAATCTCAACTTTTATAACATTTTCCCTTTGAAACTACAATTTTATTCTAATTCAATATATACATACACCATGAAAGATTTCATGGCTTAAAATATTTCAATTTTTACATTATATATTTTCCGAATTATAAATAGAATTTTTCCTAATTATTGTGTATTTGTTTTCTTTTATATATATATATATATATATATATATATATATATATATATATATATGCGTATTCGTATGAGAATATTGTGTGTTTGTTTTCTTTAAAAAAAAATGCAAATTTCTAAAAATAATCAGTCGAAAATTTTAACTAAATCAAAGGAGCTCTGTGCAATAAAATGTAAGGTGTACTTTCTGAAAAGAATACAATTTTAAGCAATCTAATTTTGAAACCAATAGCAGATACATGTTTAATGATCGTGAATTGTGAGTAATGCCGATTTGAAAAATCTGACTTTGAGAACTAAGCACAACGATTATTATGGAATATCAAAATAATGTAATTGAGTTAAATTAGAAAAATATTATAGATTAGAATGATATATTGTTAAAACATAATATTTTTCTGAATATATATCACGATATGTAAATTCCGGTATAAACCTGCATCTGCAGGTAAACAACACATCATAGTGTAAATTTAGTACAGGGATATTTTAAATACACATTCCTCTAATCATTATATACAAAATGACAATTTTTAATTGACTTTCATTTTTAACTAAAGTATTGAAATAACTAAACAGTATATAGAATAAAATATTAAATAGAATGAATTGGATCATTAAGAACACTTACTTTATAGCTTTCAAATTTGAAATAGTTTGTTTTGAGCGGGATTCGACGTCATTTTAAAGGGTTACCAAACACTAAAGGAATTAAGCCAATTTGAGACTCCTTTTAATCACATTTTAATATTAATCGCCCCATTTTAATATTTCTTCATTGTCGCCAAATCATCTTTTTAAAAATCATTAATTTTCTCAGCTTCTACTAAATAAAAATAGTTGAAACTTTAGATGTTTAAATTGAAAAATTTGTAGATTAACATAGTATAAAAAGTTTCATACCTTATTATAATTCAATATTTATTATAATTCAATATATACATTTTGGAAATTTCTTCGTAAAATAACTTCCAAATAGCGAAGTGAGTTTTCTATTTAACGAACTTTTCTTTGAGATCCCCTTTCCCTATTTCCCAAAATATTTCAGAACATTTAAAACTTGTTAACGCATTTTATGAGAGAAATGACCTGGAATTGAATTTCAAAGCCACTTAACTTTGAAAGAAATCACTTTCCCTTTTTATTCGCATTTCAAACAATAAACTCAGACTAAATAAACGAATTTCATCAGTAGCAATTAAACTTTAGTATGCATGTGGTAATGCATGTTACTTTTATAATAAATGCAACTATAATTTTATGCAGCTTTTTTTAGTTGAAAATGTATGTAGCATGATTGTGTAACACTGTTTAGATACAATATAAAGTAATGTTTTGCTATTTGTTTTTATGAAGTAAATAGTAGATACTACTTTACAATATAAAGGCGTATTCATTGCTATTTTAATTATGTCTAGTGTTTATGAAATATAAATGCAGCTATAATTTCATACCTAAATTTAGCTTCTTTTTTTTTAGTTGAAAATGTATGTACTGGATAATGTTTTACTCTATTCTTGCTTTTCATTCGAATTTCTTTTATGGTTAAGATTTATAAAGTAAATAGCAGATAATAATCTACAAAATAAAGGTGTATCTATTGCGATTTTAATTATACCTATAGTGTGTATGAATTTAAAACCTGTTTTGTGTTATTTAAGTATTTCAAAGGGTGATCTTCTTTCTACCGAATTTTCCATATAGCGAACTTATTATCGGGATTTAGCGATTTCGTTAAATAGAGGCCCGACTGTATATTTCTTAATACATCAACAACAACAAAAACATTGCGATACTAAGCCTTATTGAATAAATTTCTTACAAACAATAAATACTAAAAACATTTTTGAAAAAAAGCTTAAATTAAAGATCAAACGTACTCACCAAGAATAACAAAACGTTACTAATGAAAAATTTTAATTACTAATTAAATTAATAATTGACTACTTTTCTTTGATAGAAAATCGCTTTTAAATATCTCAATAAATCGCTTTGGCCAATTCGTAATAGAACTGACCGAATACTATTTTGTAAATTATGAAAACAATTCAAGGGTTACCAGATTAAGTATGATAAACGCCAATTCTCACAACAACGCCAAATCACAAATTACGAGCGTACAGTCCGCAAAAAAAAAAACGAATCACCCTGAATAACTTTCGTTCTACTGATCGGATTTTCACGAACTAAGTGTCAATCTTAATGGTTCCTGGGGGTGACCTCAAATATGTTAATTAATTAGTGCTAACTATTAATTAAGTTACGAAATCAGACACAAAAACGTACTTTCTCTGAATAATATATTTTTTTTTACATATTTGGAATCTAGATCCTTGAATTAGTGGGGGTAGACAAAATTTTAAAAAAATTGGGTGGTAAATTGGGCCGCAATAAAGGTTTATATATTTGGCGATAGTCCAGAAAACCGCCAAAAAAAGTCACCTGCGCAAATAAATATTTTAAGATAACCCATTGACTAATTCAAAAGAGGAGTGCTTAATTTTACTAGGTTGCTACGCAACCAATCTCTGATAGTAAAAAAATTGAAATAATGTTCAGTGATTGCTCGGAGGGGCTTAATTTATTGTTAATAGAAAATATCTCGAAGTTTCCAGGCCATAAACAATTTTTTTAGGGGATTTCTGTCCAAAAAGCAAAAAAAATATTATTTTAATCTCCTTTGAAAAGTAAATTTGAATCGATTTATAAATTATTTATGATAGTTTTTAGAATTTAAATACATGAACTTTTTATCTGATATTATTTAGATTACACTGTTTTTACTATATTTATTCAAGGATATTATACTAAAATAAAATGAGCATAACTTATTATAGCTATATACAAAATTTTAGGGATAATCATTTTTACAGCTTTAATCGAGTCTTCTAGGCAAGAAAGTTTGGAAAAAAAAGTGCTTGAAAAATAAAATGTAGATTATATAATAATTCTAATGCACATTCACAAGGCTTTCTATAATTTACGATATTTCTTTTTTCTATAACTCAAGGAATTGCTGAATGTTTAGTGGCATTTTAAAAAGATTGAAATATGTTATGTTTAAGAATAAGATATTGAAATAATATGTTGCAAAATGGTAGGATTCATTGTTTAAAAAATCGCTTCATTCTACTAGATATTTAGGTTACATCGTTTCCTTTGGATAAAGATGATTAGCAAATAGCATCCTCATGTTTCGATACATTCTGAAACTTATACGTTCGCAAATTCACCATAAAATGTCGCACAGCATATTCTTCAATTACGATAAGCTACATTTACCACCAAATACTGCTACTATGGTTATTTTTGCTTTCTTATATATATCTGATGATCTCTTTTTAAACAGAGCTAGTAAGATCCTTAAGATACTGAAATGGGGCCACAAAAACTTAAGAGATAAAATATTTAATTTCATTAACTCAAAATATCTGGTGTCAAAATGTTAATTTTTAAGTTAAATATAACTTTTGCAATATTGATGTTCTTACATTTTTAAAGACCATATGAATCCTGATAAAATATTAAAATGCATATGTTTACTTTAACTAGTGTAAAATCCTTATCAAAATAATAATCAAGACCCAAATGTAAAACAGTATAATTGACGATAAAAACTCAACTGGCTTCAAAACATATGAAGAGGGAAGTAAAAGTCGACATGTTTCGAGTTTTCAAATATAATCGCCCATTCTCAAGACTTGTCAGGCTTGGATAACTTGTGACTTTTATTATTGGACGCTCAAAACATGTCTATTTTTATTATCATCTATTATTTTTTTAAATCAATGAAGTTTTTATATTTTCGATTCAGTTTCTTGGGATTATCCATTTAGTTACACAACATATTAAATTATTTCACTCGATATTAAAATAAGTTTTACATATGTTATAGGCACAGGTTCTTAGATTGAAAAAAAAATAATTCACTACTTTGTAAAAAAATTAATGCAGTAAAAAAAATTTTTTTTTTTTTTTTTTTTTTTTTTTTGCTGCAGGCCATAACATTTTAGTTTAAGGTCATAAAAAAATTCCGTTTACAATTGAAATTTCAAAAGTGGAATGTGAAAATGGAATGTCCCCTAGTACCAGGAATCGAAATTAAATAGTAACAAGGACAACTTTTTTAAACAAGTTAGCGTTTCCGTCCTACTCGAAGTTGTTTGAAAAGGTATTTTTTATATATCGATTCCAAAGTTTATTCGACATATATTTCAGGGTATACTTTCGGAGTATTTCGATCGAGTTTATTTTTACACCCTTATTTGCTTAAAATTATTAAATAATTTACTTAAAATAAATTATTCAAGCTACATGATATAATGCATTTATAGTATAATAATAAACGGAGCTTCCGACGCATATCCTTAACCTTAATACCGCTATCATTAAATAAATGGAATAAGCTTAGATAAGTAATAAAAGTTAATTTTTCCCTCGTTTTAATTTTCAAGGAATAATATGTTTCGATCAAACAGATTTCATTCTGGAACTAGCGAAATTATTGAGTAGGTCCCTTGGAGCAATATCATTCTTATCCTCTTTTGACGAAATATAGGAAAAATTAGTTTTCACAGTTTCTGTAAAAAGTATGTTAGCCTACTTGCCACGTTTTTTTTTAAAATTTTTTTATTAAAGTAAGGTTGGAAATTGTGTATTTTTTATAGCATTTTTTTTTAAAAAATCAGATGACTCTAATATTGGCACAGCTTCGGAATCCTTACAAATTTCAATTTTTAGTATTTCCTGCTTAACAAAATAAGGCATTTTCCTGATAACAAATTATACTACAATAATATCTTGGAAATCATGCTAAAGTAAAAAATTAAACTAAATAGTTTAGTATATTATCAGAAAAAAAACCTACTTGGTATCATAAAGAGTAAAAGATATAATGAAATAATTAGTGAATCACACGTGGTCAGATAATTAAAAATTTAATTTCACAACTAAGATAGTAGGACGACATTTAAGATACTGAGATATTTTAAGACACTAAAAAAATTGGCTACGTATTCCACAGCTTTTTATGTTCGGTATCTTTATTCTCTTTGTAGTGACTTATAAAACATCAACACTATTTTAGATAATCTAAGTTGAAGTCACAAGAAACAAAAAAAAAAAGACAATCAATAATTTATATTCTTTTTTCAAAAAAAATAGTATGCTAAGTAAATAATCAGCTGTTTTGCATTAAATAATTTTAAACAGCTGAATGTTTTTAATTTCTTAACAAGGTTTTATTCTTAGCTAGCAGACAATAATTCTTTAAAAAAAACTTGACTATAATTTGAAAAAGAAACCTAAATTAAAGAAAATCTAAATTAAAGTTCTAAAAAAATTATTAGTATATTAATGAAGAAATAATAAACGTAAAATGGAAAAGAATAAGAATTTTAAAATGTTAAAATTTTATTAAATAGTTGGTAAAATAGTTCTGTGATACACTTCCGGAAATTTCTTTTAAGATTAGGATGATATAGGGTAAACCAATAAATGAAGGAGCATTTCATAGATATTTCTTAGAAATAAGGTTTTAAACGTTTCAATTTAGATTGATTGGTAAGAGTAGCTTACTACCTAACAATAGGAAGTCCTCTAACAATGCATTTAGTTATCTGGTCTTTGAGTCTTATCTGGAAAAAGTTTTGAATTTGTTAGTATCTGTTCAACGCCTTGTTTCTTTGACAAAATTATAAGGTCAGTGTTTGTTGTTATCCGTTTAAACTACAATTAATTGCATATAATAATGCTTTTTCTTTTCATTGTGAAAAAAAGAATTCAAAATATGGTCATTGAAGTTACGTTTTATTTATTTTAAGCATCATAACAGAAGCAAGTACTGAGATTAGGGGGTGTTTATTAACTGGATTACCGAACGATGAAAAACCAATGTATAAACAAGTGTTCCTTTACTTGGATTTTTTCAAGTTAATGAAAATAAAAGAAAAATTTTAATTTTCTTGTACCTTTTGTCATATTATAAATCAAAATTATGTTAAAAATAAAAAAAAAACTTCTAACCAGTGAAGGAACAGGCATGTTCCTTCACTGAGAATAGATTTCCCAGTGAATGAATAGTATGTGTGAAATATGATTTTACATGGATAATTAGTAGTTCAGCGACATAGAGGACTCCTAAAATTCAGTTAAATGTTGTATGAATAGTTCCTATAACAATTTCATTTAAATATGCAAATTTAATTGCTAAATTTATTTAAAGAATTATAATAATAATTAATTCATTATTTATCTTTATAAATGTAGTGATTAGTTATTACATCATACCTTAGACACCTTAATAAACTATGTTTATTAACCAAACATAACAACTAAATATAATAATAAAAGCTTGAATGGAATCTTTGCAGGATTTTGTGCCAATAATTAGCTAAATTATTATCCTATTGCCGTCTTTAATGTCCTAACGGGAACTGGTAGGAAAAATCCATTTAAAGACAATTATCTAGGTGAAAAATGGGTGAAGTTTTTTAAGGTGACATCCACCGATAACTCAGTGCAATGCGAAGATAATTTCAAAAGGCAAATCTTCCCTTAGAGAATAATATTCGAAATACTGGTTTTAAGAACTTCAGAGAATCTTTAGGAGGGAAGTAGCCCTGGCATCCTTTTATAAAGTGATTGCATTTACAATGCGAATGAAACAAGAGTTGAATACTGCCCTTAAACGGGAAAAATCTGCGGCCTTAAAAATTATAAGGATTTATATTCTAAAGTACCTAGGAAAGAAAAAGTACCTCCATTGGTAGTTTTTCCTTACAGAAGAATTCGTAGAGATATTACAGAATCAGTCCCTGCTACATATATCACTGGAAAAAGCTATTCATGAAATGAAACGATGACCGCAGCAACATTTTACAAATATATTGCAAATGTTTCTACCCATGGCTAATTAAAAATGCAATCAAATTTCTAATTTTGCTTCTTCTGGATAGGTATAAATCTCATATCAATTTGAAACGGAGCAAGTTTTGTTCCTCAAAACAAATTTTCTGGTTTAGTTTTCTACGTAATTCTTGGAAATCTCGTTAGATCTTGAAAACAAAAGAATTGTAAAACAATATGTCTAGAAAATTTTACATCCATTTTTAAATAAGATTTGAGGCATCAACTGATGAAGTTAAAATGCTTTTATGAAATGCGATATTTTTTCATTCGATGTAGAAAACGTTGACTGTAACAAATGCATGCAAAACAGACACCAAGAGTTAATGAGCAAGACAACTTATCAACAAAACACATGCTTCGAGAGTAACGATGCGCTATTTCTTCAGAAGCTTGAGAAGGAAATCTCACAAGTTATGTTGCAAATTTTTGAAGGAACATTGACAGAAAAGTTTAATCTCCCAAATATCCAATAGCCTGCGCTTTTCTCAATATTGAAGAATTTATTTCAAAAAGAACAATTGTATAATCAAATTTTGGCTCCGAAGCTGAGACAACTAACATTAATAATGAAAGTATCTTGAAAACCGATTTTGAGATAAGTCCTCTTGAGGCATTGTTAGTTGCAAAAACGATTGGTTTCATAAGTAACTACTAGATATAAGTCAATGAGAGATGGGTTTTACTCAAACTTCGAAACTCCTTTTTCTCATTTATTATCCAGTGAGGAATTCTGGAAATGGAACTGGAAAATCAAAAGAAATTTCGAAGATACATTTACATTGGCCAAAAATTTGGAAAAAAGAGGAAGGTTAAATCAAAAGAAAAAGAAATAAATTACTCATGACGAAGAGAAAAAAAATACTTAAAAAGATTTAAAAAAAAGCTTAAAAAATATGAGGAAAAGATTAAACAAAAAATGATCGAATTATAATAATAATAAAAACATCATCAGATTACACAATGATAAACATTCATAATTTGGAACGGACTATTAAACTGTGAGAAAAAAATGAAAAACATTTTTTTAAAATTTTGTATTCAAACATATTTTACTTTCCATTCCATGACTGAAAAAAAAGTAACATTTTACACATTAACTATGGCTATAGGTCGTAATTCCAAGAAAAATCTTGTTTTTAGACATTTGTGTGGCCTATGGATTCCTAACGAGCATCAAACATTATCAAAATTAAGTGTTCATTCTCTGGAAAATTTAGTGTTTATTCACTGGTAAGAACTGTTCCTTCACTTGGTCATCTTACTACTTATTATTTAAACCACCAAAAGCTTAAAACAATATTATGTAAGTTATCTAACTGTTTTTACATAATTTGCATTTAATAACAAATATGTCGACACCATCATTTAGCTAAAATTACAAATTTTGAAATTTTTATGAATTTTTTTTAATGGCAAGCTAAGCTTAAATGTTCCTTCATTGTTTAGTTTACCCTATAAGATGTTGAGAAATTTGCGATGTTGTGAGAGATGTTTAAAAATGTTGACTACGTATTTTTATTAATATTTATAAAATATATATTCAAGAAATTGATAAATATATTATTCCAAATCTATGCATACGCATGTATATTATTGAAATTGTATCAGTTATTGAAAAACAAAATAAAAAAAATTAAAAATAATCACATTAAATAAGCACAATCTGGTGTATTCTATCAGAAGCACGCTTTTTTAAAACTAGACATTTGTTGAATAAAGTGTTTTTTATTCAAAATTCTTTACTAAATTGCAAATAAATTATTAAATGACTGAAAAAGAAACATCGTATTTTATAGTGTGAAAGAAATAAAAATAAAAAGATTAGCAAACGATTATTAGCGAAAAAAATATGAATGAAATTTTACACTACGCGCGCGAAGTCAAGTTCCTCCCAAGTTTATCACATTTTAATATTAATCGCCCCAATTAGTTATTTCTTTATTGTCGCCAAATTATTTTTTTAAAATTAATTAAATTTAATTTTTCTCAGCTTTTAATAAATAAAAACAGTTGAAACTTTAGATTTTTCAATTGAAAAATATGTAGATTAATATGGTATAAAAAAATTAATACCTTATAATTCAATATTTTTTCATCCTCACTTTAATTAAATAATAAAAATAATAAATAATTATTAAAAATTATTTTTTGCATGAAATTATCTTTGGGTAAATGAGTTTTATGAGTGGGTGAAATTTTTTTTGAATTGCTTCATTAGTTTTGAAAATATGACTGAAAACGCAAAAAGCGAAATTAACATTAAGGGGTACGAACTTTGAATCGCTCTCCTGACCAAACTATGGGGACCACATTTCCCAGATTGCGGCTACCCCCTATATTTTGAAGATAAGAAATCCAAATATGTAAAAAAAAATGCATGTTTATTCAGAGAAAGTACGTTTTTGTGTCTGATTTCGTAACTTAATTAATAGTTAGCACTAATTAATTAGCATATTTGAGGTCACCCCCAGGAACCATTAAGATTGACACTTAGTTCGTGAAAATCCGATCAGTAGAACGAAAGTTATTCAGGGTGATTCGTTTTTTTTTTTGCGGACTGTACATTTATACTAGCGAAGTCAGGAGGAGAAAAAATAATTTTTACAAAACTTTTGAGATACTCAATTAAGGACACATTTTTAAAAATTTTTTTTAAAGAAATTCATTCTTTTAACTGATTTTGAACAGTGTTGTGGTGACAATTTTTTCAGAAGGGGAATCTTAAAAACTCCAAACTTTCATCGAGACTTTTTTATCTCTTTTCTTTTTTTAAAAGAGTTTTGGAAACTTACGTTATTAACTGCATTTAGGTGAATCTGTTTACCAAATTACAACCGTTATAAAGTAAGTTTTTTCCAACTTAATTTAATTTTAAATACTATTTTAATGCTAAATAAAAAAATAATCAATTATTACAAAATGTGAGCCTCTTATACGTAGTAAAAATGTTAAGATATATTTAAAATAATTCTCGGAACTAATATTTTGCTTGTTTTAAAAAAAAATTGTGCTTTATGACTCAAATAGTTTTATTGAAACGAAAAAAAAGTCATTATCAATCTTAATTTGAAATTATGGTTTCGGTTTTTTCATGTCAAAAATTCGATTTTTGACTAAAAGCATTAGGTCTGTGAGCTTTTAATTTAGGATCCAGTTAAAAAAACGTGTTTAAGAAAATGGACAAAAAAAAAACGGCTTTTTCAACAACTGAAAGAATAATTTCGTATTTATGCTTTTTTAAGCACTAAGCATAATCAATGTGGACAAAATCCCAGTCAGGATAGCTAGGTAAATTACAGTTGTAACTTTTTAAGCGATTTGTTCGAGTTCAGCACACTAAACAATTAAGTGGCTTTTATAAAACTAAATTCGTCTTTAAAGTCAAATCAATATCACTATCATTAATTTATAAGAACCGGTAAAAGATTCTAAAAAACAACTGTTGTCTTTAAAAAGCCTTCTCAAAGAAGACTAGTCCCGTAGTGGACTGATTGTAAAAACAGGGTTCCCAATAGAACACCGCACTCAAGTTATGGTCAGTTAGCGGGTGGGTGACAGCCTGCGTAGGGACTGAGGGTGAGCCTTATCGGTCCCCATTAAACTGTTCTACCGTAAAGTGCTCGACTTCGTACGCAGGTCGTCGGCCTACCAAAGCAGGGGAGTCATCCTCTCGGTATAGGATCAAAATTAGCACGGCATGTCTTCGGATCATCCTCAGGTATGTTTCCCACACTGTTGTCAATAATCCATTGTGCAGCTCTAGTGCGACGTAACTGAAGTACCTACCTACCAAAAAAGACGATTGTATAAAAATGCACTATAGTGATGTAGGCTAATGGACATCATAATCATTATAGTTGGCCAGACAGTCCAACGTGAGCCAATGTCTTCCTCAGGAGATTTCTCCATGACGGTTTCCGATTTATCTTTGATCTTCAATTCTTTTCATTAATTTCGAGAAAATCAGACTCCACTGAATCAGCCTATTTCAACCGCGGCCTTCCCCGCTTTCTTGTTCCCAGTGGGTCTAAAAAGCAGTCTAATGGACTTCACATTTCATTATTAATATCTTTTTCAAATTGTTTAAAATTTTTAAAAAGTGTCAGTGTGTTGAAAAGAAGTAACCATTGTAAAAAATGGCCAGTAGCAACATTTCATAATTTTGACTTATACTAACAATTAGCTTACAATATTCAAAAACGTACTTTTTTTTAATTAAAACATTTTCTTATCAACGACTATGGATATTTTTGACTATCTATTTTAAACCGCTGACCCAATTCTGAGTTTACGACAATAGACTCCGTAGCCTTATAATTTTGAACCCAACTGCGAAGACACGGTATGAAGTATCGAGCGAAACTAGCCTTCGTGAAAAACTTTTAGATCGAACTAAGCAGCATTTTCGTTACATGGAGAGGAAAACCACGAAAACATACTACGGTTAACAAGTCGGGAAGGGGATTTTAACCCAATATATTCGCGATCAACAGTTTCTATCATAGACTAATTATCTGTATTCATTAAAATACTGGATTATTTTTATTAACTAATTCTCTAAACATAACAAAACAACTAGTTCTCTAAACATATATGTAGTTGAGCAATAACATGCTGGATATTTTTTGGCAACTAAAACCCACAACCAAAAATATGAATTTCCTGAAGTAAATACCGGGAAAAAATAACTATAGCAGATTATAATTGGAGAACATAGAATAACCACATGATAAGCGAGTATGAAGATCAGGTTTAAAATGTATAGAAACACCAAGAAACCATCTTTTTTTTCAAATAAACTTTAAGGAAAACCATCTTATACTACTTTCAGAAAAATCATGAATATTTTAGGTAGACTCATCGCCAATCTAAGCAGTAAATGATTTTATAACTGTATTACCTTAAATCTATAAAATTCATTGTCTTGAAAACATTACTTAACATTATTTCTTTCATTGAATTAAAATTGTCACCCGTTCACAATGTGAACTGTCACGCTGTCAGACTTAGTATTATGATATAAAATGTTTAGTACTGCAGCTCTCTTACAATTGAGAATTAAAAAAAAAATAATATTAAGAGACAAATACTAGATTCATCTCAAAGGGATTTAAATTTTGTTATGCTTAATCTAAAAGCATCATAAACGGCAAATATTTATGAAGGTATAAAAGATTCACAGTTTTCATTTTGTTCTTCATTTGAAGATTGTTCAACATTTAAATTCAATAAAGACACTGAATTTTTTTGCACATTATTTTTAGTTGCTGGAAGACGTGTCAGGTTCTGTAGCTGATAAAGGTGTTTAAGGCTTTTAGATTTTTTTTGTGGAGGTTTTATTCGATTTCTTGTCTTTAGATTTTCCAGAATCTAATAAAAGCACGAAATATTATGCGCATTATTTGATATATTATTTTCTGCGGATTCGTCCTCCATACGTTTTTCGGATTCTGCGTTCCATAAGGGCAAACCAAAACTGAGACGTGAATAGGATCAATTGCTAATACTTTAATGGATTCATTCATATTTAAATGTATTTCCTACAAAAGCCTAATGAATATTAAAAAGTATTCATGATGCAAAAGTATATATGATTGAAAAATTTTCAAAATTTACGAGACCAATTACACATACTCACAAATATAATTTTCTACCAATAAGAACTGTTTACTTTTTTTATTTATAATCATTATTATTTTGTAATTACAAATTGTATAGCTCACAAACAAGTAATTCAAGCAAAGAGTTAATCACTTTAGAAAACTAATGTCTCATCCGTTTACCAGTTATTTGAAAGGTGAAAAATTTTTAGACCCGATATGACTTGAATATCACCATCAAGCAAGAAAAAAAAAAGTAGCAGGCTACTGTTTTAAATAAACAAAGGAAATTTTTTAAATCATAATTTTTTTCGTTACTCACTGAGTGAAGATGAATGCTTTTAAAAAATTAATTTCTGAAATAAAATTCTCTGACATCAAGTCATTGTAATTTTCCATCAAGAAAAGCTATTTTCTTTTTCTTTTTTTCTAAATTTCATAATTCAAATATAATAATTTGAAAGAGAGAAAATTATTGAATGGAGAGACATATATTGTTAGTTAGTTATTTTTTGCGCAAAAGCCAAAGAAGGTTATACCTCGTTTAACATCTGATCAAAAGTAAAAATCTGTTTAAAAGTTTTGGAAGAATGCAGTGTATTTAAGATATTCAACAAGTTAGATACTTATTTATTTAGTTAGATAGTTAGTATTTTGTTAGATATTTATTTTCTGCGCTAAAAGCCAAAGAAGGTTATACCTCGTTTAACATCTGATCAAAAGTAAAAATCTGTTTAAAAATTTTAGAGGTTTTTTAGTGAATTAGGTTTTTAAGTGAATTGTCTCCAATAACTCAGGATATTCACTGTTAGAATATCATTGTCTCTTCATTTTAAAATTGGAACATTGGTTCAAGATGTGCTTTAAGGTTAGTGGTTCTCTACAACTGGTGCAAATAGGCACTGGTTCGTTAAGTAAAAGGTGTCTGTGTGTTAATTTTGTGTGACCAAGACATACATTGTAAAAATTCCAACAGCGTATTCTCACTTAGCTTAATAATTACAATAATTAATTGCCATTCTATGATATGTTATTCTCTACGGATACTATGGGAATATTTTAAGTTTCTATTTAATAAAAAGAAAAACATTTTCCTTGAATTTAAGTGGTGCCGAAATCAAATTTATCCAGACTTACCAGATTCATTGCAGAACAGGATTAAAGTTTAGAGACTGTTGCGTATCGATAGGCCTCAATAATATGATTATTTCCTCGAGGAATGCATCTGACAATCCAAAAAAGTTTTGCCCTATAGGATATGGAGAATTAAAGTTAGTTTTCAACTTTTGTAACTTAAGTGTATTCTTTGCATAACTGAACTTCAATTTTCGTATTTAATTCATTCAATAAGATCTCGGAAGGGAAAACTTGACGTCTGTAATTTAGAATAATTTATACGACTTCCGTTAGAAAAACGGTACTATTAATACAACAATTCGATATAAGCCTACATTGAAATTTTGACTGGCTATAGCTGAAGAGAACAATGATGCAAGTAACTTGAAAGATTTGAACAAAAAGCGATCATGCTTTTGTTACTACTTGCAATCAATTTGCGAAGTTACAAGAATACGAGAAAATTGAAATGTTGAAAATGTTTGAAAATGTTAGGTTAATATTTAGGAGAGATATGGGACCGTTTATATACAGTACATGAGCGTCAGTTTATTACTTTAACACTTTCTTTCATTACGTACTTATAAAAGTAAAAAGTAATAAGTTTAAGTAAAGGAATATTTAATTTACGCAACATTATTGCAAAATAAATAATAAAACAATTCTTTTAAATATTGACTAAGTTTGGGGTTCGAACCCTGAAGCCTCAAGACTAACAATTTGTTGCTTCCTATCAATTTAACCATTTGGACACACTAAGTATTCGACCTATAACAAACTTTTTGTGTAATTTCCCATGGTTTGTCAATAGAACTATATAGTTCCACATTGTGACAAATTCTGGGCTGCCTTGTTTGTCTATAATTATTGGTAGTATAGTATATTATCTGTCCGATTTTGAGAAATTTAATTTAATATTAAAGAGAGATAAGGGGCCATTTATATATACAGTAAAGTGAGCAACAATTTCCAACTTTTAACGGTATTATCGTTAAAAGTTGTACATACATACTTACACGCGATGAAATATATGCAGGCATACCTACATATTATGCCACATTGTAGGCCTCTAGATTTTTCTATACTTATTTCCTATGGTATGATAGTATAGTATATTGTAATTATGACTGGGCGATATAAGAAATTTTATACCGTGATGCATCGTCAGTTTTGCATCGCGATATAGCGATGTATTGCGATGTATTTTTGAAATTCATTTACTTATAAGGCGGAGAAAGTCGGATTTCTATCAAAACTTCATACTCAGATTGATTTAAATCAATTTATGAATTTGATGTATATGTTTTGCTTACGAAAGATATTAATGTTATATTCTCTAAAAATGATCGCGCAAATATCGAAAGATTTCTTAGTTTAAAAATAAATAATAAAAAAATAAATAAAATTGAAATTTATCAATATATTTACCTAACAATATAGAAAGAAAATTTAAAAAATAAGTTCGTTAAAAATTATTTGTATGCTTAAAACAAAGTGCTAAATAAATTAAACAAAAAAAAACACTTTTAGAACAACACTATTTTTTATCGTTATTATTTCACATAAATAATAAAGTTAAATTGAATAATTACCGAATTCTGAACGAAAAAACAAAGTAAGGTTTAATTTCTTAAAAATAAAAACAAAAGAATTATGATATTCGATAATATATTCAACTGACAATATTGAAATAAAATTAAAGAAACACGATTATACTCTTTAATAAAACGAAGGGCTAAATGATTTTAAAAAAAGAAGTCGCAATTGCAAACATTACTAATTTTTTTGAATAAACAAAGTTGATTGACTTATGACCAAATCCAAAAGAGGAAAAATAAGTTTTGTTATAATTTCATTTATAAAAATGAAAGCAACTGAAGATTTATAAATTTAAAATCAGTAATAAAAACCCATTAAATTATTATTTTATCCAAAAAGTTTTTAATAAATTAAAATAAAGTAAAAAATAGCGTAACAAATTTAATTACTTATTAATTTAATTCTTTATGGGCACTTTATGTTAGATTTCCGTTTGTAATAAATTCAATAATGTAAAATAATACTTAAACATATAATATCAAAATTAATTTTCACATTTAAAAATAAAAAAGAAAGTTTTGTTTCAAAAAAACAATTTACCTAATTATTTAAAAAGCACTTCTTTATATATTCTCTTCAATAATAGATTACGTTCAGAACAAGGTAACGACGATCACAAAGTCAGTCCCACTGAAAATAATCTACAAGAAACGATATCAAGTAGCGACAAAGAAGAAAAAAAAACTAAGAGGTGCGGAAACGAACATGCGAGATCACGATATATGCTCTCAAAACTGATTCTGATGGTACCGCTCATCAATCAAGGCCGTTTCAATATAATGATACGAACATCGTCTTTCCCAGCGCGAGTTGGTATCGGAACGTAAGAGATCCTTGCGTGTCTTGTATCGCTATATCGTATATCGCTATATCGTATATCGCTATATCGCATATCTCTATATCGTATATCGCTATATCGTATATCGCTATATCGTATATCTCTATATCGTATATTGCTATATCGTATATCGCTATATCGTATATTGCTATATCGTATATCGCTATATCGTTCGTCTTCTTTACTCGACGGCTTAAATCAGATTTCTAATGCATCGCCTGGAACTAAAGTCGCTGTATCGGCCTGCCGATACAGGCGTTAAATCGATGTGTCGCGATATATCGACTTATAGTCCAGTCCTAATTGTAATATAAAATCTGATCGAGTTAGAAACTTGTAAATTAATATTAAGAGGAGATATGGAACCATATGCATATATTCAGTATATGAGTAACAGTTTCTTACTTTTAACAGTTTCATTATGTTACCTCACTTATTAAAGGGAAAAAAATAATTTTAAGTAAATAAATATTTTATTTATGTTACAAAATTGTAAAACCCCCTTTTTTTTTTACTAAACATTATTTTTAAATATTGACAAGATAAATTTTCCTTAGAATCGAGTTAACATGTCTTATATACTAGTGAACCAGAATTATAGCTGTGATAGACAAGATGAACAGTTACCACTAGTTGATTCATTGCTGTTTTGTGAGAAGCCGGGAGAGCTGTATTAAGATCACCGTATTTTGGAATGCTGATTGTGAGAGCTGTATTACGTTCATGGTCGTGGTCACTGCTGTGTTGCGTTTAGCAGTCGAGTGAATGCGTTGTACGTAGCAACAGTGCGAGGAGGTGGATAATGTCGTAGTCACAAGTCAACTGTTCAATGGGGACCATCCATCAATGTTGGCGTGTTTAAATCAAAGTAGGAGTTTCTGTCAAGGTAGGCGTGTTCGCATCACGTCCGACAGTCACCAATGACGAGTGAGAAGTTATAGACAATATCAACTTTCATCTGTCAGAAGGTACCCAACATAGAATCGTGTTAACATGTCTCGATATTTTTGTAGTAGTAGATACACTACAGTGTGGTAAAATATTATTTTATAATATAATGTCTGATGAAAATTATTGATTAATATTAGAAGAAGATATGGGGCCATTTATATGAGTAACAATTTCTTAATTTCCTATTCAGCATTCGTAATATTTCATTAGATTATATTATGTTATTAAAATATCAGTATTAAGTAAAAAAAATAAAATTATTTGCGTTGCAATGTAGCTTTTTATGTTTTCCTGGTCTTTTTTTTTAAACGGAACCATATTATCAGATAGTGTGGGTCCCCCAGTTTGCCTATAACTATTTCTTTTGGTATTGTAGTAAAGTATATTATAATATGATATCTGGACGAGTTTAAAAAATATAGGTTAATATTAAGGAGAGAAACTAAGGGAGCAAAATGGGATTGATTCAATGATTAAAAAGATTTTTTTTAAATTTATTTGTTTTAAAATAATAAAATTATAGATATTTTTTTAAAACAGCTTTTTTTTTAATAGTTTAATTTTTGCAAACAAATTTTAAAAATGTGAATATTTCTTAAATGATCGAATCTTATATACCAATAAGTATTTTGATATTTGCTGAAGTATTTTTGTAGTAAAGAGATTTCAAAGAACTTCCTGTTGTTTTTGAGTCTTTCTTCAAATATAAAACAGAGCGATGCAGTTCTCTTTGATTACAGTGGCTAAGAGGTTAAGAAGAAAAAGTTGAATAAATCGGTTATATGTTTTAAAAAACAAACTTATTTAACGTAAAAGTAGTAATGGAATGGGTACATTATAAACGTTCCTAAGAGAACGTATAATTTATGGTTGAGTTTTAGATTAGCAGCAGAAATATGCATTTTTTTTAAAAAAAGCAATACTAAAGAACGATTAAGACTTATTGGATTTCGAAGTAAAGTTCATTTAAAAGTATGCGATGCGTCGCGAACGAAATAAAAAATCTAACATCCTGAATAATTTTAGATTCAATGATAAGATTTTTACGTACTAGAACTCAATATTAATAGTACTTAGTAGCTTAACATTAAACGTAATTATTTGATTAGTGTAAACGATATAGATTTACAATTTATTTTTTGACACTAAAAAATATTAAACATATTATCATATAAACATATTCTAAACATATTCTAAAAAATATAACATATAAACATATTCTGAAAAATATTAAACATATTATCTTAACTTTCCACGCTCGTGTTATGAATAAAGTGTTGGAATTTTTTTGGATTACTGTTTATTTTATGTATGTGGACGAAATATTGATGAAATTATTAAAATCGGTATTTCTAAATGGACATTTTCTAGAAACATTTTTTTTTCTCGCAATGGAATGATCGTAAAGACACAGTTCAAGATCACTTCGGTCTGTAAGTGGATTTGTGACCATTCTGATCAGAATGCGTAGACACCAAGGGTGCGCGTTATCGGGCTAACGAAGCAGCGGTGGCAGACCCTCTGCAAGGGTGTAACTCAAAGTCACTCTTATTATTATTATTATCGCGTTATTATTATTTTTTTTAATTTTTCCCATTTAAAATCAATTTGGCACCTTCGAGATCTTGATTGGCATGACAAATGAAAATACGGAAATATCCCCTATAACATTAAAAACATTTGTCAAATAGAGAGACAGATAGCACAATACAGAGAAGATGGAGCATGGTGGCTCAGGGGATTCCGCACCCGGTTTGCACCAACTACAGTGCTGATGTAAAATATCCTGAGTGGTAGACGGATCATGGGTCCCCTTGTCGTCAGGCTAACCATGGGAGGTTTTCGTGGTTTTCCTCTCTAAGGCTTAGCACTCTCGGCTTAGTTCTATTAAAAAGTCCTCCACGAAGACAAATATCTCCCAATACTTGTCATAGGAGTTCCCTTGTCTTCTGGATTTGATTAAAAATTAGAAAACTACTGAGTTAGTTACATTACATTACAGCACATTGGTAGTCAAGAACCCAAAAAAATTGGGGTAACTGCTCTACGACTGTTTTAAAATACAATAAAATACAGAGAAGGTCCTCTGTGGTAGACGAATCATGGGTTACAGTCCCCTTGCCGTCAGGCTGATCATGGGATGTTTTCGCGGTTTTCAAGTCTATGCAACTCTACTGCTGGTTAGTTTCTTAAAAAGAGTCCGCCACGGAGACAAAATTTCTCCCAATATTTGATCCATGAGTTTCCCTGTCATCTGGATTGGGTGAAAAATTACATAGCTAAGGAGTTGAGCGTTCATAGACGTAAACAAGCCAAAAAATTGGATTGGCTGTTCAACGACGGCTATAATATTGAGAAGGGTGGCTAAGAGGATAAAGCACTTGCCTTCCAAGAAGGTGACACGGGATCGACCCCAATAATAGCTGGTCCATCCGAATTCCGCACCTGGCTCGCACCGACAATAAATATCCTCAGTGAAAGACAGGTCACGGGCTAAACTATTCGCTTGCAGTCAGGCTAACCGTGGAAGGTACTCTTCTCCATATAACGCAAATACCGACTATTTGCTTCAAAAAGTCTTTCACGAAGGCAAATTTCTCCCCAATAATTGATTCAGGAGTTCCCTTGTCTTTCGGATTGGGTTCAAAATTACAAGGCTACGGTGTCGAACATTAGTGGTCGTAAACCCTAATGGCGTTCGCTGTTCAACGACGGTTATAAAATAAAATACAGAGTAGGACATAGCGAAGAAAAAACCAGGGTGAAAGTGGGATTCGACCCCGCAACTTCCACCCCTAGAATCAAACGATTTATTCTAATTTCTGATCTTTTTTTAAGATGTTTACCTAATAGTCTGCTGAGCACCGTTATCTTACTTTTTATAAAATTTGCATTCTAGAATAAAAATAAAGAATCTAAGTCCTGTAGTGATAGTTAAGAGACGGTTTCCAGCAGATCACCGATGTCAAGCTTCACTGGCTGCTGCCAGTGTGCGGGTGGAGGACCACTTGGTTCTGTCTGCGTAGGGTCCGAGGGTGTGTGATATTAGGCCTCGTTAAACTGTTCTGCCGTAAAGTGCGCGACTTCAAGTACAGGTCGTCAGGCTACCGAAGCGGGGGTGCCATCCCGTCTGCAGAGGATCAAAATTGTGATGGCATGTCTTCGGATCATCCTCAGGGATGTTTCCCAGACCGTCACCAATAGCCCATTGTGCAGCTCTACTGCGTAAATGAACTAATGATTTTGATATATTGTTGTTGTTGTAGTTCATTTACGTTGCACTAGAGCTGCACAATGGGCTATTGGCGACGGTCTGGGAAGCATCCCTGAGGATGATCCGAAGACATGCCATCACAATTTTGATCCTGTGCAGAGGGGATGGCCCCCCCGCTTCGGTAGCCCAACGACCTGCACGCGAAGTGGAGTACTTTACGGTAGCACAGTTTAAGGAGGATCAATACCGCACACCCTCGGTTTCTGCGCAAACTGATCTAAGTGGTCACCCACCCACACACTGACAGCAGCCAGTGATGCTTGACTTCGGTGATCTGCTGGGAACCGTGTCTTAACCATCAGTCCACTGCGGGACGATTTTGATATACAACTAAATCCAAAAAAAATCTAAAAACGTCATAGAAAATAAGTAAGCTAAAAGCGTGAAAATATTTTCGCACTATCTTTCGAAATTTGTTATAAGCCAACAATTTTTTTAATTGCAGCATTTGAATTTGCCTTTAGCTTTGATTGGTTATAATAACCAAAACAGTATTTTTAAATTAAGAAATTTGACAAAAATAAGAAAAGGTTTTTGAAACTTAACTAAATTGTAATTGCCCTGCTGATATTGACTTGTCTGAAAGTTCTTGTGCTTGTTTCTTGTGATTGCATTGTTGATCATGAATTTTTAATACGCTAATGAATTTAATTTATGTGTATGTTCGTGAAATTATGTAAACATGTCAATTAAGCCTAACATAATTAGTTTTTAAGTAAAGGAACTTTTTTATATATTCTTATTTCGGTCGTTTCAAGTAGCAGTTTAAATTATACAGGGATATATTCGTAATCTGATCTGTGACGCCAACTAAATTCGCCAAGACCCAGGTTATCCAGGAAACACATCGAGAAATAAAATTATCTGCAGGGATGGGGCGTATATGGATATCATCAAATCAAAATAGTATTTTGATTTTTGCTTTATTTAGGTTGATTGTCCAATTGTTATTTTTGAGCTAGTTTTAGTTTAAATTTATTATAACTGCTCTCTTTTATTTTGTAGTTTTATTTGGGGGGAAATTACCGAATTGTGTAGGATATTATAAATGGTGCAAGCTTGGTGTGCTAAATATTTCTTAATGTTGTTCTGTAACGATGTAAACAAGAAATTTACTCAATCCTGAAAGATAACAAAACTGAAATAATTCATTTGCTAGTTTAAGACAGTGCTAAACATTCAAGGAACCAGTTGATTTGTTTATTTTTTTTTTCTAGATAAATTTGTGTGTATTCTGTAATACTTAGCTTTGTTAATCTGAAATGTTCTGATGTTTTTAATCATTATTATTTCTCAGAATTCCAATTGCTATCTTTAATTGAAATATTATCTTTATTTCATTGTTCTGTAACTTTTATATTAAGATACTAAGTAATTGTTCATTCTAGACCTTAAAAAGAGCAGGGCACTAGAAACTGGAAAGAGCCGCTAAAAAAGGGCGCCCATCACAAAAAAGAGCATTATTTTAAAATATTTGCTTTACGTTTAGGACACCCAAAATATACAAAGTTTTTAATTTTATCACTAAATAAATTTTTTAGCGGTAATTAGTTTAAATTAAAAAAATTATTGCTTAATTTAATTGGTACATTCTATAAGTTGATTTTAAAGTGAGCGTTATTATAAAATTTTGAAGTGCATAAAAAAATAGCTATATGATTCGAGAGTTGGTAAGAAATTTACATTTTTGTAAAATCTTCAGATTGTTTTTCTTTTCGTTGACAACTACGCTTATTTATGTACTTAATTTTAAAAAAAATTTTCTTTTCTATCTAGGTGTCAAAATCAGATTGTATCTCTTTTCATGTTAATAACTATGCTTATTCATGCACTCAATTTAAAATATTTTTTTCTTTCTTATCTAGAAGATGAAAATGTTGGACATCTCTTTTTGGAATCTGAAGATTGCAAACATGAAAGAATTAATGGTGGTATCATTGATAGTCAAAAACAAGAAGCTATCAGCTGATCTAATGGTTAGTTAATAATTATAACAATAAGCTTAATTTTTACATTCAATTTTTATACTTTGATTATATTACAGAAATGATTGTGCTCCATAAAAAGTACAAATTTTTCACTAGTATTTTAAAGTTTGACAAATAATTTTATAACAAACATTAAAGTTATATTGCATAGATCATTATTTCTTTTGACTAAAATAAAATTTTGAAATTCCTCAAATGTGGCTGACTTTTGATGAATAATTATTCTTATTATTTTAATAAACACAGATTCAATACAGATAAAAGCTAAATATAATTTTGAAAGTTTTTTCTTAAGAAAAAGAAAAAAAAGGCAAATTTGTTTTAATGAAATAATTTTATGGATAAATTAAAAACGAAATTTTATAGTTTTTATTATATCACTTATTCAAACAACAAATTTTATAAATTTGAATTTTATTCTCATGATAATTGAGGATCTTTTTCATTTAATACAGTTTATCCTATCGCATTGAAGAAAGAAAAAAAATTTCTTCAAAATGCACCAATTTTAATTTAAATGATTTATTTTACAACATTACACTCCTTTTTACACTACTTTTTTAAAGTAACATTGATT
The DNA here is from genome assembly GCF_982258835.1 of Parasteatoda tepidariorum. Classification (NCBI taxonomy): domain Eukaryota; kingdom Metazoa; phylum Arthropoda; class Arachnida; order Araneae; family Theridiidae; genus Parasteatoda; species Parasteatoda tepidariorum. Next base: position 109,587,983 of record NC_141759.1, on the reverse strand, counting down.
TTATGCTTTATTTATCATTTTAATGCGACACTCAGGGTGCATAGCATTTGTAAAAAGTACTTAAAGGTGCTTTTTTGGGGATTTCATTTTTAAAAGCTTTTAAAGGTGCTTTTTTCAGCTGGCGTTTTTAAAAAGTGCTTTTTTTTCCGAATTTTTTTTTCTCCCTTCAGTGATATCTGGTGGATCCCATGCATTTCACAAAAAATGGGGAGTTTGCTATGTAATCATTCATGCGGACTTCATGTCGTACCCACGTTATGACTTGTGTATGTGCGCACACTTTAAACCGAAACCCGAGTGCTCTAATTCGGATAGAGAATATCAGATTCTTATGAAATGTTTTTCTTTTTAATTTATTTTAATTTTGTTCTTGTTTATTTTATTTTACTTCTAACACTTTCTTTGACGTAAGGGTACTTTTGTTCTGAGTTCAGGGTCAAGTTGAATTCATTCGGTGATGTGGGAAAGTACTGATTGTTTCGATTTATGCCCGTTTCTTTTTGGTTTTTTTTGGAGGCATAAAATGAATCTTTATTAACTAGCTTAAATAATAAAGTAATTTCAGGCCATATCTGTGTACTGTAAAATTTCTATTTAAAAATTAGTTGCTTATAAGTTATATTTTCCTACATTATTTAGATATTATATTTTCTTCTATAACACAGCAATTAAAATGTACTGTTAGTTACTAAATTTGCTGCATATATAACAGTCTTAACTTTTTTTTATCAGTATTTTTTCAATCCTTTTTTTTTTCCTTCATTCAATTATTTTTTTTGTTTCTTCTTTTTAACTATCCCATGCTTTTGGATTTTGTAACTTGGCAAATACCCTGGGTATTTGCCCTGGTGAATACTTAAAATTCATAAATGCCTGGGTATTTATAAATTTTATTGAAAATTCTATTATCATGTTCTTTTGGGTGTTGAAAAATAATATATATATTTAAGATACAATTAAGTTCTACTAAGTTGTTACTAATTAACTTCTAACAATTAAGTTGTTAGAAGTTAATTAGTTCTTAACTAAGAAGAAAAATTCCTTCATAAATTATTGGAATCATTGTATTTTAGTTTTTATTTGAGAGTGACTATGGTTTAATCATCCTGAAGTTCACATTTTGATTCATAATTCCCAATGTTTCTCATCTTAGAAATATATTTTTGAAATGTAAAATATTTTTCAGATTTTAAGTATTTTATTTTAGAAAATCATACAAAAATTTCTCTGCATATGAATACTATGCAATCAAACTCCGATCTATATTAAGTTGTGAAAAAAAAAGTAAAACTAAAAAAACTGTTTTTTAATAAACAGCTTGAAAGCTTTTTTCTATAACTTGAACAGAAAATTATTAGAAAATAAGCATTTAATGATACATTTTTTTAAAATAAAGTATTTATTTAAAAAATAGCGTTAAAATCGCTTAAAAAAAGGTCATTAATATACCCCTTTCGGAAAAAGAGATACTTATACAAATTTTACCGTATGAAAATAATTCTAACAAAGTGAATATTCGTAATAGTAATGAAAATTAAATCTATGAACACAGATAAATTAACCACTGTCTAAATTGTCTTGTTTAATTGTCTAAATTGTCTTGTATTTTAAAGATTTGTTTTGCTCATACTTGACAAAATATAAAAATTAAATTGTTTACGTTAATATTTTTTGAAAAAATGATTTTTTTTTTATTTTTAATTTCATTAAAATATCAAGGAATTTTTTAAAAAATCATCTTTATTTTTTCTCATAATATGTAGAAAAAAATATTTGTGCAAAATATCAACTGATTTTAAAATTACATTAAAAAAAGCATTTATTTTAAATAAAATAGTTATATAGTTATTTTTTTTAAAAATTTTCCGAAGGAATTTTCCTGTTTTAGTTTAGTCATTTAATATAAATATTATATTTATGGAATTAATAGAAATGAACGCAGTTAAGAAAGTTTAAACTCATCCCCTATGCATATAAATTTCTTCTATTTTATCCAGTTAATGCCATTTTCTTAAAAAAAATGATTTTTTTCTTGAAAAGCGCTCAACCTTCACATAAATCACTTAACATAAAGTCTACTTTGTGATATTGCACAATACCTTTTTACATTGCTTTTTATTGTGAAAATTCAGCTCCTCTGCTAGGTATTTATAGTTTTTTGAAATATTTTTCCTGGAATTAAAAAACTTTAGTGTTCATTTTTTGAAATTAAAAATGTTATGTTATTGCCAGAACTATAAGCAAGGCAAATGATGATTAGATATTTTAAAAATGACAAAAAGTTTTAAAAGCCTTGATTTAGGGTACTACCCCAAGGCTGAGGTAAATACCCATTTATAAATACCATACTTACTGGGTATTTATCCGACCACATCTATACCCACGCAGTGTTTGGCTAAATTTGAATCGAAAAAACTCTTAATAAATATAAAATAATAACTATGAAATATGTAATCTTTTAATTGCTGCAATTTTTGTAATCTTTATCAAATTGTCTTATTTTTCTTCATTCTCAGTGACGGTATATATTATTTAAAAACCTATTTTATGCTTGAAATTTTTTTTTGTTTATAAAAATAAATAATTATAATAAAGTTTGCATAAAACTCTGAAAAGTTAAAAAAATTTATACCTTATTATTTTAAACTTTTTTTAAAAAATTTTTCATGCAACAAATTTGTCCTAAAAAATTTTAAGCAGAGGAACTTTTTTTAGAGGAGAGCCTCAGAAAAAAAGTTTAGCTTTTAGGCACATTCAATCACCTAATTATTCTTTAGTTAGATGAGAACAATCACAAATTTATCTTAAAAATAATAAAAATAGAAATAAAGGTTTATGTGTCATATAAACTAAAAAAGTTAAAAAAATGCTATTAGTTTTACGCATGCTATTTTCTCTTTGCTTAATCAGATGAAAGTATACTGAAAAATAAAAATCTGCAATGCCTTTTTTGGTAGAATATAGATTTTAACAATACTTGATTATTCTAAAATTCTCAGTAATTCCCATTAAACTTTGTTCAGCACTTTAAGCTTCTGAAAATGTGTTGAAGAACCTATTTTTTTTAATTGATTTTCTGAAAAATGTATTTTGATCTGAAATCTGAGAAGAGATTGTTGTTAATAAAAATAATCAAATGCATGCTAACAGACAATCTCTGTGCATATTTTTTTTTCAATTAAAAATAAACTAACAAAAAATGATTATTTGATAAATAGCTTGAGAGCGTTTTTTAATAATTTTAACTATAAATTATAAGAAAATAAACTTTAAAATGTGCATTTTTTGAAAAAAAATATTTAGAAATTAGTTTTAAAATTTAAAATTACTTAAAAAATTTATTAATATGCTCCTCCCCGACCTCTCCCTAAAAAGATACTTATATTATAGAATATTGACCAGTTGAGAATAGTCCAAACAAAATAAATGTTTGTAAAAGTAATCTGAATTTAACCTATAAACACATAATTTTACCAATGTGTAATTGTTATTAAAACAATGAATTAATGTTTTTCAAAATGGAATCTGAATAAAAAGTTAATATTTTTAAGAGAGAGAGTCTTATTTTTATAAAAAGGGTAAAGAGGATACATTTATTGGGATCAAAGGGTTAGCTGGAAGGGTTGCCCTTCACGAAAGAGTTAAAGAGAACACTGGTATTAAAATATACTGTTAATGAATTTCTTCTAACAAAATAACTAAATGTTGCATTTTTAGAATGTTTTTCAATGCCATTGAAAAATTATAGTTATTGGAGATAAGATTTTGCTTTTTCCTATCAATAATATAAAAAATGATTAGTTTAGTGTGTCTTAAAGAACATTTTCAAGCTCTTCCAACACTTATGTATCTTTGAATTATTAGTTACGTTATATCATTATTGTTAAAAGTTTCATATTGTTGAATTAATTTTAAAAAATATTTTAAATTACCTTTTTTCAGACTTATGAAGTTTCTTATAAGCTGAACCTTGATTATTTGCATTCTATTTATCCTTTTACAGTTATTTCCAAATAATGTAATGTAAACAATTGATAACTGTTTTTCCAAGTTTATAGCTTCTTGGTAAAGCTCAACATTATTAAACAATTTTAACATATTTTTATTGAATCCATTTTGATGTTCATATTTGATCCTTTTACTGTTACATTATTTGGGCAAATTAGTTTAAGCATTTCCCTACCATTATCACATTATCATTACTTTAAATTAGAAGTCATTCAAATATTATCTAAGCATATTTTTGGCAATTTCAAACACCTCCCTTATCAGCAAAATTAAGCATATTTCAAACCTTTTTCCATGAGTCAGGATATTGCATCACCCTCTGGTTTTTTTTCTTCTTTACAGTACTAATTTAATTTAAGGATAAAATTCTAATAAAAGATATTAACTTTGTTTTAAACAAGTATTATATACAATTAATAAAAGCTAATATAAAAATTATAAAAACACTCCCCTTTCTTTCGTCGTTTTTTTTTTACTATAAAAATAGTTCAAGGTCAGTTAAATGGGAGTCTGATTTAAATTTCGAAAAAGACCCTTATCTACCCCTCTCCTGTGATTGGATATCAAAATAAAAGTAGGGTGTGGGATAACCAACAGGGAAAATGAGATCTTCAACAAAACCATGTCTAATATTAGTCTTGTTTTAACCATGCACTATTTTTAATGTGTGTGGTTTTTGCAACTTTTTATTTAATTTGCTTACGTGTGAAAATTAAAGTTTTATTCCAATTTGAAAATCTGGTAATTTCTGATGTATTTAATTTATTAGTCATAAGTATGAAATGGTAAAAAAATTTGCACCAATGTAATTTTTAAAAAGCTCCAATGAGTAAATTCTTGAAGGTGAAAAGGGAATACATAATTTTTCCCTCTGACTTTTTCTTGTTGGATTTAGAAAGCCAGAATTTTTAGCAGACAATTTTCGTTTCTGTTCATGGCTTTAGTTACCGTTCGGTATGCAGTATTTTTTTCATAATCATTGTGTTAACTTCATTTAACTTTTTTATCATTTATGAATTTGGATTTAATATAAGGATTGGATATTAAGCAATTCTTCCTTTTCTTTGGGAATTAAGGTGGGAAATAAGTAGAAATAAAAATAACTTTAATTTTATAGAATTTTTATTAATGTTTTTGTCATGATTAGCGTTTTCTCAGTTTCTGTAAACATATAAAATATTGATAATGAAACTGCAAAATACATCTAATTGAATTGATTCATGCAGTTAAGATAGGAGTTATTGCTTTGAGTTTAATTCACTTATAATTGAGACTGTTCCTTCATAAATTTTTTATCTTCATAATTTCTTAAATTCATAGTTGATTGCTCAATTTGTACATAGTTTAAAATTACTCCAATTTTCTTAAGTATTTTTAATTGATGAAAAATTGCATCATATTATAACTTCCGAATTGTTATTTTTTTATGTATATATATATTTTGCTTTAATTGTAAGTACTATTTTACATTTGATTGATAATTCATATTCACTTATTTTCAAGATAGGGTAAAAGTATAAAGCAAATAATTCAAAAATAATTTTACAACTATGGCACACAAAATGCCTAATGTAAAAAGTTTTGTAGATTGTGCATGTTTTACAAGGAAATGCCCCAAAGGCAAAATATTACTTTTTAAACTTTCAGTTCATTTACCTTTAAATTAAGAAAAACTTTGTAGCTCACCTGCAGTTGTGGTGTAGCATTTAGACTTTCCATTTTCTGTTGAATGGTTCGGGTTTTAATAGAATATTTATTATCTTCAACTTTTTTTTCTAAAAATGAACTATTTAACATATTTAATCAATTTATAAATTATTTTAAAAACAAAAAATATCAGTACCTGTTTAATTTTGTCTTATTAAAATATATGGATTAATTAAAAAATGCATAATTTAAGTTAAAAAAATTTTTGTTATTTTTTTTAAATTACAAAATTAAGTTAAAAAATTTTGTAATTTAAAATTTATTTTAAAATGATGAAAAAATAATGTTAAAAAATAGTTAAAAAATAATGGAAATATTTTGATTAAAAAAAAATTATTAATTTTTGTCTTAAAAATTAAATTTTTGAAAAGAATTAATTTTGATTTTAAAAAAATTATAATTTATAAATTGAATAAAACTTATTAAATAGTTATTAACCTTTTTAGATAAAGAAATTTAAATTGAACTCCTGACCTCACTAGTAGACACCACTATTACACGACGAAAAAAAAAATTAACTAAACCAATATTAACTTAGTTTTAATATAAACTAAAACAAGCGTTTGAAAATAATGAGGTTGTATTTCTTGAAACTGAAATGAAATCAATTATAATAGTTAAATAAAAATAAGGAAAATTAAAAAAAAACTTGTTTTAAGGAAAAGTTTTCAGCAATTTTTCAAAATTGCCTCATGCAAGCAATACACACCATCTCCCTTCCCACAAATTGTGATGTCATTTTCGACCAATAGCGTGTCCTGGCTATTCTGAAATTTAATCGCACGTTTCATTTGCGCCCTATCTTAACCACATGCTCCTTAATTTAGAGCTTAATTTTGTTTTAATAGGAATTTTTGAGATGTGTTCCACCCTTGTTAGACACAAACTTGTTTGCATGCAATCGCTTGTGAGAACTAAACAATAATATTTGCTTACTTTTTCTGGGTTAGACTAAAAATCCCAATTGAAATTGCAAGCATTCTCTAAAAGCATTCTCTTTGAATAGAATTAAATTAATTTTGTTCGGTATATTATGAACTGATAACATATCTATAAGACTGCTTTAAAACTCTACTACGCTTTTTAGTTTGTCTCAGAAAGATATTTTAGAGCAATTATATAGTTTTTTTGCAAATTCAAGAATGGTATTTATTATAAGGATATTTTTTTTGTTGTATAATTTAAATATTTTTAGATTTTGTCTGTTTTATTTTCTAAGTATTTCTTTTGTGTATGTGGATAAGCAATTCAGTACTGCTATTTGAATTACTTTGTTGTTTTTGTTTTCTTTTATTACTTTGAAATATATCTTGTAGTTTGTGTTACTAAAAACTTTTAATTTTATTTCAAAAATTCATTTATTCCTTAGATGTTGTTGAAAATTTTTATTTTATACTGTAAGTAAACTTATTTATTTAATCTTGTACATTTTGACAATAATTTGTTTATAATAAATATTTCTATCAAGTGAAATATTTTTTCTAACTTTTATCTAAAATTTAACAAGAGTTAACTTAGAAGTTGGAATTGCTAACGTGTGTTTTGAAGACTTTTATTTATCTTTCAGGTTTTGAAAAGGTTATTTATTTGTTATTTCTTAAATTAAAAGTTCATGTATTTTTCTTAATATGGTCACATACATTTTCCTTAATATGGTCATATATTTTTCTTAATATGGTTATTAAAAAATTATATAGTATTTTGATGAATATAGAACCATAGTTTTTGATATATATAATTTTCTCAAGATTCTTAAAATAAGATTCTTAATACATTGACCTCTAATAATGTTTTTAGATTTGCTATTCCTTTTTCTTTTCACTAAGAATGTCCTTTTTATATTGACACTTTAATATTTGAATATATATATTTACCAGCAGGCTGTAAAGTTTCACATTTATCAAAAGTTTCTTATTTTCTATGTTTGCAGTAAATTTTAGTTGAATGTTAAATAACTGGTAGATTCATAAACTGTTATTCAAAGAAACATTTAAAATATTTTTTAAAATTTCTCTTAAATACTTTTTAGAGAGGGGTTTACTAACAGAGCTTACTAACAGAGAGCTTGATGACATTTTTTAATTCTGTAACATTTGTTTGAATATTTTAAATAGTTTGAATATCATGTGTAAGTTTCAGTAAAATATTTCACTAAGTTTGTAAACTTGCAGTGACTCATGCTAGTAAATGATGTTAAGTAAAATATGGAACTAAAAAAAATAAATAAAAAATACATGTTACAAATTAAAAATTGTATGCAAGTTTCAATTAGAGTGCACAATTGTGTACAGTTACATTAAAACATCTTTAATGCAAAGTACCATGCAGAAAACATTACAAAAACAAACGTTGCAAAAGTGTGAAATATTTAAATCAGCCTATGAGAAAGGGCTTAAAAAGTACTTAAGAAAAATCAGCGTGACAATTTTTTTACTGCTCTTTTTATTTTTTTAAATTCAGTTATATGTGTTTTCAAATTTTTTTTTATACCTATTTGTAATGTTTTTTTAATGCATTTTTTCTGTAATGTGCTTTTAACCAAATATAATGCTCCATCATAGTTTTGATGCCTGTGTATTATTTTCATGGTTTTTAATTTGTTTTGATTTTTTGAATCTCTCTTATACTTATCAATCTTTATATCATAATATTAATTACTTGTAGGACCCATCTTCACTATGCTGCTTCTTGCAGTAATTCACCTTTAATGAAATTTTTTTGCTGGAAAAAGATGATCAACTTTGCCTGGGAGAGGATGAAGAATACTCTGAATACCTCTACAGTAAGTTCTAAATAATATAAAGCTTGTAAATTTCTTTATCACATATACAGATAACCCAAGTATTGTGCAGACTTGGGTGACCTCCTCATTACAGGCTTCCCACACTCCTTAAAAGTCCTTAAAAACTGCTTAATTTTTATTTTGGAAAATAAGGGCTCTTAAAAGTACTTTATTTTGTTACAAGGTTTTTAAAAATATTCTATTTTTCAGCATCACTATAGTTGATGGGAACAATTTTTTCAGTTCAAATTTTTTAAAACAAAAATTTGATCTTTTATCACCTAGAATTAGACTATGGTAGAGCATTTAAGAGAGACAAGAAAGGGTGTGTCTGAGAGGGCTACAGGCAAGGGGGGAGGCATATTTCATTCATATACTGGTTCTTTCATTAATATATTCTGCATTTTGTCTAGAATCTATCCCAAACTTTTTGTTATAAATGTCGATTAGAATAAAATTCTAATTTAGATTTTGATAATCATTTTATTTAGTTAACATTGCAACTTAAAATGTTTCTTCTTCTTCTTTTAAAATTTCTATTCAACTTTTGGTTACTTTAAAATTAGTTAATGTTTTTCATGAGATTGTTTAGTGATATTATGTAAAGTTAATTCCTAATGACAGTTTTGGCTGGAAATAATTTTATGTAATCCTCATTATAAAAGTTGAGGTACCATAAGCGTTACCTGATAAGGTGATATTGTTGGATAAGAGAATGCCATTAATAATAAAAGAATACTGTTTTGTTCTAACTGTTAATTTACAGTAAAAATAAAATATCAAATCATGATGATAGTAGAGAGTAATATTAAGAATGATAGAGGATAATAAAAATATTACAAGTAAATGTCTATAAATTTTTTTTAGAAATTAAATAATTTATCAGTATTTATTAATTAAGTAACCATATAAATTTTCTGCCTAAGGAATGTGTTGATACCCTTAAAAATGGTTTTAGAACCTTTCATTTATAAGTTTCACTGAAAACTAATAAAAAACATTGGTTTGAAAATTATAAATCTTTTGAACATAATTGTGTTTTTGTTCTATAAAAATTTTCATAAAAATATTTATTTCAATAAATTTTGAAAAAAAAGTTAAGCAAAATGAAAAAAAGTGAATGATTTAAGGTGCTTAAATACCAACATTGTCTGTTTTTACTTGAAATAAGACTTAATTTGCCACGATCTATTAAGAAAACTACTATCATGCATAATATTAATTCTTTTAATATATACCCTTATAATTGAAACATTTTATTAATGTAAAAGAAAGAATATTTTGGGTGTAAATGAGTATTTAGCGAGATTGGCCCGCAACTAAATATGTGATGCATGTCTAGCTTAGTTGCCAACTGTTCCGATTAAATCGTGTTTGTTCTGATTTTTTAGCTTTGCTCCGAAACTACGGGTTTAGGCCAAAATGTTCTGATTTTTTGTCATTCTAGTGCCCTTTCACTCCTTATACCTTATTTTCTTTCAACCCAGGGCAGGTCTAAAAACGAGAAGCAAGGCATGTGATTTTTCCGCGAATATCACAGAATTCTGTTAGACCATTGGTTAGCGGACTTCGCGAATCAAAACTTTATAATCCGATGAGATTTTGAAACTATTGCTAAATCACATTGGCGAGACATTTATGATTCTTCTGCTAATTTGATTTCACTGATTTTCGCCATTTTGAATATTAGGAACTCCATCGGAATCTGCTAATATCACGATTCTTATTCGCACAATTTTAATATCTAACTTTTTTATATATTCTTATTTCGGTCGTTTCAAGTAGCAGTTTAAATTATACAGGGATATATTCGTAATCTGATCTGTGACGCCAACTAAATTCGCCAAGACCCAGGTTATCCAGGAAACACATCGAGAAATAAAATTATCTGCAGGGATGGGGCGTATATGGATATCATCAAATCAAAATAGTATTTTGATTTTTGCTTTATTTAGGTTGATTGTCCAATTGTTATTTTTGAGCTAGTTTTAGTTTAAATTTATTATAACTGCTCTCTTTTATTTTGTAGTTTTATTTGGGGGGAAATTACCGAATTGTGTAGGATATTATAAATGGTGCAAGCTTGGTGTGCTAAATATTTCTTAATGTTGTTCTGTAACGATGTAAACAAGAAATTTACTCAATCCTGAAAGATAACAAAACTGAAATAATTCATTTGCTAGTTTAAGACAGTGCTAAACATTCAAGGAACCAGTTGATTTGTTTATTTTTTTTTTCTAGATAAATTTGTGTGTATTCTGTAATACTTAGCTTTGTTAATCTGAAATGTTCTGATGTTTTTAATCATTATTATTTCTCAGAATTCCAATTGCTATCTTTAATTGAAATATTATCTTTATTTCATTGTTCTGTAACTTTTATATTAAGATACTAAGTAATTGTTCATTCTAGACCTTAAAAAGAGCAGGGCACTAGAAACTGGAAAGAGCCGCTAAAAAAGGGCGCCCATCACAAAAAAGAGCATTATTTTAAAATATTTGCTTTACGTTTAGGACACCCAAAATATACAAAGTTTTTAATTTTATCACTAAATAAATTTTTTAGCGGTAATTAGTTTAAATTAAAAAAATTATTGCTTAATTTAATTGGTACATTCTATAAGTTGATTTTAAAGTGAGCGTTATTATAAAATTTTGAAGTGCATAAAAAAATAGCTATATGATTCGAGAGTTGGTAAGAAATTTACATTTTTGTAAAATCTTCAGATTGTTTTTCTTTTCGTTGACAACTACGCTTATTTATGTACTTAATTTTAAAAAAAATTTTCTTTTCTATCTAGGTGTCAAAATCAGATTGTATCTCTTTTCATGTTAATAACTATGCTTATTCATGCACTCAATTTAAAATATTTTTTTCTTTCTTATCTAGAAGATGAAAATGTTGGACATCTCTTTTTGGAATCTGAAGATTGCAAACATGAAAGAATTAATGGTGGTATCATTGATAGTCAAAAACAAGAAGCTATCAGCTGATCTAATGGTTAGTTAATAATTATAACAATAAGCTTAATTTTTACATTCAATTTTTATACTTTGATTATATTACAGAAATGATTGTGCTCCATAAAAAGTACAAATTTTTCACTAGTATTTTAAAGTTTGACAAATAATTTTATAACAAACATTAAAGTTATATTGCATAGATCATTATTTCTTTTGACTAAAATAAAATTTTGAAATTCCTCAAATGTGGCTGACTTTTGATGAATAATTATTCTTATTATTTTAATAAACACAGATTCAATACAGATAAAAGCTAAATATAATTTTGAAAGTTTTTTCTTAAGAAAAAGAAAAAAAAGGCAAATTTGTTTTAATGAAATAATTTTATGGATAAATTAAAAACGAAATTTTATAGTTTTTATTATATCACTTATTCAAACAACAAATTTTATAAATTTGAATTTTATTCTCATGATAATTGAGGATCTTTTTCATTTAATACAGTTTATCCTATCGCATTGAAGAAAGAAAAAAAATTTCTTCAAAATGCACCAATTTTAATTTAAATGATTTATTTTACAACATTACACTCCTTTTTACACTACTTTTTTAAAGTAACATTGATTTTATGCTTTATTTATCATTTTAATGCGACACTCAGGGTGCATAGCATTTGTAAAAAGTACTTAAAGGTGCTTTTTTGGGGATTTCATTTTTAAAAGCTTTTAAAGGTGCTTTTTTCAGCTGGCGTTTTTAAAAAGTGCTTTTTTTTCCGAATTTTTTTTTCTCCCTTCAGTGATATCTGGTGGATCCCATGCATTTCACAAAAAATGGGGAGTTTGCTATGTAATCATTCATGCGGACTTCATGTCGTACCCACGTTATGACTTGTGTATGTGCGCACACTTTAAACCGAAACCCGAGTGCTCTAATTCGGATAGAGAATATCAGATTCTTATGAAATGTTTTTCTTTTTAATTTATTTTAATTTTGTTCTTGTTTATTTTATTTTACTTCTAACACTTTCTTTGACGTAAGGGTACTTTTGTTCTGAGTTCAGGGTCAAGTTGAATTCATTCGGTGATGTGGGAAAGTACTGATTGTTTCGATTTATGCCCGTTTCTTTTTGGTTTTTTTTGGAGGCATAAAATGAATCTTTATTAACTAGCTTAAATAATAAAGTAATTTCAGGCCATATCTGTGTACTGTAAAATTTCTATTTAAAAATTAGTTGCTTATAAGTTATATTTTCCTACATTATTTAGATATTATATTTTCTTCTATAACACAGCAATTAAAATGTACTGTTAGTTACTAAATTTGCTGCATATATAACAGTCTTAACTTTTTTTTATCAGTATTTTTTCAATCCTTTTTTTTTTCCTTCATTCAATTATTTTTTTTGTTTCTTCTTTTTAACTATCCCATGCTTTTGGATTTTGTAACTTGGCAAATACCCTGGGTATTTGCCCTGGTGAATACTTAAAATTCATAAATGCCTGGGTATTTATAAATTTTATTGAAAATTCTATTATCATGTTCTTTTGGGTGTTGAAAAATAATATATATATTTAAGATACAATTAAGTTCTACTAAGTTGTTACTAATTAACTTCTAACAATTAAGTTGTTAGAAGTTAATTAGTTCTTAACTAAGAAGAAAAATTCCTTCATAAATTATTGGAATCATTGTATTTTAGTTTTTATTTGAGAGTGACTATGGTTTAATCATCCTGAAGTTCACATTTTGATTCATAATTCCCAATGTTTCTCATCTTAGAAATATATTTTTGAAATGTAAAATATTTTTCAGATTTTAAGTATTTTATTTTAGAAAATCATACAAAAATTTCTCTGCATATGAATACTATGCAATCAAACTCCGATCTATATTAAGTTGTGAAAAAAAAAGTAAAACTAAAAAAACTGTTTTTTAATAAACAGCTTGAAAGCTTTTTTCTATAACTTGAACAGAAAATTATTAGAAAATAAGCATTTAATGATACATTTTTTTAAAATAAAGTATTTATTTAAAAAATAGCGTTAAAATCGCTTAAAAAAAGGTCATTAATATACCCCTTTCGGAAAAAGAGATACTTATACAAATTTTACCGTATGAAAATAATTCTAACAAAGTGAATATTCGTAATAGTAATGAAAATTAAATCTATGAACACAGATAAATTAACCACTGTCTAAATTGTCTTGTTTAATTGTCTAAATTGTCTTGTATTTTAAAGATTTGTTTTGCTCATACTTGACAAAATATAAAAATTAAATTGTTTACGTTAATATTTTTTGAAAAAATGATTTTTTTTTTATTTTTAATTTCATTAAAATATCAAGGAATTTTTTAAAAAATCATCTTTATTTTTTCTCATAATATGTAGAAAAAAATATTTGTGCAAAATATCAACTGATTTTAAAATTACATTAAAAAAAGCATTTATTTTAAATAAAATAGTTATATAGTTATTTTTTTTAAAAATTTTCCGAAGGAATTTTCCTGTTTTAGTTTAGTCATTTAATATAAATATTATATTTATGGAATTAATAGAAATGAACGCAGTTAAGAAAGTTTAAACTCATCCCCTATGCATATAAATTTCTTCTATTTTATCCAGTTAATGCCATTTTCTTAAAAAAAATGATTTTTTTCTTGAAAAGCGCTCAACCTTCACATAAATCACTTAACATAAAGTCTACTTTGTGATATTGCACAATACCTTTTTACATTGCTTTTTATTGTGACAATTCAGCTCCTCTGCTAGGTATTTATAGTTTTTTGAAATATTTTTCCTGGAATTAAAAAACTTTAGTGTTCATTTTTTGAAATTAAAAATGTTATGTTATTGCCAGAACTATAAGCAAGGCAAATGATGATTAGATATTTTAAAAATGACAAAAAGTTTTAAAAGCCTTGATTTAGGGTACTACCCCAAGGCTGAGGTAAATACCCATTTATAAATACCATACTTACTGGGTATTTATCCGACCACATCTATACCCACGCAGTGTTTGGCTAAATTTGAATCGAAAAAACTCTTAATAAATATAAAATAATAACTATGAAATATGTAATCTTTTAATTGCTGCAATTTTTGTAATCTTTATCAAATTGTCTTATTTTTCTTCATTCTCAGTGACGGTATATATTATTTAAAAACCTATTTTATGCTTGAAATTTTTTTTTGTTTATAAAAATAAATAATTATAATAAAGTTTGCATAAAACTCTGAAAAGTTAAAAAAATTTATACCTTATTATTTTAAACTTTTTTTAAAAAATTTTTCATGCAACAAATTTGTCCTAAAAAATTTTAAGCAGAGGAACTTTTTTTAGAGGAGAGCCTCAGAAAAAAAGTTTAGCTTTTAGGCACATTCAATCACCTAATTATTCTTTAGTTAGATGAGAACAATCACAAATTTATCTTAAAAATAATAAAAATAGAAATAAAGGTTTATGTGTCATATAAACTAAAAAAGTTAAAAAAATGCTATTAGTTTTACGCATGCTATTTTCTCTTTGCTTAATCAGATGAAAGTATACTGAAAAATAAAAATCTGCAATGCCTTTTTTGGTAGAATATAGATTTTAACAATACTTGATTATTCTAAAATTCTCAGTAATTCCCATTAAACTTTGTTCAGCACTTTAAGCTTCTGAAAATGTGTTGAAGAACCTATTTTTTTTAATTGATTTTCTGAAAAATGTATTTTGATCTGAAATCTGAGAAGAGATTGTTGTTAATAAAAATAATCAAATGCATGCTAACAGACAATCTCTGTGCATATTTTTTTTTCAATTAAAAATAAACTAACAAAAAATGATTATTTGATAAATAGCTTGAGAGCGTTTTTTAATAATTTTAACTATAAATTATAAGAAAATAAACTTTAAAATGTGCATTTTTTGAAAAAAAATATTTAGAAATTAGTTTTAAAATTTAAAATTACTTAAAAAATTTATTAATATGCTCCTCCCCGACCTCTCCCTAAAAAGATACTTATATTATAGAATATTGACCAGTTGAGAATAGTCCAAACAAAATAAATGTTTGTAAAAGTAATCTGAATTTAACCTATAAACACATAATTTTACCAATGTGTAATTGTTATTAAAACAATGAATTAATGTTTTTCAAAATGGAATCTGAATAAAAAGTTAATATTTTTAAGAGAGAGAGTCTTATTTTTATAAAAAGGGTAAAGAGGATACATTTATTGGGATCAAAGGGTTAGCTGGAAGGGTTGCCCTTCACGAAAGAGTTAAAGAGAACACTGGTATTAAAATATACTGTTAATGAATTTCTTCTAACAAAATAACTAAATGTTGCATTTTTAGAATGTTTTTCAATGCCATTGAAAAATTATAGTTATTGGAGATAAGATTTTGCTTTTTCCTATCAATAATATAAAAAATGATTAGTTTAGTGTGTCTTAAAGAACATTTTCAAGCTCTTCCAACACTTATGTATCTTTGAATTATTAGTTACGTTATATCATTATTGTTAAAAGTTTCATATTGTTGAATTAATTTTAAAAAATATTTTAAATTACCTTTTTTCAGACTTATGAAGTTTCTTATAAGCTGAACCTTGATTATTTGCATTCTATTTATCCTTTTACAGTTATTTCCAAATAATGTAATGTAAACAATTGATAACTGTTTTTCCAAGTTTATAGCTTCTTGGTAAAGCTCAACATTATTAAACAATTTTAACATATTTTTATTGAATCCATTTTGATGTTCATATTTGATCCTTTTACTGTTACATTATTTGGGCAAATTAGTTTAAGCATTTCCCTACCATTATCACATTATCATTACTTTAAATTAGAAGTCATTCAAATATTATCTAAGCATATTTTTGGCAATTTCAAACACCTCCCTTATCAGCAAAATTAAGCATATTTCAAACCTTTTTCCATGAGTCAGGATATTGCATCACCCTCTGGTTTTTTTTCTTCTTTACAGTACTAATTTAATTTAAGGATAAAATTCTAATAAAAGATATTAACTTTGTTTTAAACAAGTATTATATACAATTAATAAAAGCTAATATAAAAATTATAAAAACACTCCCCTTTCTTTCGTCGTTTTTTTTTTACTATAAAAATAGTTCAAGGTCAGTTAAATGGGAGTCTGATTTAAATTTCGAAAAAGACCCTTATCTACCCCTCTCCTGTGATTGGATATCAAAATAAAAGTAGGGTGTGGGATAACCAACAGGGAAAATGAGATCTTCAACAAAACCATGTCTAATATTAGTCTTGTTTTAACCATGCACTATTTTTAATGTGTGTGGTTTTTGCAACTTTTTATTTAATTTGCTTACGTGTGAAAATTAAAGTTTTATTCCAATTTGAAAATCTGGTAATTTCTGATGTATTTAATTTATTAGTCATAAGTATGAAATGGTAAAAAAATTTGCACCAATGTAATTTTTAAAAAGCTCCAATGAGTAAATTCTTGAAGGTGAAAAGGGAATACATAATTTTTCCCTCTGACTTTTTCTTGTTGGATTTAGAAAGCCAGAATTTTTAGCAGACAATTTTCGTTTCTGTTCATGGCTTTAGTTACCGTTCGGTATGCAGTATTTTTTTCATAATCATTGTGTTAACTTCATTTAACTTTTTTATCATTTATGAATTTGGATTTAATATAAGGATTGGATATTAAGCAATTCTTCCTTTTCTTTGGGAATTAAGGTGGGAAATAAGTAGAAATAAAAATAACTTTAATTTTATAGAATTTTTATTAATGTTTTTGTCATGATTAGCGTTTTCTCAGTTTCTGTAAACATATAAAATATTGATAATGAAACTGCAAAATACATCTAATTGAATTGATTCATGCAGTTAAGATAGGAGTTATTGCTTTGAGTTTAATTCACTTATAATTGAGACTGTTCCTTCATAAATTTTTTATCTTCATAATTTCTTAAATTCATAGTTGATTGCTCAATTTGTACATAGTTTAAAATTACTCCAATTTTCTTAAGTATTTTTAATTGATGAAAAATTGCATCATATTATAACTTCCGAATTGTTATTTTTTTATGTATATATATATTTTGCTTTAATTGTAAGTACTATTTTACATTTGATTGATAATTCATATTCACTTATTTTCAAGATAGGGTAAAAGTATAAAGCAAATAATTCAAAAATAATTTTACAACTATGGCACACAAAATGCCTAATGTAAAAAGTTTTGTAGATTGTGCATGTTTTACAAGGAAATGCCCCAAAGGCAAAATATTACTTTTTAAACTTTCAGTTCATTTACCTTTAAATTAAGAAAAACTTTGTAGCTCACCTGCAGTTGTGGTGTAGCATTTAGACTTTCCATTTTCTGTTGAATGGTTCGGGTTTTAATAGAATATTTATTATCTTCAACTTTTTTTTCTAAAAATGAACTATTTAACATATTTAATCAATTTATAAATTATTTTAAAAACAAAAAATATCAGTACCTGTTTAATTTTGTCTTATTAAAATATATGGATTAATTAAAAAATGCATAATTTAAGTTAAAAAAATTTTTGTTATTTTTTTTAAATTACAAAATTAAGTTAAAAAATTTTGTAATTTAAAATTTATTTTAAAATGATGAAAAAATAATGTTAAAAAATAGTTAAAAAATAATGGAAATATTTTGATTAAAAAAAAATTATTAATTTTTGTCTTAAAAATTAAATTTTTGAAAAGAATTAATTTTGATTTTAAAAAAATTATAATTTATAAATTGAATAAAACTTATTAAATAGTTATTAACCTTTTTAGATAAAGAAATTTAAATTGAACTCCTGACCTCACTAGTAGACACCACTATTACACGACGAAAAAAAAAATTAACTAAACCAATATTAACTTAGTTTTAATATAAACTAAAACAAGCGTTTGAAAATAATGAGGTTGTATTTCTTGAAACTGAAATGAAATCAATTATAATAGTTAAATAAAAATAAGGAAAATTAAAAAAAAACTTGTTTTAAGGAAAAGTTTTCAGCAATTTTTCAAAATTGCCTCATGCAAGCAATACACACCATCTCCCTTCCCACAAATTGTGATGTCATTTTCGACCAATAGCGTGTCCTGGCTATTCTGAAATTTAATCGCACGTTTCATTTGCGCCCTATCTTAACCACATGCTCCTTAATTTAGAGCTTAATTTTGTTTTAATAGGAATTTTTGAGATGTGTTCCACCCTTGTTAGACACAAACTTGTTTGCATGCAATCGCTTGTGAGAACTAAACAATAATATTTGCTTACTTTTTCTGGGTTAGACTAAAAATCCCAATTGAAATTGCAAGCATTCTCTAAAAGCATTCTCTTTGAATAGAATTAAATTAATTTTGTTCGGTATATTATGAACTGATAACATATCTATAAGACTGCTTTAAAACTCTACTACGCTTTTTAGTTTGTCTCAGAAAGATATTTTAGAGCAATTATATAGTTTTTTTGCAAATTCAAGAATGGTATTTATTATAAGGATATTTTTTTTGTTGTATAATTTAAATATTTTTAGATTTTGTCTGTTTTATTTTCTAAGTATTTCTTTTGTGTATGTGGATAAGCAATTCAGTACTGCTATTTGAATTACTTTGTTGTTTTTGTTTTCTTTTATTACTTTGAAATATATCTTGTAGTTTGTGTTACTAAAAACTTTTAATTTTATTTCAAAAATTCATTTATTCCTTAGATGTTGTTGAAAATTTTTATTTTATACTGTAAGTAAACTTATTTATTTAATCTTGTACATTTTGACAATAATTTGTTTATAATAAATATTTCTATCAAGTGAAATATTTTTTCTAACTTTTATCTAAAATTTAACAAGAGTTAACTTAGAAGTTGGAATTGCTAACGTGTGTTTTGAAGACTTTTATTTATCTTTCAGGTTTTGAAAAGGTTATTTATTTGTTATTTCTTAAATTAAAAGTTCATGTATTTTTCTTAATATGGTCACATACATTTTCCTTAATATGGTCATATATTTTTCTTAATATGGTTATTAAAAAATTATATAGTATTTTGATGAATATAGAACCATAGTTTTTGATATATATAATTTTCTCAAGATTCTTAAAATAAGATTCTTAATACATTGACCTCTAATAATGTTTTTAGATTTGCTATTCCTTTTTCTTTTCACTAAGAATGTCCTTTTTATATTGACACTTTAATATTTGAATATATATATTTACCAGCAGGCTGTAAAGTTTCACATTTATCAAAAGTTTCTTATTTTCTATGTTTGCAGTAAATTTTAGTTGAATGTTAAATAACTGGTAGATTCATAAACTGTTATTCAAAGAAACATTTAAAATATTTTTTAAAATTTCTCTTAAATACTTTTTAGAGAGGGGTTTACTAACAGAGCTTACTAACAGAGAGCTTGATGACATTTTTTAATTCTGTAACATTTGTTTGAATATTTTAAATAGTTTGAATATCATGTGTAAGTTTCAGTAAAATATTTCACTAAGTTTGTAAACTTGCAGTGACTCATGCTAGTAAATGATGTTAAGTAAAATATGGAACTAAAAAAAATAAATAAAAAATACATGTTACAAATTAAAAATTGTATGCAAGTTTCAATTAGAGTGCACAATTGTGTACAGTTACATTAAAACATCTTTAATGCAAAGTACCATGCAGAAAACATTACAAAAACAAACGTTGCAAAAGTGTGAAATATTTAAATCAGCCTATGAGAAAGGGCTTAAAAAGTACTTAAGAAAAATCAGCGTGACAATTTTTTTACTGCTCTTTTTATTTTTTTAAATTCAGTTATATGTGTTTTCAAATTTTTTTTTATACCTATTTGTAATGTTTTTTTAATGCATTTTTTCTGTAATGTGCTTTTAACCAAATATAATGCTCCATCATAGTTTTGATGCCTGTGTATTATTTTCATGGTTTTTAATTTGTTTTGATTTTTTGAATCTCTCTTATACTTATCAATCTTTATATCATAATATTAATTACTTGTAGGACCCATCTTCACTATGCTGCTTCTTGCAGTAATTCACCTTTAATGAAATTTTTTTGCTGGAAAAAGATGATCAACTTTGCCTGGGAGAGGATGAAGAATACTCTGAATACCTCTACAGTAAGTTCTAAATAATATAAAGCTTGTAAATTTCTTTATCACATATACAGATAACCCAAGTATTGTGCAGACTTGGGTGACCTCCTCATTACAGGCTTCCCACACTCCTTAAAAGTCCTTAAAAACTGCTTAATTTTTATTTTGGAAAATAAGGGCTCTTAAAAGTACTTTATTTTGTTACAAGGTTTTTAAAAATATTCTATTTTTCAGCATCACTATAGTTGATGGGAACAATTTTTTCAGTTCAAATTTTTTAAAACAAAAATTTGATCTTTTATCACCTAGAATTAGACTATGGTAGAGCATTTAAGAGAGACAAGAAAGGGTGTGTCTGAGAGGGCTACAGGCAAGGGGGGAGGCATATTTCATTCATATACTGGTTCTTTCATTAATATATTCTGCATTTTGTCTAGAATCTATCCCAAACTTTTTGTTATAAATGTCGATTAGAATAAAATTCTAATTTAGATTTTGATAATCATTTTATTTAGTTAACATTGCAACTTAAAATGTTTCTTCTTCTTCTTTTAAAATTTCTATTCAACTTTTGGTTACTTTAAAATTAGTTAATGTTTTTCATGAGATTGTTTAGTGATATTATGTAAAGTTAATTCCTAATGACAGTTTTGGCTGGAAATAATTTTATGTAATCCTCATTATAAAAGTTGAGGTACCATAAGCGTTACCTGATAAGGTGATATTGTTGGATAAGAGAATGCCATTAATAATAAAAGAATACTGTTTTGTTCTAACTGTTAATTTACAGTAAAAATAAAATATCAAATCATGATGATAGTAGAGAGTAATATTAAGAATGATAGAGGATAATAAAAATATTACAAGTAAATGTCTATAAATTTTTTTTAGAAATTAAATAATTTATCAGTATTTATTAATTAAGTAACCATATAAATTTTCTGCCTAAGGAATGTGTTGATACCCTTAAAAATGGTTTTAGAACCTTTCATTTATAAGTTTCACTGAAAACTAATAAAAAACATTGGTTTGAAAATTATAAATCTTTTGAACATAATTGTGTTTTTGTTCTATAAAAATTTTCATAAAAATATTTATTTCAATAAATTTTGAAAAAAAAGTTAAGCAAAATGAAAAAAAGTGAATGATTTAAGGTGCTTAAATACCAACATTGTCTGTTTTTACTTGAAATAAGACTTAATTTGCCACGATCTATTAAGAAAACTACTATCATGCATAATATTAATTCTTTTAATATATACCCTTATAATTGAAACATTTTATTAATGTAAAAGAAAGAATATTTTGGGTGTAAATGAGTATTTAGCGAGATTGGCCCGCAACTAAATATGTGATGCATGTCTAGCTTAGTTGCCAACTGTTCCGATTAAATCGTGTTTGTTCTGATTTTTTAGCTTTGCTCCGAAACTACGGGTTTAGGCCAAAATGTTCTGATTTTTTGTCATTCTAGTGCCCTTTCACTCCTTATACCTTATTTTCTTTCAACCCAGGGCAGGTCTAAAAACGAGAAGCAAGGCATGTGATTTTTCCGCGAATATCACAGAATTCTGTTAGACCATTGGTTAGCGGACTTCGCGAATCAAAACTTTATAATCCGATGAGATTTTGAAACTATTGCTAAATCACATTGGCGAGACATTTATGATTCTTCTGCTAATTTGATTTCACTGATTTTCGCCATTTTGAATATTAGGAACTCCATCGGAATCTGCTAATATCACGATTCTTATTCGCACAATTTTAATATCAATCATCAATTTTGATATTTAGCTGATTTAAAAGTTAGGCATCATGATCCCTATTTACGCGATTTAAAAATTCATTGTATAATTTGTATTTTCGCATTTTTAAAATCCAATATCAGGATTCATATTTACACAATTTTAAAATCCAATTTCACGATTCGTATTCACTGGATTTTAAAATTTCACTGGAATAAAAATGGTATTATGATTCATGTAAGAAGTAAGATTTTTCTTGAATTAATTACTATAAATGTGTGATATTCTTTATTAGTAAATAATTTAATTAAAACTGTTTGCTCAAAAAAGTTTCTTCAGCATGAAACATTTATAATTTTATATTTTTATATCAATAGTTTAGTTTTTGATATTTTGTTTTCACTTTTTGTCATAATTTCCCACGATTAACTTTGTGTTCCTCTTTTTGTTTTTAACAAGTAGGCAGCTATTTTCTAGAAACCACAATATAAAAACTTGTTGTAATAATTTTTTCTCAACTTTCTCTATTTTTTTAAATATATGAAGAAAAAAATATTGCAATTCTTGATTTCCCCATTTAATTTTATAATTCAATTTCAATGAATTTATTAAAGATGGAATACTGATTAGTTTCATAGATATCGTTAACATTTAACAGTCTGAAAATGTTTTTGTTTTTTTTAAATCCGATCTGGGTCTGCAAAAATTGCCCAGTCCCACTTTGACGAGCCCTGTTAGTTAATACAATTTTACCAGGACTTACATTATAATAGAGTTGTCTCTTATTGTTTTTTTTTATTGATTAATTTTCTTTTTCAAGAAAGGTAAATAATTGGCACTGTCACTGGTGGTATATATGCATATTCGATGATAAACAATCCTATTATTTTTAGGGTCCTTTATTTTTGCTTTCTTAAAAGAGTGGGAATCTTGTATTAAGTACACTTGAATATTTTTTTTTTTTTTTGAAATTCATTCAATTACTTTTATAAAATTGTACTACATTATTACATACAAAAACTTTATATATTAAATTCCATGTAGTATAGCCCTTGTTGCTGAACTTTATTCAGCCCATCATTTGCTCCTTTTAATAACATATACAGGAGTTACTGTTATCTGGTACAAAACAATTTTTTAATTGATTATATAAAATTCATCATTTAATTTACTTCTGCAAATGTTTTCATATTTTGCAATATAATGTGGGTTCACTCTTTGCATCTTTATTCCACCCATCTACCCTATATGGGTCATTCTCAGTCAATTAGGAATTCATATCATAATTAACTAAATGTTGATAATTTTTACATTAAAATCGTTGATTGAAGTATACAAATCAATGACTAGCAATAAAGAACTTTTAAAACAAAAATTTAGTTAAAGTATTAAATTGCCATTGCATGAGAAAATGTAAATACTGTTTTCTCACTTAAATGCTTTTAAAACACACAAAAAAAAATAATTGACTTTTTTTCTTATCAATAAATAATTTATTAAAAAAACATAGAAAATATTTTAAAAGATATTTTTTTGAGAAGTTATTGAATATTTTTAAGAAAATAAACAATATTGCTTGGAAAATATGTAAATGACAGTTCATTTCAATTTCTGAAAATTTGTCGTATATTTTGTGCCTACAACCAGCAAACATTTTCATCCAAGCAACCCATAAATGATAATCTTATCTCTATCATTTTCTTCTACACTATCCACAACACCTAAACACTCAGTAAAATATACTTTTACTTTATTGTCTAAACAATTTATTATAAAAAAAATAGGAATGTTTTTGAATCTGTATTACTAAGTACTTGATTACAAATTGCTATCGTAAATAATCGCAATCACTGATCACATATTTTTTCTTAAAAGTGAAAAAAATATTTTTGAATTTATTACAATATATTCTTGAATACCAATTCCTATTATTATTATTATTTCTTCAATAAAATGTGTACTTTTGATGAAAGTAAAGCATAATGTTTATAAATTAAAATCATTTTCCAAGTGAGTACTTGCAAACCTAACACTGATTTATTTGCTTTATTCCTTGCTATCTGTTGGAGTTTCAGGATATTTGGATTAAAGTTCATCATCAGCATTGGCACGACAGCCCTATTTGAGCCTGGGCCTTCCTCAGAAGCTTTTCCCATTCTGCCCTTCTCCCAGCAATTGATTTCCAGTTCTTTACTTTTAGGATGGCAAAATCCTCATCCACGCAGTCTTTCCATATCTTTTTGGGCCTTCCTCTTGGCCTTTTATTGAAGGGGGTTGCATTAAAGACTCTTAATGCTGTTCGTTCTGGGCTCATTCTCACTACATACCCGGCCCATCTCATTCCACTTAGTTTAATAGATTTAATGATATAATCTATTAAAGATCTTATATATTTCAAAATTATATCTTTTTCTCCAGTTCTTGTTATCGAAGATAGCGCCAAAGATGGTGCATAGAACCTTCCTTTCGAACTCCCCTTCCCTTTTCGTTAAAGTCCATGTCTCTGAAGCATTATTACCTTATAAAGTAAAATCTTCGTCTTTCTTTTTATTAAGTGAGATTTCAATAATGATCTTAAACCACAGAAGTAGCGATTGGCTGCGATTATTCTTTTTCTGATTTCAGGATTAATGTCATTTTGATAGTTTATTTCTGATCCTAGATAAATAAAACTTTTTACAGATTCAAATTTAAAAGAATCTATTTTAAACAATTTAGGGATGGTTTTCATTGTACTACAATACATATATTTTGTTTTCTCCACATTCACTCTCAAGTTCATTTTTCTAGCTGATTTTTCCAGTGCGAAAAATTTTCACTCAGTGCAGTTCTCGATCTTGCAATGATGTGGAAAGTTCATTTGGCAATAATGTCTCAGGCCTTTTCAATGCCATTCTTCGGGACTGTAAGAAGTCATACCTTTAATTAACTATTCAGGTATTTGCTTCGATTTTTATAAGGATAGGATATTAATGTCAATTTAACTTATTCTTAAAGGGCCTAGCTTATTTTTTTTTCTAACAATTCTTGCTACTCTTTTTTTTTTTTCAAACTAGCTAGCGCATTGTGGATTCTTCCTATTTATTTGTTAAATTAGAAGCTTACGAGTTAACTCTTTATTGAGTTTTGATAAATATGCATGCTTTGTGTAATCTTTTTATTTATGCCACGTTTGTTCTTTACTTTTGGCATAAGTATAACTTTTATTCTTGATATTGATTTTGCTACCCATATTCATACAATTGATTTAGAATAAACTTCCGATTATCCGCAGGTAGGGAATTTGGATCATCAGCGCTTCACCTTTTTTTCACAAGGACAAGCAACATAACATTTAGAATTGAGAACTAATAACTTCATAGAGATGAAACTATTTCAAGAGTTTTGAGAACAACATACTAGCAAAGATTCGTGTTTGTAGTCCAGATGTTCAAATAATAGGTCTACACTGAAACATTGCAGCTTCAGGTGCAATAGATTAGTAATAAGGAGCATTGAAAATGGTGAGAAACAGCAAAACAATGAGTCATGATTTGCAGTTGCGAAACTACTAATGCAGGATGAAGTTCAAATTTCAATGAATAGATTCCATCAAAGCAGTTTCTTCTCCTGGATGGTATTGTTACTATTCAAAGCAATAATATTGATAGCAAATTTTTCCATCTTGCCTTAATTTGATGACTGGGAATGAATTATCCTCATGGTCATTTATTTACTCAACACATTCTTGGAACCCTTATCAGTTATAAAATTGATAACAGATTATCCCCAAACTTGCTTATCCGCACTTCAGGGGTCACTCAAATCAGCAAATAATCGGAAGGTTACTGTATAGTTAAAAAATACAGTCAAACCCCGCTATAGTGAACCTTCAAGGGACCGAAATTTCGGTTCACTATATCCGTTCCGCAAACAATTTTAATTAATCGTTCCGAACACCTTTTTTTATTATACATTATTTAAATAAATGACCCATGAAATGAAATACAAAAATGACTGAAAAATAATATGTGGTAGCAAAAAATGTGTTAACTTGCTTTTATTTGTTAATTTTTATTACTCTTCGTCTACAAAAAAAAATTATCTTTAGCTGATGTAGGGAAAAATTTGTCCGTACATCTGCCTGGGTAGGCTTTTGTTCAGGGATGGAAAAGTGTGATTAAAGAAGCAAACAAAAGAAAATGCTTATCGCTACATTCCACTTTATAGATGGTTTTAAAAATCAGTATAACTATTTATCTTGTGAAGTAGACATTTCAAAATTATTAATAAGAAGGAGGGGAAAAAATCAGTTGATGACAGAAAAAAAGTTCATAATATCCAACTTCCCCATTTCTTAAGTTCACTATATCCACAAAAAATAACATTATACGCGTATAGCAAAGCACGGGACCGAACATTTCGTTCACTATATCCGGGAGTTCACTATAAACCGGGTTCACTATAGCGGGGTTTGACTGTATCAACAAATTACTAATGCTGAAATTGCTAACTTCTATGTCATGTAGAAATTGTTTTTCTTTTCTTAAAAGTGCCGAATTTTTGTTTATTATATGTAAAAATAAAAAATATATAATATTAATAATTTTTTATAAATAGAGCTAACTAAAAGATCCTAATTGAAATTACATCATTTAGATCTTAATCTAGTTAAAACTATAATTGAAACTTTTTATGCATATATTCTGAATTTGTTTTGGTGCAAAAAAGAAAGAAATATATGTTGAGCAAACTTTCAATATAGTTTTTTTGGATATAGTTTTTTTTTTTTAGCTATTCAGTTTATTTGTTTTTAGCAAAGCTCACGTTTTTAAATCAAAACCATCTGTGGGACACAAAAAATAATGTATTCATAATTATCTGAACACTTTTAATTAATTTTTTTTTATGTTTACTCAATTAATAATATTTTTAACAGCCATAAATTTGTTCTTTCATTCTAAAATTTTGTATTCTTATACTTACTGACTATGTTTTTATTGTCAAACAATAACATTTTTATTTTAATCCTTTTTAAAATCTGACAAAATAGAAACAACCTATGTAATTGCATTATAAAAATTAAAACATATTAAGAACATGAAAAGTTTTTCAACTTATTAAAAAATTACATTCCTAATGTATTATTTTCCTAATGTAATTATTTCAGTAATTATCCATTGAAGAAAGATTGCTATAAAAGTAAGTTATTATATAGTTTGTACGAATTAAATGTTTTTTTTACTCACTTGCAATTTATTGAAGAAAGCTGGGGGGACAATAATTACACTCAATAAAGTAACACATGGAGTTTTTAAGATTAAGTAAAGCTTATATACAATAAAAGCTTATTTACCACTGCAATTAAACTTTAATATTCTTTAAAAAAAATGCTCTTCATAGCCCGGGAATTTTATTTTATTCATCTAATGCCACCAATTGAGTTTTATTGCCCCTTTATGTATTTGGGATAATTTATACACAAATATTGGGGATATATTCAAAATGCTGTGTAGAACAAAATACTCAAATTAATCTACGAATATGAATGTTGTATACTTAAATCAAGTAAAAATTCATGCTAAATCAGATAAAATATGCATTCATCTATAGAATTCTTGATTAATGTAATAAATTGCTTAAGAGTTCAGAATTCCATTTTGGGGACGAAGGAACAGTCATGATATCTCATTTGTATTATTTTCTTAAAAATATAATTTAAATACAAAGTGTAATTGATGCATTTTTTTTTACTCATTTAGTATTTTTAAGCACAGTTTAACATGAAATAATAATAATTAAAAAATAAGACAAATAAAAAATATTGCTTTAGCATGGACAAGTTAAAGAAAAGAATTGAGAAAAATTACTCTTTTAATTTTTGAGATGTTTGAATTTGGAGACACAGTTTTCCTGCTCATTATAAAGCATCAATATAATCAAGATTTAACCCTTCTACTAAGTTTTTTACGGTTCAATAAGATTCCATTATTTTTCATTATTTTACAAGCATGCTACCTTTTTTCAATAAGTCAATATAACGTTTTCATGAAATATTAATGTAATGCATTTAAATTATTGTGTTAAGCAAGATCAAATACAGGGAAACTTTAAATATTAGTTAAAGTATTACAAATATCAAACAATTATTTATTCTACTGAATCAAAATCACTTTGAATATTTATTCATTCAATATGATCATAATTATTGATAAGCTTGCTAGGGGTTAAATCTTTATTTAAAAAATTGTAATTAAATCTAAAGAATTAAAATATAATTTGTCTCCTGAAATCTTAAGTAATACTCTGTGGAAACCTGAAAAATGAGCGAAATATGTATGTATGTATGCATAATACCAAATAGGTGAAGCTATAACCCTCAGCTTTGCCCTCCTATAAAATATTTCACCTTAAAAAGTTCATCAATAATGTTTGAGTTGTAAACTAAAAATGTTTATGTTTTTAGAACAATTTGGACACTCCTCTGAGAACATTGATACTTCTTCTGGTGTTCCCTTTTTATGATCATGATTCTGAAATGGTGTATGTTGCTGGAAAGGTCAAATATTTTCTTGTTCTTTCTTTTAATGTCTCAAACAAAATAATGCTTTTTAATGAATAATATGCTATTTTTATAACTATTAAGAGTTTGGAACATCTCAGGGTTCTTAGTTGTCCTGATATTCTTGATATTTCTGATCATATATAGTCCTGATTTTTATCTTTTTTGTCATGATATTCCTGATTTTTGTGTATTCAGAGCATTCCATTTTTTACAAATACAAATCATGTATATAATTACTGAACTGTCCATACGAGAGTTTAAATTTTCCATTATTTTGGGAATGGTTAAATTAATTTTGAAAAAAATTGAATTTTCAATCCAGCATCTTTTAAAATGCACAATATTCGATGTTTCAAATTTATGAACCACTAACTTATATACACTATTAAGTCATACAACCTTAACTGCACGATACTTTGTTACAAATTATTTAGGAATGCAGTCACTTTAAGAAAAGATAATCAATAAATCTTACGTAGTATCAAATTTTTATGGTATAGAATTCACGGTGCATACACTTATTTATGCAAATACAATAACAAACATTAAAGCATTGATTTTTGTAGTTTTAAAGGCTATATTGATTTATATCTTTCATCTAATTTAAAAAATAATCAATGTTTATCATGTCATAACATTTTCAAATGGAAAATTTAGGTAGTTTCCACTAAATTACTTTTGTACAAAAGTGTTAAGAAACACATTCAATGTTCAAGATAATTGTATCAAGAGATTTGTATCAAGAAACCCTACTTTAAACTTATTTGATTAATACGTTGACTGCCACATCACCCATATTCAGGTAACAGCATCCTGTGAACAAAACTATTGCATTTTTATAAAAGTAGTACAAAAGCGATTAAGAAAATTATTGTGAACCTCATGAAAGCGTTCTTGTTCGCTTCTAGTTGACTCGCTAAGAAATAAGTTTTCCATTTTCTTTTTGAAAGTTTAACTAGTTAGAGTAAAGATTTTAAGTTATACTCCTTGTTGATCCAAACTGATCTTGCGAAGTGGCGAGATAAGAAGCAACTGACACAAATAAACAGACATGATACCATGGAAACAAACGGAGCTATATATTATCCTTGAGATCCCCAGAGACTCACATTATTAAAATATTGTTGGAAGTACTTAGCAGAATACGCTTCGTACCACGTTACTCGCGGCATGAAGGTGATTTCACTGTAAATGCGTGTGGCAGTCTACGTGTTAAGGAAGTCTTGAACTCTATTAAAAAATTTAACTAAACATTGATATGAGGAATTGATACTGATTATTTCAATGTAAGAGCACTGTAAAATTTTATATGTATTGTTCTCTAACTATTATGAATTCTTCAGTACTCCATTAATAGAATTATACTGGATACTGTTAAACTATCTGACTAAACAAAGTTTTGAAACTAAAAATAGTATATTTTGTAATTCTTTTACGAAAAAATTCACTTTTAATGTACTTAAGTAAAGCAAAATTTATCTTTTTTTTTCCTTTTAAAAATAGTTTGGTATATAAATACTTTGCAAAAGAAATGTTCGAAATTTTTTACTTTGGCTGTCACAAAGACAGAACAACTGTTAGTTCACGATTTGAGTATTCTTATTCTGCACTATTTATGCTAATAATGAAAATGGTTCAAAATGTCAATACGAAGAAGAGCCACGGTTAATGGAAATATAAAGCATTTGTAATCTAATTTTTTAATATTTGAAAAATTACTATAAGACTGCATTATCTAAGTTTGCAGAACGTTGCAAAATTTAAGAACTATTCTTTGATTTTTTATAATTTTCTTGTAGGTAGAAAAATTTGGCCAAATTAAAGGCTTTTTAAAAAAAAGTTTAAGATTCTTTTTTTTTTCTTTTTGAATATTTAAACTTTTCTTTGTAAAGCATTGACATTTCGTTACAGCAAGATAATCTCTCTCTCTTTATAAATATATATACACACAGTGCACAAAATAAAAAACGAGCCACCCTGAATAATTTTTGATTTGATGATCAGATCTTCACAATCTAGGGGCTAATCTTAATGGTTCAAAAAAGTGATCTCAATTACGCCAATTAATTTGTGCAAATGATGTTTAAAATTATTAAATTAGACACAAAAATGTACTTTCTCTAAATAAACATATCTTTTTTGATGGATTAAGATTTCTGTCCTCCAAAATTATAGGGGGTAACTACAATATGGGAAATATGGTCCCACTAGTTTGTAGGGAGAGCGCCCTAAAGTTTTGACCCCTTAATATTTTACCTTTTGCTTAATTCGCCATATCTGAAGAAAGTTTTAAGCAAAAAAAGAAAAAATATTGCTCACAATTATGAAGTTCGTTTAGCCGTAGATAAATCTGTGCAAACAATAATATTTAGTGAGTATTTATTAATTTTCACTATTTTATTTAATAATAATCGAAAAAAAATTTAACATTAAGGTATACAATTTTTTATATTCTTTTTAAGAATGAATTTTTGAATTGCAAATTACAACATTTGAGCAAAATTGGTCAAATGGCTCCTGAGAAATTGAATTTTAAAAATACAAAATTTTCAAAAGATGATTTCTCAGAAAACATTTGACCAATTTCACTCTAATTGCATAGTTTGCCTTTTAAAATAATGCAAATAACTGTATGCCTTACAATTCATAAGTTTTTTGACTATAATATGAAATAATAAAAAGTACTAAATACTCACTAAAATTTATTTTTTGAATGGAATTATCTGTGTCTAAACGGATTTTGTAATTGCATCCAATAATTTTTTTTTAATTTGCACAACAATTTCTGTTCCTATGGGGAAATATGCAAAAAGTAAAATTAACATTAGGGTCCAAGCTTTAATGACCATATTTCCCAGATAGCGAGAAATATTCCCCTTTATTTTGGGGGTAAGTAATTTGAATTCGTCCTGTCATGATGTATTATTGTAATTGTTGCTTAACTTGATGGTATTTCTTGATTTTTCACACTAAGTAACAACAATATATCATAACTGGTTTTATATATTTACTTATATATTACATTCAAAATTTATATTTAATTAGTCTGAACAATTTCAGGAAGATTTGTTCCTGACACTGCTACTGTTCCTACTCCATCATTTACAGCTAGAGAATGGCTGAATGGGAAAAACAGAAATCCTATTGTTATCTGTGAAGGTAAATTAATAGTCATTATATGTTTTGTTGTAACTCTAGATAAAAAAAAATAATTTAAAATTTCATAGTTGCCACCTTTCATGAAAAGATTGGAAAATTCAAAATTTTTTTTTATTTTTTCAATTTTTTTTAAAAATATTACTACAAATACTGTGTTATATTTTCATTCTGTTGAGTTTTAGTAAATGTTTTAACTGTGATTTTTTATTTAACCAAGCATTTGGATAAATTTTTGAAGCAACAAATTAAAAATTCCACTTTATTAGGCTAAGTAAATTTTTTTTGTTTCTTCTATCTAAGAGAAAATTGTCTGCCTCTATGCTGTAAATCTTAGTGCTGTTAGAATTTTAATATTGTCAGAATTTTGGATTACTTTGAAACATTTTTGAACTCACTTTTGGTTTACTTTGAAATAACAAGGAAAAGCCTCTAGCTACTCCAAAATGTTTCTTTTTATCTCATATATTGTGCCATATGAAAAATCTTTTTTTTTTGTAATTTTGTAAGAATAAAACATGATAAAACCTGCAAAAGTAAACTCATTGAATTATACTTATATATAGGTATTTTGTGTGAAGAAATATAAATTGGTTTTTCATAACACAAGAAACATTTTTAACAAATCTATAAATCATAATCTCTATATATCTTCAGTTTCATTGAAGATATTTAGAGATATCACTATTGACAAAAAATATCTAGATTCATAATTGTAAATATTTTGTAATTTCAAAAATGTATTTTCAAAATGTTTCAAAGTACTCAGTCACTTTTACAATGATAAAACAAAGAAAACTAATGAACTTTTCTGAAACATAATTAATTAACTATAAATATAAAAAATTTAAATTTAAAAATTATATGCTTTAAAATTATTTACAATGCAAAAAAATTATAAATAC
The DNA here is from genome assembly GCF_982258835.1 of Parasteatoda tepidariorum. NCBI lineage: Eukaryota > Metazoa > Arthropoda > Arachnida > Araneae > Theridiidae > Parasteatoda > Parasteatoda tepidariorum. Next base: position 109,555,077 of record NC_141759.1, on the reverse strand, counting down.
ATTTATTTATTTAAAATATTTGACAGTAACAAATTGTTGTCAATTTTCTGTAAGTTTTTTGCCTCATTGTTTCAAAGGGTTTGAGGTCTTCCAGGATTCCAACGATCCTTAAAAACTGCTTATTTTTTATTTTGAAAAGTAAGGGCCGTTAAAAGTACTTAATTTTGGTGCAAGGTTTTTAAAAGTCCTTAATTTTTTCAGCATCACTAAAGTTGATAGGAACAATTTTTCAGTTCAATTTTTTCAAAATGTTGTTCTTTAGATCATCACTTAGAATTAGACCTTACATCCAGGATAAAACATTTATGAGTTCAAAATTAATGTGTTGGGGGGGGGCTACAAGCAAAGGAAAAGAAAGCATGTCCTTACATTAATATATTGGTTCTTTCATTAATATATTCTGCCTTTTGCCTAGAATAATACTCTATGAGAAGAGTGACACATTCTAAAAGAAAATAATAGTGTGGACAAGAGGGATAGTGCACATGGATGAGATAGGGCTTTTTTTTCGGGGGGGGGGAGAGCAGTTTTAAGGTACCTAAATAGAAGACCCACACTTCAAAACTGACAGAATTTAAGAAATTCAGTTATATTGTTACCGCATATGCTTATAGGAATTTAGTAAAATGCTATGAACAGAAGCATCAGAAAGTATTTTTGAACTAGAATCCATAACAAAAACTATTTCCTAAAATCTTGAAGAATTAAATAAATTTGTATAATTTTTCAATATGTAATAACTGTAAATTTATAGAAAGCAGTAAAATTTTTTTTAAAATTCATGATTGTTCTCAAAATTGAACCAATCCGTAATAAACAGGGTTTAAAGAATCCCAACCCACCTAGGTTTTTCATCAAAATCCTGGTTAATTGGCTTTTTAATGAAAACCTAAAGTTTTTTCAAAAATACTTGTATGTATTTTTTTCCTGAGTACCAAATAAAAAAGCATGATTTGCATCTAACAAGAAAGTTAAATATTTGGTTACTACTTATAATTTGTTTTGTTGCAACCTAAATTTTCTTTTTTGAAGTTTTAGATTTTTATGCTATTATTTTTATTTCTTAAGAATAAGCAGATTGTTACTTAAAAATTTAGATCTCCTCATTTAAAAGATTTTTAGATTTTAATAATAATTTTATTCAGCTAACATTTCAACGTAATATACTGTTTTTAATTTTTTGTTTGCTTTAAATTAGTTCATGTTTTTTGCCAGATTATTTAGTAACATTATGTAAAGCTAATTCCTAATCACAGGTTTTGCTGGAAATAATTTTGTGTAAAATTCATCATAAACTGCTTACTAATAATTTCAAAATTGTTAATATATACCTTTTTCAATATGTTTTTCTTAAAATTTTTCAATATTTTTTACCTGATAAATTGATACTGCAAGATTTTTTTATAAAAAAAGAATACCCCTTTCAGTTTTCAACTGAATAAAATATCAAATCATAATAATAGTAGAGGATAATATTAAGAATGATAGAGGGTGATAAAGAAATATTACTAGTAAAAATCTATACATGATGTAAAAATAATTTATCACTATTTTTTAATTAAGGCACTTTATCACTTTTCTGGCCATAGGAATGTGTTTAAACTTTTGAAATATCATTTTTGACTCTTTTATTTATATGCTTCACCTAGAACTAATAGAAAACATATTGGTTTGAAAATTATACATTTTCTCAAACATAATTGTATTTTTATCCCATAAAAATTTTCATAAAAATATTTATTGCAAGGAATTTAAAACAATATGTTAAGTTATGAAAAAATAGTGGAATGATTTAATGTACTTAGATATTAGTATGGCCTGTTTTTACTTGAAATACGACTTAGTTTAACATGGCTTTAAGAAAACTATTCTCATGTGTAACTCTAGTTCAACTTTTTAGTATTTATTCTTTTAATATTTACTCTTATAAATTAAAAATTTCATTAATAGAAAAGGAATAATTTTTTTGGTGTAACTGAGTATTTAGCAAAATTGGCTCACAACTGAAGATCTAGTAGCAAAATATCAGAACTTGTAATAATTTTTTCAATGTTTTTGCCAAATTTCTTTATTTAGTCTTTTTTTTTTAATATAAAATTGCAAATCTTAATTTCTGCACTTAGTTTTACAATTCAATTTCAATAAAATGATTAAAAGTGGAATACAGATTAGTTTCATAGATGATGTTAACCTTTGACAACCTAAAAATAAAAAAAAAGAATAAAAAAAAAAAAGAACAGGTTTGTAATGTAATTATATCAGTGCTTACATTATAATAAAACTATTTTTTATTATTCATTTCCATTTATTGATTTTTTTAAGAAAGGTAAATAATTGGTTCTGTCACTGGTGATATATGTATTTTCAATGATAGACAATCATTCTATTTTTAAAGTCCTTAATTTTTACAAAAAAAGTCCTTAAAAGTGCTTAATTTTATCTTTGTCAAAAGAGTGGGAGTCCTGTCTTCCATTAGTGTTTGCACTGATTGTGATTCCATTTTGCAGTCTTTGTATTTCTGCTTTTTCATTCATTTTTTAAAACTGCAGCAACGCAAGTTTCAACTTTTTCGTCTGCTTATAAATAAACATCAACACTTGATATTTGAGGCATTTTCCCCAAACAGTAACAAATCCTAATTTTGCACCAGCAGTTAATTGTTTCTATTCTTAAAACCAAATAACTTTATTTATTTTTTTAAAACAATGTTGGTGAAATTTCTGAATGACATTCTTCTGCCTGTTTTAAAAAAGATTTAAATAGGCATTATTCACATTATCAGAATAACATTTGCGATGAGACCATCAAAACACGACAATACACATCAGGAAGATACTGAAACAATGATAGGAGGTTTGACTGTATTATTTTAAAAACACTTTGGCTTGAAACCAAATTTATTTTTTTATTCCATGTGCTTGATTGAAGTTTTAAACATGACTACTTATAAAAGATCCGACTTTTATAAATAGAAATATTAAGTTGATGATGAATGATTTAGAATTAATTCTTCTTTCAGTTGCCTAAGACTTGTAAGAAATTAACTTGTCTTGTCAAAGAACTGCAAAATAAATTGCAAATAAAAGATGAATGAATCAAGGAACTGAACAAAAAACATTGCCTTCTGCAGAGTAATTTCTGCAATGACAATTGAATTTTCATATATATATTGTATATAAGTTGATTTGACATTTTTTGTGTATATTTAGTTTTCATTTTTTTTTATCCAAGTGATATTTACTCTATTAGCATTTTTATTCTCTTGAGTTTTATTTTTTTTAGAAAGAGAAATCTGAGTAATATCTTTTTGTTTTTCTTCCGAATTCTCATTTTTTATGAAGAAGCTCTGTTCTTGTATCTTTTTTAGAATCCTCAAGCGTATAAAAATGCTTTTGAGCCTTTTTGTAGTAAACTTTTCTTCTACTTTAAAAAGATTGAAAATTATTTATGTTATTAATTAATAAGCAACTTCGTAAATTGCCAGCTATGAGCCTGTAGTCTATTGTTACAGAAAGCATTTGAATCTAAAATACTGAATTTCTTACTCAGGAATTTCAAATCTATTTTTAATTAGCTTAATATTTTAAACTGATGTTTTCACAGATTAGTGACATTAAAGTTAATGTATTAAAGTTAATCAATTACAAAATAAGTAATTAATGCTTATTTTATTAATCAAAGCTCATTATCTAAACATTTATAATATGAAAAAACACAAACTGCATATTTTAAAAACATTAAAGGCCTAGATAAATGCTTAAAACTAATCAAAATATCATCACTGCCAATAAATTGTTTTAAAATGTAATTTTAAATTAGTTTTGTAGCAAAATAATAATTTTGAATTTCTAACAAATATTAGAGCAGAAAGTTATGAAATAAATATATGAATAACTGTATAGTTATATAGAGCTATTTTATAATTATGTATTTAATGTTACTGACTTTTTTTTTTTGTTGAAGAAAACATGCCTGTAGCAAAACAAAATATGTAGTGCACTCAAAAGTAAATAATAAAAGTAACAATTTGCTCAGAATTTTTTTTTCTTAGCTGGTTTAATAATAGAAAAGTGTATGTTTATTTATTATAAGAAAAATATTTAAACAATATAAGAATATTAATTCTGAAAGGTCAACAATCCACAAGATAATCTGAATCCAACAAAAGAGAAAGTTTAAGAAATTAAATGCATAGTTAATGCAAAAGGGGGAAAATATGTCACTTATTGTTTATTTAACAAGTCATTGGCTGATAAAAGTTTACTTATTTTTAACCACCTAACTAATTTGCTTATATTTTGACTTAGTTTTGTCAATGATATTTGTACAATCTATTTTCTCATATTTTAATGAATTTCTCTAAATTTAGTTGTAGCATTATTTTCCTTGACCACCATGTTTTATATATATATAAAAAAGATATATATGTGATATAATTATATATATTTATTAATGTTTTATACATTTGTAACTGTTTTATACAGCATTTTTCATCCTCTGTGCATTTCCTTTTGGTTTTAATTATATTACATTATATTATTCGTTACATGTTATTAATTATGAAAATTATGTTATTTCCTTCTTTTTTTTATGAGAATGGACCAAACTATTTATCTTTTCCCCTTTACTATGTGTTCAAATACTTTTCAAAACAAAACCATGCTGTTTCGTTTTTTGTAATAATTTTTTTAACTATCTGCTCTTATCTGCATTATTTTCATAACTTGGCATGTAAATTCTATTCCTCTTTAAAATATTTGTTTTCTTGGCTTGATCCTAAATATCATGCTTTTTGATGTATTGTATATAAAAAAGTATCTATGCTTTTTATTTATTTAAACTGTAAAATTAAATTTCATGTTTTAAATGCATAATTGTTTAAAAAAAAATTTCCCCTCATGTTAACATCATTTGTAAACATTAAAATGTCAACATTTATAAATTCAAAGAGAAATAAAATTCAATTTGAACAAAACAATTTTTTATTTTGTTTGCAAAAATATTATTATATAAGTATATATATATATATTTTTTTTGTTTGTGAAGAAGAACATTGTAAGTAAAACTAGGAAAGTTTTATTTTAAATATATATATATAATTTTTATCATAATAAGAGAGAGCCTAATACTGATTTTAAAAAATGATCTTAAAAGTTTCTGAGTTATTTCCGTTAACTTTGTAATATTTGATTAATTTTTTTAATTTAATTTTCTGAATTGATAATAGGTTTTTTTTGCTCTTTTATTCGATGGCATTATTTTCTGATTTAATGTATAGGGATTTAAAACTTCCTGCATGTCTTTTGCTTCTTTTTGAGTGCCTGTAAAAGTGGTTCAAATAAGGGTGCATTTTTCTGAATGAAATTTTTTTTAATTTCTCAAAGGAAAATTGAGAAGTTTTGTATTGCTTTTACTTTTTTGTGTGGCTGACTGATTCTTTTTCAGAATGTGTATAAAGTTTTAGAAAATATAATTTGTAATCTCATTTAAACTATATTTACACTTGCACTGTAATTTCATTCAAACTGTGATGAGTTAGATACAAATCTTGTCTATAAGATTAAAGACTGAATTTAGAATTACATCAGTATTAAAAAAATCTGCGCCCACTCCTGATTTGTAATTATACATCTACTAAATGCACCTAATCATTGAACTCACCTTTTGAAAAAAAAAAATTCTAGTTGTATTCCATTGAAATGTGCTACATTTTTTTATTAGTCCCAATAGAACTTGAAACTTCCACAAAATGTCATTGTGTAATTGTTATAAATATTTTATAAAATCTTTGCTTGTGAGGTTGATTCATTAACATTGTTGATAATTTGGAAATGGATAATGCACTGTTCTGATAAAAAAAAAAATAAAACATTTTTTTTTCTACCCTTGCAGAAAGTTGCATTTCAATGACTTTTTATTGGTTGATAAAAAGCTGCTATGATTCTATGGAAGCACTATTTACTTTCACATGTGTAATCCTTTAGAATTTCATACCTCACATTAAGAACCAGATTTTGATGAGATTAGAACTCTTCAATCTCTTTTTTTTTTTAAAAAATGTTTGTGTCAATATATTTCTCATTCTTTAATATTTATTTTTGTTATTTTAGCTCTTGTTTTAATATGTAAGTACATTCTGAGTTTTTTCTAACTTTTTGCTTTCAATTGGAATGAGAGGCTAACATGCTAAGTGCTATATCTAGATTATATTACAATTAAATGTAGTTTTAAAAGGAAAAAAAAGTTTTTGATTGAAATTTTTATTGAAAAAAATATTTAAATAAAATAAATAATTATTAGTTAATAAAGAAAGAACTATTTAATAAAAAAATAATTATTAAGTTTCTTTTTATTTATTTACTTTTTTAACAATAAACTTTAAAGCATCATTAGGTTTTTTTTCTTCATGTTATCCAAAGTTGAGTTTATGGTTATGAATTAAAAAAGCCTAGAATGGTAACTACACACAAAAATTATGTGTGCCAACTATCATAAATGTATAAAAGTTAAATACTTGGTGTCTCTTTTAAATATAAATTTAATATATTTGTTTCCCTTTTTCTATATTAATAAAATTGAGTTTTATTTCCGATAGTTTTATTTGAATAGTAACCACATAACTACTTATCTTTTGCGATAAATATGTTCATAAAGAATGTTGTTTTGTTTTTTTTCAGAAACACCTGTGCTTATAATGTGGAAAATTTGTTCCTGAAATCACTGTTCTGCATCTGAGAACCTTTTATCAGAAACAATGTAAATTATTATTTTATGTTTTTTAAAAATTAAAAAAAGCTATAATTTTAAGGGATTTTAAATTTTTTCAGGGTTTGAGAGAAACTATAAATCTAGAACAATTTACTGCTGAAAATAAATATTAAATACAATAAAGTTTGAAATGTGTGAATTAAAATTCATTTCTCTAAAAAAATATTCTGCTAAAGCAGAAAGTAAAGAAATAAAAATAAGGAATATTTTTGAGTTTCATCAGTTTTATCTTCTTTTTTTTTTTAAGAAAATAGAACATTAAAAATGAAATTGTGTAAAAGAATCACTGGATAAACTAAAAATTTGGAGTTACAGACATTTTAAATCTAAAATGAAATAAAATAAATTGTCATTTAAAGCGATGTTCTAAAAATTAAAACGGAGAGTTGAATTTTTTTTTTTCGAATACCAACGTTGAATAGAAAACTAAAAAGAAGACTGCGGATTTTCGATTTTAATGTAAAATTAGGAACTTTTCTGATGGTGCAGTTTCTTATCAATGAGAAACTATTCCAGTAAAACCATTTTGTACCTTGTTAAAAAGAGAAGAAAACCACGAAAACTTTCTCAGTTGGACCAATGATTTAGGAAATATATAACGTGACAGGTTAAAAATTGAAATTATGAAATTAAAGAGTAAAAAAAAAACATATGTAGAAAATTCAATTTATACTTAACGCTTACTTATTACATTCATACGTGCCTCAGTTTAGTTACAAGCGTGAATGTACTCAAAATATATTTAAATGTTCTCAAATGAGCTGCTTAAAGTTATGAAACCTATACACGGGTTTTAACAGCTTTATAGGCGTGTTCTTTCGTAAAAATAGTAAGATTTTAAGAACTTGATGAGAATTCTTATTTATGGAATTCAATGAATTATTTAATGTATTTATGAAGCGTTTCAAAAAAATTTTTTGCCTTGTAAAAAATTGCTGTAATTTCTGCAGAAAATTTGCATGAATTTTTTTCACAGTAACGATAAGGACGTTGGACCCACGTTCATGAGAACTGGAGTTTGAATTTAGCCAGCCAAAAACTCCCTGTGTGGTAAATGGTGCACTTTAAATCTATGATGTCACAAAGTATTCCATGTTCCCAAAAAAAAAAGTTATACCTAGGGGGTACTGAATTGGAGATTGATTGTTCTCTGGCTCAGGTGAGAATTACGATCTGTGGAAGATTGAATGCATGTATGAATGGGTCCATCCTGTAAACGGGTGGGACGTAGGGGTGTGGCAGAAGTCGAATTCTTGGCCCACTGAAAAACAAGAACAATCGCATCCTTTTCCTTAATTTCCAGCGACAGCAGCAATACTTTTTGCTGTAAAAGATTGTGTTCATGACGTGTTCCAGATAAGTGCCGACTGAAATCATTTGTCGCCATTTTCAGTTGGTTGAAGAACATTCGGTGTGTTTAGCACTTGTCTTTTTTATTAATTAAATTTTATGTTATTTTCTTAAAACGTTTTAGGAGGAAATACTCAAAAAGTGAAATTAACCATAAGGGGATCAAACTTTCGACCTCTTCTCTCACCAAACTTAGGGACCCTATTTTCCATATTGCGGCAATCTCCTTTATTTTGGGTGTCAGAAAAAATACGTTATTGTATCTGATATTTCGTAACTTAAAGTATCATCTGCACTAACTAATTAACAGATTACCTCAACCCTTGAAGTTGTTGTCATTGGATCAAAAGTTAATCGAGGTGTTTTTGCTTATTTATATTTTTGCGCACTGTACATTAGTTTAGTTCTACTATAATCTTTCACAAGATGTTCAAAAATAACAGTGAAAACACATGAAATGCGAAAAAATTAACATGCAAGTGCACAGCAACTGCATGGATTTCCACATGAAAAAAAGCTTTTCCGCTAAAGCGTTTTGTTTAATATACTTCTTTAAAGAAAGAAAGGAGTACGATCTGAGAGAGGTCGTCAACTTTGTCAGTGGAACTATTATATGTTTATCTATTAGAACAGATTTAAAGAAAGGAGTACGATCTGAGAGAGGTCGTCAACTTTGTCAGTGGAACTATTATATGTTTATCTATTAGAACAGATAGATAAATAATTTATGTAATATGTATTGTTGTTTTTCTTGTCGTCGTTTATAAAGACAGATGCGGTGCGATTGTTCGTGTTTTCCAGTGGTGCCATCTATGGTCCAGAATTTGACTTCTGCCACACCCGTTTATAGGGCGGACCCATTCGTACAACTATTCATTTATCCACAGATCGTAATTTTGACCTGAACCGGAGAATCTTCATTTCAGTACTCCCAGAGGTTTCCCTTTCTAAGAGAACATGGAGGATTTTGTGATCCGACAGATTCAACGTGCACCATTCTTGCGCGGGGAGTATGTAGATATAATTTTTGTATTATTATTCCTTTTTGTAATTTAAGCGTTTGTTGTTGCTGTCGGCCATTTAGGCAGAGGGAGTGCGTTTTGTTCTTTTTTTCCAGTGGTGCCATCTATGGCTAAAAATTCGACTTCTTCTACACCCGTTTATAGGGCGCACTCATTCATACATTCACAGATCGTAATTTTGACCTGAACCAAAAAACGATCAATCTCCAAACCCCCAGAGGTATTGATTTGTTATGGGAACATGGAGGACTTTATGACCTGAAAGATTTAACGTGCACCAGTCACCATTTACTACATGAAGAGTCTTCGGCCGGCTGGATTCGTCTTATGTAATATGTATCTACTATTACTATGGAAAGCTACCTAATCGGTGCTGGAAGATAATTTTAAAGTTGACAGTTAGGTCCGACTGGGAGAGTCTTCTAACGTTTGAACTTTAAATTTGGTGAAAATTATCGAAATTCTCCTAACACTGTTTTGAGGGCTGGGATAACCTGGTTGGTAGAGCACTAGGCCCATGTCCAAGAGGTTGTGGGTTCGATGCCCATCGCGTTCGACCAGTCTCGCCGCGTAGTAAATGGTGACTGATGCACATTAAATGTGTCGAGGCACAAAGTCCTCTATGTTTCCATAACAAATCAATACTTCTAGGGGTACTAATCGAGGAGTTTCCTTGTCTTTTGGATTGGGTTCAAAATGACAAGGCTACGGAGTTAACATTAGTAGTCGTAAACCCATTAAATTGGGTCGGTTGTTTAACGACGGTTATAAAATGAAATAAAAAATTCAATCAAATTGAGCCGTGATGTGTCAGGGGATAGAGGCGAGCACTCCTTCCAATGAGGTGAACCGGGTTCGAATTTCAGCGATTGCGGGTAGATACGAATTCCGCATCCGAATTGCACCGACCAGTGCTGAAATATACTCAGTGGTAGACAGATCATGGGTTAGAGTCCCCTTGCCGTCTGGCTAGCCGTGGGAGTAAAATGCGGGTCAGTCCTCCGTGAAGACAAATTTCTCCCAATTTCTTGATACTGGAAATCTCTTACTTTCTGGATTAGGTTCAAACTTGCAAGGCTACGGAGTTGGCGACGGCGGTTATAAAATAAAATTCAATTAGTAAAATTTTTTGAAAGCTACATTTATATTTATACCTAATCACTATTTATTTAATATTTTGATTATTTCTTCTAAGTTATTCAAGCAAAATGTCACTGAATAAGTTCGCTGTTTTTAAAATAGTTTTTGTAGTTTTGTTTTTTCCCCTTCATTTTTCATTGGCAACTTAATGTTAATTCAAATGAGCTGTTTTTCTTTTCATTTGCGTCCAGCAAGTCTTGAAATTGAGCGCCTATTTTTAAGCGCGTGAAATATGTCGAATGTTATTTCCAATCAGTATAGTTTTAAAACAAATGAAGTTTTTAATTAAGTGATATCATACCACTTTAGCTTCCTGCGATTTTTTTAAATAAATGCACTAGTAGTGTCCAATAAACTTTTAATACTAAGAAAGTAAACAAATTTAATTGTAAAGAAAAGTGTTTCTCTTATAGCCATTTTCAATGTTTGTATAATTTGTTTGTTTTTTTCTAAACTTTCACAAAACTAAAATTGAAAAAATGAAATAAAATATATATCAATAAAAGAGAAAGTAAATCATATTCTAACATTTAAGCAAAATTAATAGATCTATAAATAAATAGAAATAAATAAATTAATTAACTAACTAAATGAAATAAATAAACAAAATAAAATAAATAAGAAAAAAAAATTAATTATACTAATATTTTACTAAAATTAATTGCAATAATACAAAATCATATACAATACAAATTTAAGAACTAATTTGAGTAAAACTTCAATCTAAAGATAAAAAAACTGTTAGTAATTAAATCAATATTAATAACCTAAATAATAAAATGAAGTTGTGTTACAGCAGCACAAAATTACTCAGCAGTGAATTGAAACAAAACTACTTTTAAGTTTACTAAAGCTAAACGTTAGAGTAATTAAAAGTATTTAAAGAAAAAAGTGCAAAAAATACTCTAGCTTAAAATATCACTTACAATTCAAAATAAAATTACATATTATATGTTTTGGCTATAACTTTTTAATAAAATGGGTGTATCAGTTTTCAACAGACAGCAGGAGAAATCGATCACCATTTTTATCAAGAGAGCTTCTAAAGCAAGACGTAAAAGAATTAAATTCAGAGATTTCAAATTTCGTAAAGTTTATGACTTTTATATTTTCCATTTCAGGAGCAATTTGTGAATCGTAGGGATCCATGATTGACAGAATTGTTTCTGAAAGACCAAATGCTTTCGATGGAGATGAAGAAGTTGTTGGAAAAACAGACCAGCGAATGTTTGTGTTCGCAAATGGTGCACCATCTGGGCACTTGTCCCTTCGAAAGATTTTTAAGGCAGCCCTTATTTTGATGTTTGAACCTTCATATCATATGCATTTTATTAACAATTCATCCTCATCATCGTCATTAACAAAATTTTGTGCTTCAAGAGTGATTGAAAAAATAACAAATCAAGAATGTTGCCTTGGTTTAAAAAATAGTGTATTGTATCTGTGTGTAATCCTGTATTTTAATAAATGAGAATATAGTATTTAACGTAAAGTTGACTTTTTTTCGCTGGGAAATGCTTGCAGAACATTTGCACAAATTAATAAGTCCTGTTGCAGAACATTTGAAAATATTCTGCGTATGGGCCTCAGCCTTCGGGTCAACGGTGAGATGTTTTCGCGGTTTTCCTCTCACTATAACGCAAATGCGAATTAGTTTCATCAAAGAGACCTCCGCGAAGGCTAGTTTGTCCCAATGCTTGATCTATGAGTTCTCTTGTCTTCTGGGCTGGGTTCAAAATTACAAGGCTACATAGTTGAACACAGATAATCGTAAACTCAGAATTGCGTCTACTGCTCAATGCCGGCAATATAATAAAAATGTTATTAGGTAGACCTGCAATCCACAGCCTGATTTTTTTTATTAGTACTAGTATGAGTGAAATATTTTTAAAAATCTAATCACATATACTTTATGAGTTAACAAAAAATGTGAGGTAAAGTATATTTGAGAACATACATCCCTTTGAATTATCACACAAAGAAAGAAAAAAACACATAAATTATACAAATAAACTATCTTACCAATACATTCAAGAATTCTTTATAAAAAGTGTTAAGAACAAACAAATATTTGCATACTTTATAGTTTTCTAGTAACAATGTTCTAAATTTGAAAAATAGTATATTTAATTAAGATAAAGAATAGATCGATTTTCCGAAAATCCATAACATCTCATAATCACCCACAATCTTATTAGGTCCCTGCAGAAGGGATTCACCACCTACTGCGATATTCCCCCCCCCCTCCCTTGTCGGGAAACTATGACATAGAAAAAAAGAGAGGAATTGAAAGGCCATTATAAAAAGAAACAATACAATTTTTTCAACAATCTGACTGGTTTGGATGTTTTTCATCTTACCTTCCAATATCCATTTAACATTATTTTATTGAGATTTATCATTGAGGGGTGAGTAGCCAGATTTTTCAGCAAAAAATAAGCACCGTTTAAGTATTTTTCACGCACTCAACAGATATTTTTAATCACTTTCCAAAAAAAAAATTATGATTAGGATCTGTGGAGTAATAAAAATTATTTCTTTATATCTTTTAAAGTTCTTTATTTATAAACATAAAACCAACAAAATTCAAAAACATCATTTTCAAGGACTCTACATAAGACTAATGGTAACCGACCTACCCCCGAAGGAGTTTTCGGATAAGGGTTTCACCCGTTGTCACGTGAACTAAACACTACAAATTACAGTAAAGTAAAATCAAAACCAAAAAGATTGATACACATAGGAAAAAATCACGAAATCGAAATGATCAAACAGATAAAAATAAAACAGAATCCTCAAAAAAAGTTAAAAGGTCAGGTAAAATAACAAATGGTAAAAATGCGATAAATCACATTAAAAACCTATAAAACAAAAATAAGCTTAATAAAATAAGACTTTGCATAAGCATGATAAAGTAACTAGTTTCTGATAAATTTTGCAGAGAAAATTATGAAAATCATGCATTTTTTGTAATTTAGAACAACAATCGATACGGCAAAGAAAAATTCTCCTTTTAAAAGATAGAAAATCAAGTACTTTTTACAAACCCCGGATAAACAAAGCACCTTTAAGGGCTTTTAAATAAAGTAAATAAAAAATAAGCACTTTTTAAAAACGCTATACGCACCCTGGAGAAAACGTAGCGATTGAACATTGATTTAACATTTCGATATTGTTTTGTTTCTACCTATGGTTGGTGCCTCTAAATGATGTCGCATATGGATGGGAGGAAGAGGGTTCGTGAAATTGTGACAGTTTCTAACAAAAAGGAAGGGAAACATAATAAAGTTTGCTTTAAAAAAAAAAATTTAAGGCAGTAAATTTAAGCACTTTATTTTTTATCAAAATAAGTCTATAAATAATATATATTATTGTTGTACTCACAAACGTTTTTGTTACACATAGTTGTTTAAAAATAAAATAGGAAACACAATCTATAAAATAATGCTTTATATTTTGAGAGCTACTAAATATATTTTTATGTAGTAAGTGACAAGAGGAGGTAGGGGTGAGTGTGACATTTGGATATGGTGAGTGTGACATTTTGTGATAAAAGGGTGGATGAAAAATACTTGGGAAAAAAATGTGTGAGACATCACTTATGAATGATCTCCTAACCAAAATATTAATTTGTGACCCACAAGATGCATATTTTTTTACATCATATTTAACGAAAATTCTAAAATTAAGCACACATTTTAGAATTATAGAGGAAAAAAAATTTAGTTATAGGAAAGGATTATTCTAGGATTATAGAAAGAAAAAAAATTCATTGAAAAGGCCATTTTTTTCCCACACTATCTAATTTATTTACTGCATTAACAAAGTCTGAAACTTCATCTAAGAAAGAAATTATTTAAACTTTGTAGCTTTTAATTCACAGATTAAATTTTTCAAATATTGAAGGTTATTCAGAACAGAAAACCACGATTTTTAAATGGCAGCTTTCTTAACTTGTTAAGCGTATTTGAAATTCTTATGGGCAGCGTTTTTAAAAAGAAAAACACATAATTATTCATATTTTGTTACAGTTATATCTTGAAATTATAAATATATTTGAAAAACTCTTCTTTACAATGTCGTTATTTTGTTAAACTCGTTGACCGATTTAAAATTCCAACACATGCTGTTTAAAATTTAGGAGCTTAGAATTACAAAATACACTCAAAAGATTAAATTCATAATGTGGCAATCTTAAATATATATCAATTTTAACTCAGTTTTAAATTTCACTCAATATCACTAAATTTTAAACTGAAGGTTAAACTAAGGAGAAGAATCAAAGGATGAACCAAACTTAGTTTGGCAATCTGCCAGGTGTTGCATAAGGGGGGAAAAACGAAAATTATTTTATCTTTTAGGGAATTAATTCTATTGTCATTTTAATTTAACTGTCAAAATACTCAGGGGTGAAGAAAAAAAGAATTTCTATTAAAATCATTTTGCCAAATATATATTAAAAAAAACTTTAAAATGCAATAAACAAAAAAAGTACGCTACATTAGAAACATGCATAAGTTAAGCATTCGGTTAATTTTTTAAATTTCATGAATTTATCTGTAAATCAAACCACGTTTAATCTTTTCGAAAGCTTATTTCATCTAAAGCGTGACGTCAATAAACTACTATGAAAATATGTATATAGTAAGGTTCTTTATAGTTATATAGTTTTTTCCCCTCCCGATTTTAAAATGGTATATGTTTCTCCCTAATAACCTGTAATGTTACGTAATTTATCCTCAGTGGTAGAAGGATCATGGGTTGGAGTCAGGCTAACCATCGGACGTTTTCGTGGTTTTCCTCCCCATGTAACGCAGATGCGGGGTAGTTCTATCAAAAAGTTCTCCGCGAAAGCAAATTTCTCCCATTACTGTATTCAGGAGTTTCCTTGTCTTCTGGATTGAGCTCTAAATTACAAGGCTAAGGAGTTGAACATTAGTAGCCGTAAACTCAAATTTGGGTCTGCTGTTCAACAACGGCCATAAAGTATAAAATAACCCGCAATGAGCATTGGGGGCTCAAGGGATAGAGTATTCGCCTTCCAATGAGGGTGAACTGGGTGCGAATCCCAGAGATGGCTGGTGGATACGAATACCGCACACGGTTCGCACCGACCACAATGCTGATGTAAAATATCCTTAGTGGTAGACGTATCATAGGTTTGAATTCCCTTGCTGTCAGGCAAACCGTGGTCAGACACCACTTTTGCGATACATCTGAGCAGTGTTAAGAATCTCTATAAGTTGGTGTTGCTAAGTCTCGAATGTTGGAGCTCCAGTCAATATGTCATCCATGTATAGGTCATTACACAAAAGTGATGCGGCCAATGAAAACTTTTTACCCTCGTGGATGGAAATTCGTTTAAGAGTTCTCATTGCTAAATATGGGGCACTCACAGTTCCGTATGTGACGGTGTTTAGCTGCTACACCTTAACGGGTTTGTCAATCTCCACAAATTTCTTTTTAATTTTCTGTGATTCTCTTCAATGTCAATAAGGCGGTGCATACGACGAATGTCTGCCCGTGAACGCACATCTGTGCTTTCTAAATCTCACTAACGACGAAATAATGTCATCCTGAATGACTCCACTATTGTATCGAATGGAGCTGACAGAAATTCGATCAGGTAGTTAAGGCCGATGAATTGAATACTATTCGTAGTTTTGTTGTGTGCTCTTTTGAGCAAAGAAAAATAATTATTTTTACTTTTTTTTTCTTTTTTTTTTATTTAACTTTTTTTACATTTAGTATTTCGATATTTCAACGTGAATAAAGTGTTTGATATATAACAATAATTATTCTTCTTTGGGAAATAAGGAAAATTAGCTATAAAACGGATAAATTTCGACTCCGGAGATACGCACACGACTCACTCCGTAACTCCCTTTAATATTAACTTATAATTTTCAAACTCGGCGAGAAATTAGAGTTTTATATACCAAACAATTGTACCAAAAAGAATTTTTATACACTAATTAGGGGGCACATAATGAGCCCAAATAGATTTCGTTAATTAAAATGAAGGAAGTTCTTTAATCTATATATTCGTGATAGCAACGTGTGAGTCGTGGTGTGGTTGTTTGCGCCATGGCTAAAGAAGTTAGTTGCCTCGGGGGTCAGGGGTTCGGTCCTGGTCACGGATTAATTTATAATTTTTTTTCCATTTACTGTATTTTATTTTTTAAAATTTACTTTTCGATATTTCACCGTGATTAAAGTGTTATATGTATGAAAATAATTAGTTTTCTATGGGAAAGAGGGAATAATGGCTGAAAAACGGATAAATTTCGACCCCGGAGCTACTCACACGATTTACTCCGTAACTCCCTTTAATATTAACTTATAATTTTCAAACTCGGTCTGAAATTAGAGTTTTATACACCAAACAATCGTACCAAAAAGAATTTTTATACACTAATTAGGGGGCACATAATGAGCCAAAATAGATTTCTTTAATTAACCGAAAGGAAGTTCTTTAAGCTATATATTCGGAAAAGCACCGTGTGAGTCGTGGTGTGGATGTTTGCGCCATGGCTAAAGAAGTTAGTTGCCTCGGACGTCAGGGGTTCGGTCCTGGACACGGATTAATTTATAATTTTTTTTTCCATTTACTGTATTTTAATTTTTTAAATTTACTTTTCGATATTTCACCGTGTTTAAAGTGTTATATGTATAAAAATAATTATTTTTCTATGGGAAAGAGGGAATAATGGCTGAAAAACGGATAAATTTCGACCCCGGAGCTACGTACACGACTTACTCCGTAACTCCCATTAATATTAACTTATAATTTTCAAAATTGGCCAGAAATTAGAGTTTTATACACCAAACAATCGCACCAAAAAGAATTTTGATGCACTAATTAGGGGGCACATAATGAGCCAAAATAGATTTTGTTAATTAAGCGGAAGGAAGTTCTTTAAGCTACATATTCGTGAAAGCAACGTGTGAGTCGTGGTGTGGTTGTTTGCGCCATGGCTGAAGATGTTAGTTGCCTCGGACGTCAGGGGTTCGGTCCTGGACACGGATTAATTTATAATTTTTTTTCTTCCATTTACTGTATTTTATTTTTTTAAATTTACTTTTCGATATATAACCGTGTTTAAAGTGTTATATGTATAAAAATAATTATTTTTCTATGGGAAAGAGGGAATAATGGCTGAAAAACGGATAAATTTCGACCCCGGAGCTACGCACAAGACTTACTCCGTAATTCCCTTTAATATTAACTTATAATTTTCAAACTCGGCCAGAAATTAGAGTTTTATATACCAAACAATCGTACCAAATAGAATTTTTATACGCTAATTAGGGGGCACATAATGAGCCAAAATAGTTTTCGTTAATTTACCGTAAGGAAGTTCTTTAAGCTATATATTCGTGAAAGCAACGTGTGAGTCGTGGTGTGGTTGTTTGCGCCGTGGCTAAAGAAGTTAGTTGCCTCGGACGTCAGGGGTTCGGTCCTGGACACGGATTAATTTATAATTTTTTTTTCCATTTACTGTATTTTATTTTTTAAAATTTACTTTTCGATATATAACCGTGTTTAAAATGTTATATGTATAAAAATAATTATTTTTCTATGGGAAAGAGGGAATAATGGCTGAAAAACGGATAAATTTCGACCCCGGAGCTACGCACAAGACTTACTCCGTAATTCCCTTTAATATTAACTTATAATTTTCAAACTCGGCCAGAAATTAGAGTTTTATATACCAAACAATCGTACCAAAAAGAATTTTTATACACTAATTAGGGGGCACATGGTGAGCCAAAGTAAATTTCGTTAATTACCCGAAAGGAAGTTCTTTAAGCTATATATTCGTGAAAGCAACGTATGAGTCGTGGTGTGGTTGTTTGCGCCAAGACTAAAGAAGTTAGTTGCCTCGGACGTCAGGGGTTCGGTCCTGGACACGGATTAATTTATAATTTTTTTTTTCCATTTACTGTATTTTATTTTTTAAAATTTACTTTTCGATATTTCACCGTGTTTAAAGTGTTATATGTATAAAAATAATTATTTTTCTATAGGAAAGAGGGAATAATGGCTGAAAAACGGATAAATTTCGACCCCGGAGCTACTCACACGACTTACTCCGTAACTTCTTTTAATATTAACTTATAATTTTCAAACTCGGCCAGAAATTAGAGTTTTATATACCAAACAATCGTACCAAAAAGAATTTTTATACACTAATTAGGGGGCACATAATGAGCCAAAATAGATTTCTTTAATTAACCGAAAGGAAGTTCTTTAAGCTATATATTCGGAAAAGCACCGTGTGAGTCGTGGTGTGGATGTTTGCGCCATGGCTAAAGAAGTTAGTTGCCTCGGACGTCAGGGGTTCGGTCCTGGACACGGATTAATTTATAATTTTTTTTTCCATTTACTGTATTTTAATTTTTTAAATTTACTTTTCGATATTTCACCGTGTTTAAAGTGTTATATGTATAAAAATAATTATTTTTCTATGGGAAAGAGGGAATAATGGCTGAAAAACGGATAAATTTCGACCCCGGAGCTACTCTCACGACTTACTCCGTAACTCCCTTTAATATTAACTTATAATTTTCAAACTCGGCCAGAAATTAGAGTTTTAAATACCAAACAATCGTACCAAAAAGAATTTTTATACACTAATTAGGGGGCACATAATGAGCCAAAATAGATTTCGTTAATTAACCGAAAGGAAGTTCTTTAAGCTATATATTCGTGAAAGCAACGTGTGAGTCGTGGTGAGGTTGTTTGCGCCATGGCTAAAGAAGTTAGTTGCCTCGGGGGTCAGGGGTTCGGTCCTGGTCACGGAATAATTTATAATTTTTTTTCCATTTACTGTATTTTATTTTTTTAAATTTACTTTTCGATATTTCACCGTGATTAAAGTGTTATATGTATAAAAATAATTATTTTTCTAAGGGAAAGAGGGAATAATGGCAGAAAAACGGATAAATTTCGACCCCGGAGCTACGTACACGACTTACTCCGTAACTCCCATTAATATTAACTTATAATTTTCAAAATTGGCCAGAAATTAGAGTTCTATACACCAAACAATCGCACCAAAAAGAATTTTGATGCACTAATTAGGGGGCACATAATGAGCCAAAATAGATTTTGTTAATTAAGCGGAAGGAAGTTCTTTAAGCTATATATTCGTGAAAGCAACGTGTGAGTCGTGGTGTGGTTGTTTGCGCCATGGCTGAAGATGTTAGTTGCCTCGGACGTCAGGGGTTCGGTCCTGGACACGGATTAATTTATAATTTTTTTTCTTCCATTTACTGTATTTTATTTTTTAAAATTTACTTTTCGATATATAACCGTGTTTAAAGTGTTATATGTATAAAAATATTTATTTTTCCATGGGAAAGAGGGAATAATGGCTGAAAAACGGATAAATTTCGACCCCGGAGCTACGCACAAGACTTACTCCGTAATTCCCTTTAATATTAACTTATAATTTTCAAACTCGGCCAGAAATTAGAGTTTTATATACCAAACAATCGTACCAAAAACAATTTTTATGCACTAATTAGGGGGCACATAATGAGCCAAAATAGATTTCGTTAATTAACCGAAAGGAAGTTCTTTAAGCTATATATTCGTGAAAGCAACGTGGGAGTCGTGGTGTGGTTGTTTGCGCCATGGGCAAAGAGGTTTGTTGCCTTGGACGTCAGGGGTTCGGTCCTGGACACGGATTAATTTATAATTTTTTTTTCCATTTACTGTATTTTATTTTTTAAAATTTACTTTTCGATATTTCACCGTGTTTAAAGTGTTATATGTATAAAAATAATTATTTTTCTATTGGAAAGAGGGAATAATGGCTGAAAAACGGATAAATTTCGACCCCGGAGCTACTCACACGACTTACTCCGTAACTTCTTTTAATATTAACTTATAATTTTCAAACTCGGCCAGAAATTAGAGTTTTATACTCCAAACAATCGTACCAAAAAGAATTTTTATGCACTAATTAGGGCGCACATAATGAGCCAAAATAGATTTCGTTAATTAAGCGGAAGGAAGTTCTTTAAGCTATATATTCGTGAAAGCAACGTGTGAGTCGTGGTGTGGTTGTTTGCGCCATGGCTAAAGAAGTTAGTTGCCTCGGACGTCAGGAGTTCGGTCCTGGACACGGATTAATTCATAATTTTTTTTTCCATTTACTGTATTTTATTTTTTAAAATTTACTTTTCGATATATAACCGTGTTTAAAATGTTATATGTATAAAAATAATTATTTTTCTATGGGAAAGAGGGAATAATGGCTGAAAAACGGATAAATTTCGACCCCGGAGCTACGCACAAGACTTACTCCGTAATTCCCTTTAATATTAACTTATAATTTTCAAACTCGGCCAGAAATTAGAGTTTTATATACCAAACAATCGTACCAAATAGAATTTTTATACGCTAATTAGGGGGCACATAATGAGCCAAAATAGTTTTCGTTAATTTACCGTAAGGAAGTTCTTTAAGCTATATATTCGTGAAAGCAACGTGTGAGTCGTGGTGTGGTTGTTTGCGCCATGGCTAAAGAGGTTAGTTGCCTTGGACGTCAGGGGTTCGGTCCTGGACACGGATTAATTTATAATTTTTTTTTCCATTTACTGTATTTTATTTTTTAAAATTTACTTTTCGATATTTCACCGTGTTTAAAGTGTTATATGTATAAAAATAATTATTTTTCTATGGGAAAGAGGGAATAATTTCTGAAAAACGGATAAATTTTGACCCCGGAGCTACTCACACGACTTACACCGTAACTCCCTTTAATATTAACTTATAATTTTCAAACTCGGCCAGAAATTAGAGTTTTATATACCAAACAATCGTACCAAAAAGAATTTTTATACACTAATTAGGGGGCACATGGTGAGCCAAAGTAAATTTCGTTAATTACCCGAAAGGAAGTTCTTTAAGCTATATATTCGTGAAAGCAACGTATGAGTCGTGGTGTGGTTGTTTGCGCCAAGACTAAAGAAGTTAGTTGCCTCGGGGGTCAGGGGTTCGGTCCTGGTCACGGAATAATTTATAATTTTTTTTCCATTTACTGTATTTTATTTTTTTAAATTTACTTTTCGATATTTCACCGTGATTAAAGTGTTATATGTATAAAAATAATTATTTTTCTAAGGGAAAGAGGGAATAATGGCTGAAAAACGGATAAATTTCGACCCCGGAGCTACGTACACGACTTACTCCGTAACTCCCATTAATATTAACTTATAATTTTCAAAATTGGCCAGAAATTAGAGTTCTATACACCAAACAATCGCACCAAAAAGAATTTTGATGCACTAATTAGGGGGCACATAATGAGCCAAAATAGATTTTGTTAATTAAGCGGAAGGAAGTTCTTTAAGCTATATATTCGTGAAAGCAACGTGTGAGTCGTGGTGTGGTTGTTTGCGCCATGGCTGAAGATGTTAGTTGCCTCGGACGTCAGGGGTTCGGTCCTGGACACGGATTAATTTATAATTTTTTTTCTTCCATTTACTGTATTTTATTTTTTAAAATTTACTTTTCGATATATAACCGTGTTTAAAGTGTTATATGTATAAAAATAATTATTTTTCCATGGGAAAGAGGGAATAATGGCTGAAAAACGGATAAATTTCGACCCCGGAGCTACGCACAAGACTTACTCCGTAATTCCCTTTAATATTAACTTATAATTTTCAAACTCGGCCAGAAATTAGAGTTTTATATACCAAACAATCGTACCAAAAAGAATTTTTATGCACTAATTAGGGGGCACATAATGAGCCAAAATAGATTTCGTTAATTAACCGAAAGGAAGTTCTTTAAGCTATATATTCGTGAAAGCAACGTGGGAGTCGTGGTGTGGTTGTTTGCGCCATGGGCAAAGAGGTTTGTTGCCTTGGACGTCAGGGGTTCGGTCCTGGACACGGATTAATTCATAATTTTTTTTCCATTTACTGTATTTTATTTTTTAAAATTTACTTCTCGATATTTCACCGTGATTAAAGTGTTATATGTATAAAAATAATTAGTTTTCTATGGGAAAGAGGGAATAATGGCTGAAAAACGGATAAATTTCGACCCCGGAGCTACTCACACGATTTACTCCGTAACTCCCTTTAATATTAACTTATAATTTTCAAACTCGGTCTGAAATTAGAGTTTTATACACCAAACAATCGTACCAAAAAGAATTTTTATACACTAATTAGGGGGCACATAATGAGCCAAAATAGATTTCTTTAATTAACCGAAAGGAAGTTCTTTAAGCTATATATTCGGAAAAGCACCGTGTGAGTCGTGGTGTGGATGTTTGCGCCATGGCTAAAGAAGTTAGTTGCCTCGGACGTCAGGGGTTCGGTCCTGGACACGGATTAATTTATAATTTTTTTTTCCATTTACTGTATTTTAATTTTTTAAATTTACTTTTCGATATTTCACCGTGTTTAAAGTGTTATATGTATAAAAATAATTATTTTTCTATGGGAAAGAGGGAATAATGGCTGAAAAACGGATAAATTTCGACCCCGGAGCTACGTACACGACTTACTCCGTAACTCCCATTAATATTAACTTATAATTTTCAAAATTGGCCAGAAATTAGAGTTTTATACACCAAACAATCGCACCAAAAAGAATTTTGATGCACTAATTAGGGGGCACATAATGAGCCAAAATAGATTTTGTTAATTAAGCGGAAGGAAGTTCTTTAAGCTATATATTCGTGAAAGCAACGTGTGAGTCGTGGTGTGGTTGTTTGCGCCATGGCTGAAGATGTTAGTTGCCTCGGACGTCAGGGGTTCGGTCCTGGACACGGATTAATTTATAATTTTTTTTCTTCCATTTACTGTATTTTATTTTTTTAAATTTACTTTTCGATATATAACCGTGTTTAAAGTGTTATATGTATAAAAATAATTATTTTTCTATGGGAAAGAGGGAATAATGGCTGAAAAACGGATAAATTTCGACCCCGGAGCTACGCACAAGACTTACTCCGTAATTCCCTTTAATATTAACTTATAATTTTCAAACTCGGCCAGAAATTAGAGTTTTATATACCAAACAATCGTACCAAATAGAATTTTTATACGCTAATTAGGGGGCACATAATGAGCCAAAATAGTTTTCGTTAATTTACCGTAAGGAAGTTCTTTAAGCTATATATTCGTGAAAGCAACGTGTGAGTCGTGGTGTGGTTGTTTGCGCCGTGGCTAAAGAAGTTAGTTGCCTCGGACGTCAGGGGTTCGGTCCTGGACACGGATTAATTTATAATTTTTTTTTCCATTTACTGTATTTTATTTTTTAAAATTTACTTTTCGATATATAACCGTGTTTAAAATGTTATATGTATAAAAATAATTATTTTTCTATGGGAAAGAGGGAATAATGGCTGAAAAACGGATAAATTTCGACCCCGGAGCTACGCACAAGACTTACTCCGTAATTCCCTTTAATATTAACTTATAATTTTCAAACTCGGCCAGAAATTAGAGTTTTATATACCAAACAATCGTACCAAAAAGAATTTTTATACACTAGTTAGGGGGCACATGGTGAGCCAAAGTAAATTTCGTTAATTACCCGAAAGGAAGTTCTTTAAGCTATATATTCGTGAAAGCAACGTATGAGTCGTGGTGTGGTTGTTTGCGCCAAGACTAAAGAAGTTAGTTGCCTCGGACGTCAGGGGTTCGGTCCTGGACACGGATTAATTTATAAGTTTTTTTTTCCACTTACTGTATTTTATTTTTTAAAATTTACTTTTCGATATTTCACCGTGTTTAAAGTGTTATATGTATAAAAATAATTATTTTTCTATAGGAAAGAGGGAATAATGGCTGAAAAACGGATAAATTTCGACCCCGGAGCTACTCACACGACTTACTCCGTAACTTCTTTTAATATTAACTTATAATTTTCAAACTCGGTCAGAAATTAGAGTTTTATATACCAAACAATCGTACCAAAAAGAATTTTTATACACTAATTAGGGGGCACATAATGAGCCAAAATAGATTTCTTTAATTAACCGAAAGGAAGTTCTTTAAGCTATATATTCGGAAAAGCACCGTGTGAGTCGTGGTGTGGATGTTTGCGCCATGGCTAAAGAAGTTAGTTGCCTCGGACGTCAGGGGTTCGGTCCTGGACACGGATTAATTTATAATTTTTTTTTCCATTTACTGTATTTTAATTTTTTAAATTTACTTTTCGATATTTCACCGTGTTTAAAGTGTTATATGTATAAAAATAATTATTTTTCTATGGGAAAGAGGGAATAATGGCTGAAAAACGGATAAATTTCGACCCCGGAGCTACTCTCACGACTTACTCCGTAACTCCCTTTAATATTAACTTATAATTTTCAAACTCGGCCAGAAATTAGAGTTTTAAATACCAAACAATCGTACCAAAAAGAATTTTTATACACTAATTAGGGGGCACATAATGAGCCAAAATAGATTTCGTTAATTAACCGAAAGGAAGTTCTTTAAGCTATATATTCGTGAAAGCAACGTGTGAGTCGTGGTGAGGTTGTTTGCGCCATGGCTAAAGAAGTTAGTTGCCTCGGGGGTCAGGGGTTCGGTCCTGGTCACGGAATAATTTATAATTTTTTTTCCATTTACTGTATTTTATTTTTTTAAATTTACTTTTCGATATTTCACCGTGATTAAAGTGTTATATGTATAAAAATAATTATTTTTCTAAGGGAAAGAGGGAATAATGGCAGAAAAACGGATAAATTTCGACCCCGGAGCTACGTACACGACTTACTCCGTAACTCCCATTAATATTAACTTATAATTTTCAAAATTGGCCAGAAATTAGAGTTCTATACACCAAACAATCGCACCAAAAAGAATTTTGATGCACTAATTAGGGGGCACATAATGAGCCAAAATAGATTTTGTTAATTAAGCGGAAGGAAGTTCTTTAAGCTATATATTCGTGAAAGCAACGTGTGAGTCGTGGTGTGGTTGTTTGCGCCATGGCTGAAGATGTTAGTTGCCTCGGACGTCAGGGGTTCGGTCCTGGACACGGATTAATTTATAATTTTTTTTCTTCCATTTACTGTATTTTATTTTTTAAAATTTACTTTTCGATATATAACCGTGTTTAAAGTGTTATATGTATAAAAATAATTATTTTTCCATGGGAAAGAGGGAATAATGGCTGAAAAACGGATAAATTTCGACCCCGGAGCTACGCACAAGACTTACTCCGTAATTCCCTTTAATATTAACTTATAATTTTCAAACTCGGCCAGAAATTAGAGTTTTATATACCAAACAATCGTACCAAAAACAATTTTTATGCACTAATTAGGGGGCACATAATGAGCCAAAATAGATTTCGTTAATTAACCGAAAGGAAGTTCTTTAAGCTATATATTCGTGAAAGCAACGTGGGAGTCGTGGTGTGGTTGTTTGCGCCATGGGCAAAGAGGTTTGTTGCCTTGGACGTCAGGGGTTCGGTCCTGGACACGGATTAATTTATAATTTTTTTTTCCATTTACTGTATTTTATTTTTTAAAATTTACTTTTCGATATTTCACCGTGTTTAAAGTGTTATATGTATAAAAATAATTATTTTTCTATTGGAAAGAGGGAATAATGGCTGAAAAACGGATAAATTTCGACCCCGGAGCTACTCACACGACTTACTCCGTAACTTCTTTTAATATTAACTTATAATTTTCAAACTCGGCCAGAAATTAGAGTTTTATACTCCAAACAATCGTACCAAAAAGAATTTTTATGCACTAATTAGGGCGCACATAATGAGCCAAAATAGATTTCGTTAATTAAGCGGAAGGAAGTTCTTTAAGCTATATATTCGTGAAAGCAACGTGTGAGTCGTGGTGTGGTTGTTTGCGCCATGGCTAAAGAAGTTAGTTGCCTCGGACGTCAGGAGTTCGGTCCTGGACACGGATTAATTCATAATTTTTTTTTCCATTTACTGTATTTTATTTTTTAAAATTTACTTTTCGATATATAACCGTGTTTAAAATGTTATATGTATAAAAATAATTATTTTTCTATGGGAAAGAGGGAATAATGGCTGAAAAACGGATAAATTTCGACCCCGGAGCTACGCACAAGACTTACTCCGTAATTCCCTTTAATATTAACTTATAATTTTCAAACTCGGCCAGGAATTAGAGTTTTATATACCAAACAATCGTACCAAATAGAATTTTTATACGCTAATTAGGGGGCACATAATGAGCCAAAATAGTTTTCGTTAATTTACCGTAAGGAAGTTCTTTAAGCTATATATTCGTGAAAGCAACGTGTGAGTCGTGGTGTGGTTGTTTGCGCCATGGCTAAAGAGGTTAGTTGCCTTGGACGTCAGGGGTTCGGTCCTGGACACGGATTAATTTATAATTTTTTTTTCCATTTACTGTATTTTATTTTTTAAAATTTACTTTTCGATATTTCACCGTGTTTAAAGTGTTATATGTATAAAAATAATTATTTTTCTATGGGAAAGAGGGAATAATTTCTGAAAAACGGATAAATTTTGACCCCGGAGCTACTCACACGACTTACACCGTAACTCCCTTTAATATTAACTTATAATTTTCAAACTCGGCCAGAAATTAGAGTTTTATACACCAAACAATCGTACCAAAAAGAATTTTTAGGCACTAATTAGGGGGCACATAATGAGCCAAAATAGATTTCGTTAATTAAGCGGAAGGAAGTTCTTTAAGCTATATATTCGTGAAAGCAACGTGTGAGTCGTGGTGTGGTTGTTTGCGCCGTGGCTAAAGAAGTTAGTTGCCTCGGACGTCAGGGGTTCGGTCCTGGACACGGATTAATTTATAATTTTTTTTTCCATTTACTGTATTTTATTTTTTAAAATTTACTTTTCGATATATAACCGTGTTTAAAATGTTATATGTATAAAAATAATTATTTTTCTATGGGAAAGAGGGAATAATGGCTGAAAAACGGATAAATTTCGACCCCGGAGCTACGCACAAGACTTACTCCGTAATTCCCTTTAATATTAACTTATAATTTTCAAACTCGGCCAGAAATTAGAGTTTTATATACCAAACAATCGTACCAAAAAGAATTTTTATACACTAATTAGGGGGCACATGGTGAGCCAAAGTAAATTTCGTTAATTACCCGAAAGGAAGTTCTTTAAGCTATATATTCGTGAAAGCAACGTATGAGTCGTGGTGTGGTTGTTTGCGCCAAGACTAAAGAAGTTAGTTGCCTCGGGGGTCAGGGGTTCGGTCCTGGTCACGGAATAATTTATAATTTTTTTTCCATTTACTGTATTTTATTTTTTTAAATTTACTTTTCGATATTTCACCGTGATTAAAGTGTTATATGTATAAAAATAATTATTTTTCTAAGGGAAAGAGGGAATAATGGCTGAAAAACGGATAAATTTCGACCCCGGAGCTACGTACACGACTTACTCCGTAACTCCCATTAATATTAACTTATAATTTTCAAAATTGGCCAGAAATTAGAGTTCTATACACCAAACAATCGCACCAAAAAGAATTTTGATGCACTAATTAGGGGGCACATAATGAGCCAAAATAGATTTTGTTAATTAAGCGGAAGGAAGTTCTTTAAGCTATATATTCGTGAAAGCAACGTGTGAGTCGTGGTGTGGTTGTTTGCGCCATGGCTGAAGATGTTAGTTGCCTCGGACGTCAGGGGTTCGGTCCTGGACACGGATTAATTTATAATTTTTTTTCTTCCATTTACTGTATTTTATTTTTTAAAATTTACTTTTCGATATATAACCGTGTTTAAAGTGTTATATGTATAAAAATAATTATTTTTCTATGGGAAAGAGGGAATAATGGCTGAAAAACGGATAAATTTCGTCCCCGGAGCTACGCACAAGACTTACTCCGTAATTCCCTTTAATATTAACTTATAATTTTCAAACTCGGCCAGAAATTAGAGTTTTATATACCAAACAATCGTACCAAAAAGAATTTTTATGCACTAATTAGGGGGCACATAATGAGCCAAAATAGATTTCGTTAATTAACCGAAAGGAAGTTCTTTAAGCTATATATTCGTGAAAGCAACGTGGGAGTCGTGGTGTGGTTGTTTGCGCCATGGGCAAAGAGGTTTGTTGCCTTGGACGTCAGGGGTTCGGTCCTGGACACGGATTAATTCATAATTTTTTTTTCCATTTACTGTATTTTATTTTTTAAAATTTACTTTTCGATATTTCACCGTGTTTAAAGTGTTATATGTATAAAAATAATTATTTTTCTATTGGAAAGAGGGAATAATGGCTGAAAAACGGATAAATTTCGACCCCGGAGCTACTCACACGACTTACTCCGTAACTTCTTTTAATATTAACTTATAATTTTCAAACTCGGCCAGAAATTAGAGTTTTATATACCAAACAATCGTACCAAAAAGAATTTTTATACACTAATTAGGGGGCACATAATGAAAAAAAATAGATTTCGTTAATTAACCGAAAGGAAGTTCTTTAAGCTATATATTCGTGAAAGCAACGTGTGAGTCGTGGTGTGGTTGTTTGCGCCATGGCTAAAGAAGTTAGTTGCCTCGGACGTCTGGGGTTCGGTCCTGGACACGGATTAATTTATAATTTTTTTTTCCATTTACTGTATTTTATTTTTTAAAATTTACTTTTCGATATTTCACCGTGTTTAAAGTGTTATATGTATAAAAATAATTATTTTTCTATTGGAAAGAGGGAATAATGGCTGAAAAACGGATAAATTTCGACCCCGGAGCTACTCACACGACTTACTCCGTAACTTCTTTTAATATTAACTTATAATTTTCAAACTCGGCCAGAAATTAGAGTTTTATATACCAAACAATCGTACCAAAAAGAATTTTTATACACTAATTAGGGGGCACATAATGAGCCAAAATAGATTTCGTTAATTAACCGAAAGGAAGTTCTTTAAGCTATATATTCGTGAAAGCAACGTGTGAGTCGTGGTGAGGTTGTTTGCGCCATGGCTAAAGAAGTTAGTTGCCTTGGGGGTCAGGGGTTCGGTCCTGGTCACGGAATAATTTATAATTTTTTTTCCATTTACTGTATTTTATTTTTTTAAATTTACTTTTCGATATTTCACCGTGATTAAAGTGTTATATGTATAAAAATAATTATTTTTCTAAGGGAAAGAGGGAATAATGGCTGAAAAACGGATAAATTTCGACCCCGGAGCTACGTACACGACTTACTCCGTAACTCCCATTAATATTAACTTATAATTTTCAAACTCGGCCAGAAATTAGAGTTTTATACACCAAACAATCGCACCAAAAAGAATTTTTATGCACTAATTAGGGGGCACATAATGAGCCAAAATAGATTTTGTTAATTAAGCGGAAGGAAGTTCTTTAAGCTATATATTCGTGAAAGCAACGTGTGAGTCGTGGTGTGGTTGTTTGCGCCATGGCTGAAGATGTTAGTTACCTCGGACGTCAGGGGTTCGGTCCTGGACACGGATTAATTTATAATTTTTTTTCTTCCATTTACTGTATTTTATTTTTTAAAATTTACTTTTCGATATATAACCGTGTTTAAAGTGTTATATGTATAAAAATAATTATTTTTCCATGGGAAAGAGGGAATAATGGCTGAAAAACGGATAAATTTCGACCCCGGAGCTACGCACAAGACTTACTCCGTAATTCCCTTTAATATTAACTTATAATTTTCAAACTCGGCCAGAAATTAGAGTTTTATATACCAAACAATCGTACCAAAAAGAATTTTTATGCACTAATTAGGGGGCACATAATGAGCCAAAATAGATTTCGTTAATTAACCGAAAGGAAGTTCTTTAAGCTATATATTCGTGAAAGCAACGTGGGAGTCGTGGTGTGGTTGTTTGTGCCATGGGCAAAGAGGTTTGTTGCCTTGGACAGCAGGGGTTCGGTCCTGGACACGGATTAATTTATAATTTTTTTTCCATTTACTGTATTTTATTTTTTAAAATTTACTTTTCGATATTTCACCGTGTTTAAAGTGTTATATGTATAAAAATAATTATTTTTCTATTGGAGAGAGTTAATAATGGCTGAAAAACGGATAAATTTCGACCCCGGAGCTACTCACACGACTTACTCCGTAACTTCTTTTAATATTAACTTATAATTTTCAAACTCAGCCAGAAATTAGAGTTTTATACTCCAAACAATCGTACCAAAAAGAATTTTTATGCACTAATTAGGGCGCACATAATGAGCCAAAATAGATTTCGTTAATTAAGCGGAAGGAAGTTCTTTAAGCTATATATTCGTGAAAGCAACGTGTGAGTCGTGGTGTGGTTGTTTGCGCCATGGCTAAAGAAGTTAGTTGCCTCGGACGTCAGGAGTTCGGTCCTGGACACGGATTAATTCATAATTTTTTTTTCCATTTACTGTATTTTATTTTTTAAAATTTACTTTTCGATATATAACCGTGTTTAAAATGTTATATGTATAAAAATAATTATTTTTCTATGGGAAAGAGGGAATAATGGCTGAAAAACGGATAAATTTCGACCCCGGAGCTACGCACAAGACTTACTCCGTAATTCCCTTTAATATTAACTTATAATTTTCAAACTCGGCCAGAAATTAGAGTTTTATATACCAAACAATCGTACCAAAAAGAATTTTTATGCACTAATTAGGGGGCACATAATGAGCCAAAATAGATTTCGTTAATTAACCGAAAGGAAGTTCTTTAAGCTATATATTCGTGAAAGCAACGTGGGAGTCGTGGTGTGGTTGTTTGCGCCATGGGCAAAGAGGTTTGTTGCCTTGGACGTCAGGGGTTCGGTCCTGGACACGGATTAATTTATAATTTTTTTTTCCATTTACTGTATTTTATTTTTTAAAATTTACTTTTCGATATTTCACCGTGTTTAAAGTGTTATATGTATAAAAATAATTATTTTTCTATTGGAAAGAGGGAATAATGGCTGAAAAACGGATAAATTTCGACCCCGGAGCTACTCACACGACTTACTCCGTAACTTCTTTTAATATTAACTTATAATTTTCAAACTCGGCCAGAAATTAGAGTTTTATATACCAAACAATCGTACCAAAAAGAATTTTTATACACTAATTAGGGGGCACATAATGAACCAAAATAGATTTCGTTAATTAACCGAAAGGAAGTTCTTTAAGCTATATATTCGTGAAAGCAACGTGTGAGTCGTGGTGTGGTTGTTTGCGCCATGGCTAAAGAAGTTAGTTGCCTCGGACGTCTGGGGTTCGGTCCTGGACACGGATTAATTTATAATTTTTTTTTCCATTTACTGTATTTTATTTTTTAAAATTTACTTTTCGATATTTCACCGTGTTTAAAGTGTTATATGTATAAAAATAATTATTTTTCTATTGGAAAGAGGGAATAATGGCTGAAAAACGGATAAATTTCGACCCCGGAGCTACTCACACGACTTACTCCGTAACTTCTTTTAATATTAACTTATAATTTTCAAACTCGGCCAGAAATTAGAGTTTTATACACCAAACAATCGCACCAAAAAGAATTTTTATGCACTAATTAGGGGGCACATAATGAGCCAAAATAGATTTTGTTAATTAAGCGGAAGGAAGTTCTTTAAGCTATATATTCGTGAAAGCAACGTGTGAGTCGTGGTGTGGTTGTTTGCGCCATGGCTGAAGATGTTAGTTGCCTCGGACGTCAGGGGTTCGGTCCTGGACACGGATTAATTTATAATTTTTTTTCTTCCATTTACTGTATTTTATTTTTTAAAATTTACTTTTCGATATATAACCGTGTTTAAAGTGTTATATGTATAAAAATAATTATTTTTCCATGGGAAAGAGGGAATAATGGCTGAAAAACGGATAAATTTCGACCCCGGAGCTACGCACAAGACTTACTCCGTAATTCCCTTTAATATTAACTTATAATTTTCAAACTCGGCCAGAAATTAGAGTTTTATATACCAAACAATCGTACCAAAAAGAATTTTTATGCACTAATTAGGGGGCACATAATGAGCCAAAATAGATTTCGTTAATTAACCGAAAGGAAGTTCTTTAAGCTATATATTCGTGAAAGCAACGTGGGAGTCGTGGTGTGGTTGTTTGTGCCATGGGCAAAGAGGTTTGTTGCCTTGGACATCAGGGGTTCGGTCCTGGACACGGATTAATTTATAATTTTTTTTCCATTTACTGTATTTTATTTTTTAAAATTTACTTTTCGATATTTCACCGTGTTTAAAGTGTTATATGTATAAAAATAATTATTTTTCTATTGGAAAGAGGGAATAATGGCTGAAAAACGGATAAATTTCGACCCCGGAGCTACTCACACGACTTACTCCGTAACTTCTTTTAATATTAACTTATAATTTTCAAACTCGGCCAGAAATTAGAGTTTTATATACCAAACAATCGTACCAAAAAGAATTTTTATACACTAATTAGGGGGCACATAATGAGCCAAAATAGATTTCGTTAATTAACCGAAAGGAAGTTCTTTAAGCTATATATTCGTGAAAGCAACGTGTGAGTCGTGGTGTGGTTGTTTGCGCCATGGCTAAAGAAGTTAGTTGCCTCGGACGTCAGGAGTTCGGTCCTGGACACGGATTAATTCATAATTTTTTTTTCCATTTACTGTATTTTATTTTTTAAAATTTACTTTTCGATATATAACCGTGTTTAAAATGTTATATGTATAAAAATAATTATTTTTCTATGGGAAAGAGGGAATAATGGCTGAAAAACGGATAAATTTCGACCCCGGAGCTACGCACAAGACTTACTCCGTAATTCCCTTTAATATTAACTTATAATTTTCAAACTCGGCCAGAAATTAGAGTTTTATATACCAAACAATCGTACCAAAAAGAATTTTTATGCACTAATTAGGGGGCACATAATGAGCCAAAATAGATTTCGTTAATTAACCGAAAGGAAGTTCTTTAAGCTATATATTCGTGAAAGCAACGTGGGAGTCGTGGTGTGGTTGTTTGCGCCATGGGCAAAGAGGTTTGTTGCCTTGGACGTCAGGGGTTCGGTCCTGGACACGGATTAATTTATAATTTTTTTTTCCATTTACTGTATTTTATTTTTTAAAATTTACTTTTCGATATTTCACCGTGTTTAAAGTGTTATATGTATAAAAATAATTATTTTTCTATTGGAAAGAGGGAATAATGGCTGAAAAACGGATAAATTTTGACCCCGGAGCTACTCACACGACTTACTCCGTAACTTCTTTTAATATTAACTTATAATTTTCAAACTCGGCCAGAAATTAGAGTTTTATATACCAAACAATCGTACCAAAAAGAATTTTTATACACCAATTAGGGGGCACATAATGAACCAAAATAGATTTCGTTAATTAACCGAAAGGAAGTTCTTTAAGCTATATATTCGTGAAAGCAACGTGTGAGTCGTGGTGTGGTTGTTTGCGCCATGGCTAAAGAAGTTAGTTGCCTCGGACGTCTGGGGTTCGGTCCTGGACAAGGATTAATTTATAATTTTTTTTTCCATTTACTGTATTTTATTTTTTAAAATTTACTTTTCGATATTTCACCGTGTTTAAAGTGTTATATGTATAAAAATAATTATTTTTCTATTGGAAAGAGGGAATAATGGCTGAAAAACGGATAAATTTCGACCCCGGAGCTACTCACACGACTTACTCCGTAACTTCTTTTAATATTAACTTATAATTTTCAAACTCGGCCAGAAATTAGAGTTTTATATACCAAACAATCGTACCAAAAAGAATTTTTATACACTAATTAGGGGGCACATAATGAGCCAAAATAGATTTCGTTAATTAACCGAAAGGAAGTTCTTTAAGCTATATATTCGTGAAAGCAACGTGTGAGTCGTGGTGAGGTTGTTTGCGCCATGGCTAAAGAAGTTAGTTGCCTTGGGGGTCAGGGGTTCGGTCCTGGACACGGATTAATTTATAATTTTTTTTTCCATTTACTGTATTTTATTTTTTAAAATTTACTTTTCGATATATAACCATGTTTAAAGTGTTATATGTATAAAAATAATTATTTTTCTATGGGAAAGAGGGAATAATGGCTGAAAAACGGATAAATTTCGACCCCGGAGTTACGCACAAGACTTACTCCGTAATTCCCTTTAATATTAACTTATAATTTTCAAACTCGGACAGAAATTAGAGTTTTATATACCAAACAATTGTACCAAAAATAATTTTAATACGCTAATTAGGGGGCACATAATGAGCCAAAATAGATTTCGTTAATTAAGCGGAAGGAAGTTCTTTAAGCTATATATTCGTGAAAGCAACGTGTGAGTCGTGGTGTGGTTGTTTGCGCCATGGCTAAAGAAGTTAGTTGCCTCGGACGTCAGGAGTTCGGTCCTGGACACGGATTAATTCATAGTTTTTTTTTCCATTTACTGTATTTTATTTTTTAAAATTTACTTTTCGATATATAACCGTGTTTAAAATGTTATATGTATAAAAATAATTATTTTTCTATGGGAAAGAGGGAATAATGGCTGAAAAACGGATAAATTTCGACCCCGGAGCTACGCACAAGACTTACTCCGTAACTTCTTTTAATATTAACTTATAATTTTCAAACTCGGCCAGAAATTAGAGTTTTATATACCAAACAATCGTACCAAAAAGAATTTTTATACACCAATTAGGGGGCACATAATGAACCAAAATAGATTTCGTTAATTAACCGAAAGGAAGTTCTTTAAGCTATATATTCGTGAAAGCAACGTGTGAGTCGTGGTGTGGTTGTTTGCGCCATGGCTAAAGAAGTTAGTTGCCTCGGACGTCTGGGGTTCGGTCCTGGACAAGGATTAATTTATAATTTTTTTTTCCATTTACTGTATTTTATTTTTTAAAATTTACTTTTCGATATTTCACCGTGTTTAAAGTGTTATATGTATAAAAATAATTATTTTTCTATTGGAAAGAGGGAATAATGGCTGAAAAACGGATAAATTTCGACCCCGGAGCTACTCACACGACTTACTCCGTAACTTCTTTTAATATTAACTTATAATTTTCAAACTCGGCCAGAAATTAGAGTTTTATATACCAAACAATCGTACCAAAAAGAATTTTTATACACTAATTAGGGGGCACATAATGAGCCAAAATAGATTTCGTTAATTAACCGAAAGGAAGTTCTTTAAGCTATATATTCGTGAAAGCAACGTGTGAGTCGTGGTGAGGTTGTTTGCGCCATGGCTAAAGAAGTTAGTTGCCTTGGGGGTCAGGGGTTCGGTCCTGGACACGGATTAATTTATAATTTTTTTTTCCATTTACTGTATTTTATTTTTTAAAATTTACTTTTCGATATATAACCATGTTTAAAGTGTTATATGTATAAAAATAATTATTTTTCTATGGGAAAGAGGGAATAATGGCTGAAAAACGGATAAATTTCGACCCCGGAGCTACGCACAAGACTTACTCCGTAATTCCCTTTAATATTAACTTATAATTTTCAAACTCGGACAGAAATTAGAGTTTTATATACCAAACAATTGTACCAAAAATAATTTTAATACGCTAATTAGGGGGCACATAATGAGCCAAAATAGATTTCGTTAATTAAGCGGAAGGAAGTTCTTTAAGCTATATATTCGTGAAAGCAACGTGTGAGTCGTGGTGTGGTTGTTTGCACCATGGCTAAAGAAGTTAGTTGCCTCGGACGTCAGGAGTTCGGTCCTGGACACGGATTAATTCATAGTTTTTTTTTCCATTTACTGTATTTTATTTTTTAAAATTTACTTTTCGATATATAACCGTGTTTAAAATGTTATATGTATAAAAATAATTATTTTTCTATGGGAAAGAGGGAATAATGGCTGAAAAACGGATAAATTTCGACCCCGGAGCTACGCACAAGACTTACTCCGTAATTCTCTTTAATATTAACTTATAATTTTCAAACTCGGCCAGAAATTAGAGTTTTATATACCAAACAATCGTACCAAAAAGAATTTTTATACACTAATTAGGGGGCACATGGTGAGCCAAAGTAAATTTCGTTAATTACCCGAAAGGAAGTTCTTTAAGCTATATATTCGTGAAAGCAACGTATGAGTCGTGGTGTGGTTGTTTGCGCCAAGACTAAAGAAGTTAGTTGCCTCGGACGTCAGGGGTTCGGTCCTGGACACGGATTAATTTATAATTTTTTTTTTCCATTTACTGTATTTTATTTTTTAAAATTTACTTTTCGATATTTCACCGTGTTTAAAGTGTTATATGTATAAAAATAATTATTTTTCTAAGGGAAAGAGGGAATAATGGCTGAAAAACGGATAAATTTCGAACCCGGAGCTACTCACATGACTTACTCCGTAACTCCCTTTAATATTAACTTATAATTTTCAAACTCAGGCCAGAAATTAGAGTTTTATATACCAAACAATCGTACCAAAAAGAATTTTTATACACTATTTAGGGGGCACATAATGAGCTAAAATATATTTCGTTAATTAACCGAAAGGAAGTTCTTTATGCTATATATTCATGAAAGCAACGTGTGAGTCGTGGTGTGGTTGTTTGCGCCATGGCTAAAGAAGTTTGTTACCTCGGGGGTCAGGGGTCGGTCCTGGTCACGGATTAATTTCTAATTTTTTTTCCATTTACTGTATTTTATTTTTTAAAATTTACTTTTCGATATTTCACCGTGTTTAAAGTGTTATATGTATAAAAATAATTATTTTTCTATAGGAAAGAGGGAATAATGGCTGAAAAACGGATAAATTTCGACCCCGGAGCTACTCACACGACTTACTCCGTAACTCCCTTTAATATTAACTTATAATTTTCAAACTCGGCCAGAAATTAGAGTTTTATATACCAAACAATCGTAATAAAAAGAATTTTTATACACTATTTAGGGGGCACATAATGAGCCAAAATAGATTTCGTTAATTACCCGAAAGGAAGTTCTTTAAGCTATATATACGTGAAAGCAACGTGTGAGTCGTGGTGTGGTTGTTTGCGCCATGCCTGAAGAAGTTAGTTGCCTCGGACGTCTGGAGTTCGGTCCGGGACACGGCTTAATTTATAATTTTTTTTTCCATTTACTGTATTTTATTTTTTAAAATTTACTTTTCGATATTTCACCGTGTTTAAAGTGTTATATGTATAAAAATAATTATTTTTCTATGGGAAAGAGGGAATAATGGCTGAAAAACGGATAAATTTCGTTCCCGGAGCTACTCACACGACTTACTCCGTAACTCCCTTAATTATTAACTTATAATTTTCAAACTGGGCCAGAAATTAGAGTTTTATATACCAAACAATCGTACTTAAAAGAATTTTTATACTCTAATTAGGGGGCACATAATGAGCCAAAATAGATTTCGTTAATTAACCGGAAGGAAGTTCTTTAAGCTATATATTTGTGGTTGAATCGTGTGAGTCGTGTTGTGGTAGTTAGCGCCATGGGCAAAGAAGTTGTAGATTCGGTGGTCATGGGTTCGGGCCTGCTCGCGGATTAATTTTAAATTATTTTCTTCCATTTACTGTATTTTATTTTTTTAAATTTACTTTTCGATATTTCACCGTGATTAAAGTGTTATATGTAAAAAAATAATTAATTTTCTTCGGGAAGGAGGGAATAATGGCTGAAAAACGGATAAATTTCGACCGCGGAGCTACGCACACGACTTACTCCGTAACTCCCTTTAATATTAACTTATAATTTTCAAACTCGGCCAGAGATTAGAGTTTTATATACCAAACAATCGTACCAAAAAGAATTTTTATACTCTAATTAGGGGGCACATAATGAGCCAAAATAGATTTCGTTAATTAACCGGAAGGAAATTCTTTAAGCTATATATTCGTGAAAGCAACGTGTGAGTCGTGGTGTGGTTGTTTGCGCCATGGCTGAAGCAGTTAGTTGCCTCGGACGTCTGGAGTTCGGTCCGGGACACGGATTAATTTATAATTTTTTTTTTCCATTTACTGTATTTTATTTTTTAAAATTTACTTTTCGATATTTCACCGTGTTTAAAGTGTTATAGGTATAAAAATAATTATTTTTCTATGGGAAAGAGGGAATAATGGCTGAAAAACGGATAAATTTCGTTCCCGGAGCTACTCACACGACTTACTCCGTAACTTCTTTTAATATTAACTTATAATTTTCAAACTCTTCCAGAAATTAGAGTTTTATATACCAAACAATCGTACTTAAAAGAATTTTTATACGCTAATTAGGGGGCACATAATGAGTCAAATTAGATTTCGTTAATTAACCGAAAGGAAGTTCTTTAAGCTATATATTCGTGAAAGCAACGTGTGAGTCGTGGTGTGGTTGTATGCGCCATTTCTAAAGAAGTTAGTTGCCTCGGATGTCAGGGGTTCGGTTCTGGACACGGATTAATTTATAATTTTTTTTCCATTTACTGTATTTTATTTTTTAAAATTTACTTTTCGATATTTCACCGTGTTTAAAGTGTTATATGTATAAAAATAATTATTTTTCTATGGGAAAGAGGGAATAATGGCTGAAAAACGGATAAATTTCGTTCCCGGAGCTACTCACACGACTTACTCCGTAACTCCCTTTAATATTAACTTATAATTTTCAAACTCGGCCAGAAATTAGAGTTTTATATACCAAACAATCGTACTTAAAAGAATTTTTATACGCTAATTAGGGGGCACATAATGAGTCAAAATAGTTTTCGTTAATTAACCGGAAGGAAGTTCTTTAAGCTATATATTTGTGGTAGAATCGTGTGAGTCGTGTTGTGGTAGTTAGCGCCATGGGTAAAGAAGTTGTAGATTCGGTGGTCATGGGTTCGGTCCTGCTCGCGGATTAATTTTAATTTTTTTTTTCCATTTAAGGTATTTTATTTTTTTAAATTTACTTTTCGATATTTCACCGTGATTAAAGTGTTATATGTATAAAAATAATTAATTTTCTTCGGCAAAGAGGGAATAATGGCTGAAAAACGAATAAATTTCGACCCCGGAGCTACGCACACGACTTACTCCGTAACTCCCTTTAATATTAACTTATAATTTTCAAACTCTTCCAGAAATTAGAGTTTTATATACCAAACAATCGTACTTAAAAGAATTTTTATACGCTAATTAGGGGGCACATAATGAGTCAAAATAGATTTCGTTAATTAACCGAAAGGAAGTTCTTTAAGCTATATATTCGTGAAAGCAACGTGTGAGTCGTGGTGTGGTTGTATGCGCCATTTCTAAAGAAGTTAGTTGCCTCGGATGTCAGGGGTTCGGCTCTGGACACGGATTAATTTATAATTTTTTTTCCATTTACTGTATTTTATTTTTTAAAATTTACTTTTCGATATTTCAACGTGTTTAAAGTGTTATATGTATAAAAATAATTATTTTTCTATGGGAAAGAGGGAATAATGGCTGAAAAACGGATAAATTTTGACCCCGGAGCTACGCACACGACTTACTCCGTAACTCCCTTTAATATTAACTTATAATTTTCAAACTCGGCCAGAAATTAGAGTTTTATATACCAAACAATCGTACCAAAAAGAATTTTTATACACTAATTAGGGGGCACATAATGAGCCAAAGTAAATTTCGTTAATTACCCGAAAGGAAGTTCTTTAAGCTATATATTCGTGAAAGCAACGTGTGAGTCGTGGTGTGGTTGTTTGCGCCATGGCTAAAGAAGTTAGTTGCCTCGGATGTCAGGGGTTCGGTACTGGACACGGATTAATTTATAATTTTTTTTTTCCATTTACTGTATTTTATTTTTTAAAATTTACTTTTCGATATTTCACCGTGTTTAAAGTGTTATATGTATAAAAATAATTATATTTCTATGGGAAAGAGGGAATAATGGCCGAAAAACGGATAAATTTCGACCCTGGAGCTACTCACACGACTTACTCCGTAACTCCCTTTAATATTAACTTATAATTTTCAAACTCGGCCAGAAATTAGAGTTTTATATACCAAACAATCGTACCAAAAAGAATTTTTATACACTAATTAGGGGGCACATAATGATCCAAAATAGATTTCGTTAATTAACCGAAAGGAAGTTCTTTAAGCTATATATTCGTGAAAGCAACGTGTGAGTCGTGGCGTGGTTGTTTGCGCCATGGCTAAAGAAGTTAATTGCCTCGGACGTCGGGGGTTCGGTCCTGGACACGGATTAATTTATAATTTTTTTTTCCATTTACTGTATTTTATTTTTCAAAATTTACTTTTCGATATTTCACCGTGTTTAAAGTGTTATATGTATAAAAATAATTTTTTTCTATTGGAAAGAGGGAATAATGGCTGAAAAACGGATAAATTTCGACCCCGGAGCTACGTAGACGACTTACTCCGTAACTCCCATTAATATTAACTTATAATTTTCAAACTCGGCCTGAAATTAGTGTTTTATATACCAAACAATCGTACCAAAAAGAATTTTTATACACTAATTAGGGGGCACATAATGAGCCAAAATAGATTTCGTTAATTAACCGGAAGGAAATTCTTTAAGCTATATATTCGTGAAAGCAACGTGTGAGTCGTGGTGTGGTTGTCTGCGCCATGGCTGAAGAAGTTAGTTGCCTCGGACGTCTGGAGTTCGGTCCGGGACACGGATTAATTTATAATTTTTTTTTTCCATTTACTGTATTTTATTTTTTAAAATTTACTTTTCGATATTTCACCGTGTTTAAAGTGTTATAGGTATAAAAATAATTATTTTTCTATGGGAAAGAGGGAATAATGGCTGAAAAACGGATAAATTTCGTTCCCGGAGCTACTCACACGACTTACTCCGTAACTCCCTTAATTATTAACTTATAATTTTCAAACTCGGCCAGAAATTAGAGTTTTATATACCAAACAATCGTACTTAAAAGAATTTTTATACGCTAATTAGGAGGCACATAATGAGTCAAAATAGTTTTCGTTAATTAACCGGAAGGAAGTTCTTTAAGCTATATATTTGTGGTTGAATCGTGTGAGTCGTGTTGTGGTAGTTAGCGCCATGGGCAAAGAAGTTGTAGATTCGGTGGTCATGGGTTCGGGCCTGCTCGCGGATTAATTTTAAATTTTTTTCTTCCATTTACTGTATTTTATTTTTTTAAATTTACTTTTCGATATTTCACCGTGATTAAAGTGTTATATGTAAAAAAATAATTAATTTTCTTCGGGAAGGAGGGAATAATGGCTGAAAAACGGATAAATTTCGACCCCGGAGCTACGCACACGACTTACTCCGTAACTCCCTTTAATATTAACTTATAATTTTCAAACTCGGCCAGAGATTAGAGTTTTATATACCAAACAATCGTACCAAAAAGAATTTTTATACACTAATTAGGGGGCACATAATGAGCCAAAATAGATTTCGTTAATTAACCGGAAGGAAATTCTTTAAGCTATATATTCGTGAAAGCAACGTGTGAGTCGTGGTGTGGTTGTTTGCGCCATGGCTGAAGAAGTTAGTTGCCTCGGACGTCTGGAGTTCGGTCCGGGACACGGATTAATTTATAATTTTTTTTTTCCATTTACTGTATTTTATTTTTTAAAATTTACTTTTCGATATTTCACCGTGTTTAAAGTGTTATAGGTATAAAAATAATTATTTTTCTATGGGAAAGAGGGAATAATGGCTGAAAAACGGATAAATTTCGTTCCCGGAGCTACTCACACGACTTACTCCGTAACTCCCTTTAATATTAACTTATAATTTTCAAACTCGGCCAGAAATTAGAGTTTTATATACGAAACAATCGTACTTAAAAGAATTTTTATACGCTAATTAGGGGGCACATAATGAGTCAAAAAAGTTTTCGTTAATTAACCGGAAGGAAGTTCTTTAAGCTTCATATTCGTGGTAGAATCGTGTGAGTCGTGTTGTGGTAGTTAGCGCCATGGGTAAAGAAGTTGTAGATTCGGTGGTCATGGGTTCGGTCCTGCTCGCGGATTAATTTAAATTTTTTTTTTCCATTTACTGTATTTTATTTTTTTAAATTTACTTTTCGATATTTCACCGTGATTAAAGTGTTATATGTATAAAAATAATTATTTTTCTATGGGAAAGAGGGAATAATGGCTGAAAAACGGATAAATTTCGTTCCCGGAACTACTCACACGACTTACTCCGTAACTCCCTTTAATATTAACTTATAATTTTCAAACTCGGCCAGAAATTAGAGTTTTATATACCAAACAATCGTACTCAAAAGAATTTTTATACGCTAATTAGGGGGCACATAATGAGTCAAAATAGTTTTCGTTAATTAACCGGAAGGAAGTTCTTTAAGCTATATATTTGTGGTAGAATCGTGTGAGTCGTGTTGTGGTAGTTAGCGCCATGGGTAAAGAAGTTGTAGATTCGGTGGTCATGGGTTCGGTCCTGCTCGCGGATTAATTTTAATTTTTTTTTTCCATTTAAGGTATTTTATTTTTTTAAATTTACTTTTCGATATTTCACAGTGATTAAAGTGTTATATGTATAAAAATAATTAATTTTCTTCGGGAAAGAGGGAATATAGGCTGAAAAACGAATAAATTTCGACCCCGGAGCTACTCACACGACTTACTCCGTAACTCCCTTTAATATTAACTTATAATTTTCAAACTCGGCCAGAAATTAGAGTTTTATATACCAAACAATCGTACCAAAAAGAATTTTTATACACTAATTAGGGGGCAAATAATGATCCAAAATAGATTTCGTTAATTAACCGAAAGGAAGTTCTTTAAGCTATATATTCGTGAAAGCAATGTGTGAGTCGTGGCGTGGTTGTTTGCGCCATGGCTAAAGAAGTTAGTTGCCTCGGACGTCAGGGGTTCGGTCCTGGACACGGATTAATTTATAATTTTTTTCCCATTTACTGTATTTTATTTTTTAAAATTTACTTTTCGATATTTCACCGTGTTTAAAGTGTTATATGTATAAAAATAATTATTTTTCTATAGGAAAGAGGGAATAATGGCTGAAAAACGGATAAATTTCGACCCCGGAGCTACTCACACGACTTACTCCGTAACTCCCTTTAATATTAACTTATAATTTTCAATCTCGGCCAGAAATTAGAGTTTTATATACCAAACAATCGTACCAAAAAGAATTTTTATACACTAATTAGGGGGCACATAATGAGCCAAAATAGATTTCGTTAATTAAGCGGAAGGAAGTTCTTTAAGCTATA
The DNA here is from genome assembly GCF_982258835.1 of Parasteatoda tepidariorum. Classification (NCBI taxonomy): domain Eukaryota; kingdom Metazoa; phylum Arthropoda; class Arachnida; order Araneae; family Theridiidae; genus Parasteatoda; species Parasteatoda tepidariorum. The sequence goes on along the minus strand of NC_141759.1, from coordinate 109,511,665 downwards.
TATTCGTGAAAGCAACGTGTGAGTCGTGGTGTGGTTGTTTGCGCCATGGCTAAAGAAGTTAATTGCCTCGGACGTCGGGGGTTCGGTCCTGGACACGGATTAATTTATAATTTTTTTTTCCATTTACTGTATTTTATTTTTTAAAATTTACTTTTCGATATTTCACCGTGTTTAAAGTGTTATATGTAAAAAAATAATTATTTTTCTATTGGAAAGAGGGAATAATGGCTGAAAAACGGATAAATTTCGACCCCGGAGCTACGTACACGACTTACTCCGTAACTCCCATTAATATTAACTTATAATTTTCAAACTCGGCCTGAAATTAGAGTTTTATACACCAAACATTCGTACCAAAAAGAATTTTTATGCACTAATTAGGGGGCACATAATGAGCCAAAATAGATTTCGTTAATTAAGCGGAAGGAAGTTCTTTAAGCTATATATTCGTGAAAGCAACGTGTGAGTCGTGGTGTGGTTGTTTGCGCCGTGGCTAAAGAAGTTAGTTGCCTCGGACGTCAGGGGTTCGGTCCTGGACACGGATTAATTCATAATTTTTTTTTTCCATTTACTGTATTTTATTTTTTAAAATTTACTTTTCGATATTTCACCGTGTTTAAAGTGTTATATGTATAAAAATAATTATTTTTCTATGGGAAAGAGGGAATAATGGCCGAAAAACGGATAAATTTCGACCCCGGAGCTACTCACACGACTTACTCCGTAACTCCCTTTAATATTAACTTATAATTTTCAAACTCGGCCAGAAATTAGAGTTAGTTTTATATACCAAACAATCGTACCAAAAAGAATTTTTATACACTAATTAGGGGGCAAATAATGATCCAAAATAGATTTCGTTAATTAACCGAAAGGAAGTTCTTTAAGCTATATATTCGTGAAAGCAATGTGTGAGTCGTGGCGTGGTTGTTTGCGCCATGGCTAAAGAAGTTAGTTGCCTCGGACGTCAGGGGTTCGGTCCTGGACACGGATTAATTTATAATTTTTTTCCCATTTACTGTATTTTATTTTTTAAAATTTACTTTTCGATATTTCACCGTGTTTAAAGTGTTATATGTATAAAAATAATTATTTTTCTATAGGAAAGAGGGAATAATGGCTGAAAAACGGATAAATTTCGACCCCGGAGCTACTCACACGACTTACTCCGTAACTCCCTTTAATATTAACTTATAATTTTCAAACTCGGCCAGAAATTAGAGTTTTATATACCAAACAATCGTACCAAAAAGAATTTTTATACACTAATTAGGGGGCATATAATGAGCCAAAATAAATTTCGTTAATTAACCGGAAGGAAGTTCTTTAAGCTATATATTCGTGAAAGCAACGTGTGAGTCGTGGTGTGGTTGTTTGCGCCATGGCTAAGGAAGTTAATTGCCTCGGACGTCGGGGGTTCGGTCCTGGACACGGATTAATTTATAATTTTTTTTTCCATTTACTGTATTTTATTTTTTAAAATTTACTTTTCGATATCTCACCGTGTTTAAAGTGTTATATGTAAAAAAATAATTATTTTTCTATTGGAAAGAGGGAATAATGGCTGAAAAACGGATAAATTTCGACCCCGGAGCTACGTACACGACTTACTCCGTAACTCCCATTAATATTAACTTATAATTTTCAAACTCGGCCTGAAATTAGAGTTTTATACACCAAACAATCGTACCAAAAAGAATTTTTATGCACTAATTAGGGGGCACATAATGAGCCAAAATAGATTTCGTTAATTAAGCGGAAGGAAGTTCTTTAAGCTATATATTCGTGAAAGCAACGTGTGAGTCGTGGTGTGGTTGTTTGCGCCATGGCTAAAGAAGATAGTTGCCTCGGACGTCAGGGGTTCGGTTCTGGACACGGATTAATTTATAATTTTTTTTTTCCATTTACTGTATTTTATTTTTTAAAATTTACTTTTCGATATTTCACCGTGTTTAAAGTGTTATATGTATAAAAATAATTATTTTCTATAGGAAAGAGGGAATAATGGCTGAAAAACGGATAAATTTCGACCCCGGAGCTACTCACACGACTTACTCCGTAACTCCCTTTAATATTAACTTATAATTTTCAAACTCGGCCAGAAATTAGAGTTTTATATACCAAACAATCGTAATAAAAAGAATTTTTATACACTAATTAGGGGGTACATAATGAGCCAAAATAGATTTCGTTAATTAACCGGAAGGAAGTTCTTTAAGCTATATATTCATGAAAGCAACGTGTGAGTCGTGGTGTGGTTGTTTGTGCCATGGCTAAAGAAGATAATTGCCTCGGACATCGGGGGTTCGGTCCTGGACACGGATTAATTTATAATTTTTTTTTCCATTTACTGTATTTTATTTTTTAAAATTTACTTTTCGATATTTCACCGTGTTTAAAGTGTTATATGTATAAAAATAATTACTTTTCTATTGGAAAGAGGGAATAATGGCTGAAAAACGGATAAATTTCGACCCCGGAGCTACGTACACGACTTACTCCGTAACTCCCATTAATATTAACTTATAATTTTCAAACTCGGCCTGAAATTAGAGTTTTAGACACCAAACAATCGTACCAAAAAGAATTTTTATGCACTAATTAGGGGGCACATAATGAGCCAAAATAGATTTCGTTAATTAAGCGGAAGGAAGTTCTTTAAGCTATATATACATGAAAGCAACGTGTGAGTCGTGGTGTGGTTGTTTGCGCCATGGCTGAAGAAGTTAGTTGCCTCGGACGTCTGGAGTTCGGTCCGGGACACGGATTAATTTATAATTTTTTTTTCCATTTACTGTATTTTATTTTTTAAAATTTACTTTTCGATATTTCACCGTGTTTAAAGTGTTATATGTATAAAAATAATTATTTTTCTATGGGAAAGAGGGAATAATGGCTGAAAAACGGATAAATTTCGTTCCCGGAGCTACTGACACGACTTACTCCGTAACTCCCTTAAATATTAACTTGTAATTTTCAAACTCGGCCAGAAATTAGAGTTTTATATACCAAACAATCGTACTTAAAAGAATTTTTATACGCTAATTAGGGGGCACATAATGAGTCAAAATAGTTTTCGTTAATTAACCGGAAGGAAGTTCTTTAAGCTATATATTCGTGGTAGAATCGTGTGAGTCGTGTTGTGGTAGTTAGCGCCATGGGTAAAGAAGTTGTAGATTCGGTGGTCATGGGTTCGGTCCTGTTCGCGGATTAATTTTAAATTTTTTTTTTCCATTTACTGTATTTTATTTTTTTAAATTTACTTTTCGATATTTCACCGTGATTAAAGTGTTTTATGTATAAAAATAATTATTTTTCTTCGGGAAAGAGGGAATAATGGCTGAAAAACGAATAAATTTCGACCCCGGAGCTACGCACACGACTTACTCCGTAACTCCCTTTAATATTAGCTTACAATTTTCAAACTCGGAGAGAAATTAGAGTTTTATATACCAAACATTCGTACCGAAAAGAATTTTCATACATTAATTAGGGGGCTCATAATGAGCCAAAATAGATTTCGTTAATTAACCGGAAGGAAGTTCTTTAAGCTATATATTCGTGAAAGCAACATGTGAGTCGTGGTGTGGTTGTTTGCGCCATGGCTAAAGAAGTTAGTTGCCTCGGACGTCAGGGGTTCGGTCCTGGACACGGATTAATTTATAATTTTTTTTCCCATTTACTGTATTTTATTTTTTAAAATTTACTTTTCGATATTTCAACGTGTTTAAAGTGTTATATGTATAAAAATAATTATTTTTCTATGGGAAAGAGGGAATAATGGCTGAAAAACGGATAAATTTTGACCCCGGAGCTACGCACACGACTTACTCCGTAACTCCCTTTAATATTAACTTATAATTTTCAAACTCGGCCAGAAATTAGAGTTTTATATACCAAACAATCGTACCAAAAACAATTTTTATACACTAATTAGGGGGCACATAATGAGCCAAAATAGATTTCGTTAATTAACCGAAAGGAAGTTCTTTAAGCTATATATTCGTGAAAGCAACGTGTGAGTCGTGGTGTGGTTGTTTGCGCCATGGCTAAAGAAGTTAATTGCCTCGGACGTCGGGGGTTCGGTCCTGGACACGGATTAATTTATAATTTTTTTTTCCATTTACTGTATTTTATTTTTTAAAATTTACTTTTCGATATTTCACCGTGTTTAAAGTGTTATATGTAAAAAAATAATTATTTTTCTATTGGAAAGAGGGAATAATGGCTGAAAAACGGATAAATTTCGACCCCGGAGCTACGTACACGACTTACTCCGTAACTCCCATTAATATTAACTTATAATTTTCAAACTCGGCCTGAAATTAGAGTTTTATACACCAAACATTCGTACCAAAAAGAATTTTTATGCACTAATTAGGGGGCACATAATGAGCCAAAATAGATTTCGTTAATTAAGCGGAAGGAAGTTCTTTAAGCTATATATTCGTGAAAGCAACGTGTGAGTCGTGGTGTGGTTGTTTGCGCCGTGGCTAAAGAAGTTAGTTGCCTCGGACGTCAGGGGTTCGGTCCTGGACACGGATTAATTCATAATTTTTTTTTTCCATTTACTGTATTTTATTTTTTAAAATTTACTTTTCGATATTTCACCGTGTTTAAAGTGTTATATGTATAAAAATAATTATTTTTCTATGGGAAAGAGGGAATAATGGCCGAAAAACGGATAAATTTCGACCCCGGAGCTACTCACACGACTTACTCCGTAACTCCCTTTAATATTAACTTATAATTTTCAAACTCGGCCAGAAATTAGAGTTAGTTTTATATACCAAACAATCGTACCAAATAGAATTTTTATACACTAATTAGGGGGCAAATAATGATCCAAAATAGATTTCGTTAATTAACCGAAAGGAAGTTCTTTAAGCTATATATTCGTGAAAGCAATGTGTGAGTCGTGGCGTGGTTGTTTGCGCCATGGCTAAAGAAGTTAGTTGCCTCGGACGTCAGGGGTTCGGTCCTGGACACGGATTAATTTATAATTTTTTTCCCATTTACTGTATTTTATTTTTTAAAATTTACTTTTCGATATTTCACCGTGTTTAAAGTGTTATATGTATAAAAATAATTATTTTTCTATAGGAAAGAGGGAATAATGGCTGAAAAACGGATAAATTTCGACCCCGGAGCTACTCACACGACTTACTCCGTAACTCCCTTTAATATTAACTTATAATTTTCAAACTCGGCCAGAAATTAGAGTTTTATATACCAAACAATCGTACCAAAAAGAATTTTTATACACTAATTAGGGGGCACATAATGAGCCAAAATAGATTTCGTTAATTAAGCGGAAGGAAGTTCTTTAAGCTATATATTCGTGAAAGCAACGTGTGAGTCGTGGTGTGGTTGTTTGCGCCATGGCTAAAGAAGTTAATTGCCTCGGACGTCGGGGGTTCGGTCCTGGACACGGATTAATTTATAATTTTTTTTTCCATTTACTGTATTTTATTTTTTAAAATTTACTTTTCGATATTTCACCGTGTTTAAAGTGTTATATGTAAAAAAATAATTATTTTTCTATTGGAAAGAGGGAATAATGGCTGAAAAACGGATAAATTTCGACCCCGGAGCTACGTACACGACTTACTCCGTAACTCCCATTAATATTAACTTATAATTTTCAAACTCGGCCTGAAATTAGAGTTTTATACACCAAACATTCGTACCAAAAAGAATTTTTATGCACTAATTAGGGGGCACATAATGAGCCAAAATAGATTTCGTTAATTAAGCGGAAGGAAGTTCTTTAAGCTATATATTCGTGAAAGCAACGTGTGAGTCGTGGTGTGGTTGTTTGCGCCGTGGCTAAAGAAGTTAGTTGCCTCGGACGTCAGGGGTTCGGTCCTGGACACGGATTAATTCATAATTTTTTTTCTTCCATTTACTGTATTTTATTTTTTAAAATTTACTTTTCGATATTTCACCGTGTTTAAAGTGTTATATGTATAAAAATAATTATTTTTCTATAGGAAAGAGGGAATAATGGCTGAAAAACGGATAAATTTCGACCCCGGAGCTACTCACACGACTTACTCCGTAACTCCCTTTAATATTAACTTATAATTTTCAAACTCGGCCTGAAATTAGAGTTTTATATACCAAACAATCGTAATAAAAAGAATTTTTATACACTAATTAGGGGGCACATAATGAGCCAAAATAGATTTCGTTAATTAACCGGAAGGAAGTTCTTTAAGCTATATATATTCATGAAAGCAACGTGTGAGTCGTGGTGTGGTTGTTTGTGCCATGGCTAAAGAAGATAATTGCCTCGGACGTCGGGGGTTCGGTCCTGGACACGGATTAATTTATAATTTTTTTTTCCATTTACTGTATTTTATTTTTTAAAATTTACTTTTCGATATTTCACCGTGTTTAAAGTGTTATATGTATAAAAATAATTACTTTTCTATTGGAAAGAGGGAATAATGGCTGAAAAACGGATAAATTTCGACCCCGGAGCTACGTACACGACTTACTCCGTAACTCCCATTAATATTAACTTATAATTTTCAAACTCGGCCTGAAATTAGAGTTTTATACACCAAACAATCGTACCAAAAAGAATTTTTATGCACTAATTAGGGGGCACATAATGAGCCAAAATAGATTTCGTTAATTAAGCGGAAGGAAGTTCTTTAAGCTATATATACATGAAAGCAACGTGTGAGTCGTTGTGTGGTTGTTTGCGCCATGGCTGAAGAAGTTAGTTGCCTCGGACGTCAGGGGTTCGGTCCTGGACACGGATTAATTCATAATTTTTTTTCTTCCATTTACTGTATTTTATTTTTTAAAATTTACTTTTCGATATTTCACCGTGTTTAAAGTGTTATATGTATAAAAATAATTATTTTTCTATAGGAAAGAGGGAATAATGGCTGAAAAACGGATAAATTTCGACCCCGGAGCTACGCACACGACTTACTCCGTAACTCCCTTTAATATTAGCTTACAATTTTCAAACTCGGAGAGAAATTAGAGTTTTATATACCAAACATTCGTACCGAAAAGAATTTTCATACATTAATTAGGGGGCTCATAATGAGCCAAAATAGATTTCGTTAATTAACCGGAAGGAAGTTCTTTAAGCTATATATTCGTGAAAGCAACATGTGAGTCGTGGTGTGGTTGTTTGCGCCATGGCTAAAGAAGTTAGTTGCCTCGGACGTCAGGGGTTCGGTCCTGGACACGGATTAATTTATAATTTTTTTTCCCATTTACTGTATTTTATTTTTTAAAATTTACTTTTCGATATTTCAACGTGTTTAAAGTGTTATATGTATAAAAATAATTATTTTTCTATGGGAAAGAGGGAATAATGGCTGAAAAACGGATAAATTTTGACCCCGGAGCTACGCACACGACTTACTCCGTAACTCCCTTTAATATTAACTTATAATTTTCAAACTCGGCCAGAAATTAGAGTTTTATATACCAAACAATCGTACCAAAAACAATTTTTATACACTAATTAGGGGGCACATAATGAGCCAAAATAGATTTCGTTAATTAACCGAAAGGAAGTTCTTTAAGCTATATATTCGTGAAAGCAACGTGTGAGTCGTGGTGTGGTTGTTTGCGCCATGGCTAAAGAAGTTAATTGCCTCGGACGTCGGGGGTTCGGTCCTGGACACGGATTAATTTATAATTTTTTTTTCCATTTACTGTATTTTATTTTTTAAAATTTACTTTTCGATATTTCACCGTGTTTAAAGTGTTATATGTAAAAAAATAATTATTTTTCTATTGGAAAGAGGGAATAATGGCTGAAAAACGGATAAATTTCGACCCCGGAGCTACGTACACGACTTACTCCGTAACTCCCATTAATATTAACTTATAATTTTCAAACTCGGCCTGAAATTAGAGTTTTATACACCAAACATTCGTACCAAAAAGAATTTTTATGCACTAATTAGGGGGCACATAATGAGCCAAAATAGATTTCGTTAATTAAGCGGAAGGAAGTTCTTTAAGCTATATATTCGTGAAAGCAACGTGTGAGTCGTGGTGTGGTTGTTTGCGCCGTGGCTAAAGAAGTTAGTTGCCTCGGACGTCAGGGGTTCGGTCCTGGACACGGATTAATTCATAATTTTTTTTTTCCATTTACTGTATTTTATTTTTTAAAATTTACTTTTCGATATTTCACCGTGTTTAAAGTGTTATATGTATAAAAATAATTATTTTTCTATGGGAAAGAGGGAATAATGGCCGAAAAACGGATAAATTTCGACCCCGGAGCTACTCACACGACTTACTCCGTAACTCCCTTTAATATTAACTTATAATTTTCAAACTCGGCCAGAAATTAGAGTTAGTTTTATATACCAAACAATCGTACCAAATAGAATTTTTATACACTAATTAGGGGGCAAATAATGATCCAAAATAGATTTCGTTAATTAACCGAAAGGAAGTTCTTTAAGCTATATATTCGTGAAAGCAATGTGTGAGTCGTGGCGTGGTTGTTTGCGCCATGGCTAAAGAAGTTAGTTGCCTCGGACGTCAGGGGTTCGGTCCTGGACACGGATTAATTTATAATTTTTTTCCCATTTACTGTATTTTATTTTTTAAAATTTACTTTTCGATATTTCACCGTGTTTAAAGTGTTATATGTATAAAAATAATTATTTTTCTATAGGAAAGAGGGAATAATGGCTGAAAAACGGATAAATTTCGACCCCGGAGCTACTCACACGACTTACTCCGTAACTCCCTTTAATATTAACTTATAATTTTCAAACTCGGCCAGAAATTAGAGTTTTATATACCAAACAATCGTACCAAAAAGAATTTTTATACACTAATTAGGGGGCACATAATGAGCCAAAATAGATTTCGTTAATTAAGCGGAAGGAAGTTCTTTAAGCTATATATTCGTGAAAGCAACGTGTGAGTCGTGGTGTGGTTGTTTGCGCCATGGCTAAAGAAGTTAATTGCCTCGGACGTCGGGGGTTCGGTCCTGGACACGGATTAATTTATAATTTTTTTTTCCATTTACTGTATTTTATTTTTTAAAATTTACTTTTCGATATTTCACCGTGTTTAAAGTGTTATATGTAAAAAAATAATTATTTTTCTATTGGAAAGAGGGAATAATGGCTGAAAAACGGATAAATTTCGACCCCGGAGCTACGTACACGACTTACTCCGTAACTCCCATTAATATTAACTTATAATTTTCAAACTCGGCCTGAAATTAGAGTTTTATACACCAAACATTCGTACCAAAAAGAATTTTTATGCACTAATTAGGGGGCACATAATGAGCCAAAATAGATTTCGTTAATTAAGCGGAAGGAAGTTCTTTAAGCTATATATTCGTGAAAGCAACGTGTGAGTCGTGGTGTGGTTGTTTGCGCCGTGGCTAAAGAAGTTAGTTGCCTCGGACGTCAGGGGTTCGGTCCTGGACACGGATTAATTCATAATTTTTTTTCTTCCATTTACTGTATTTTATTTTTTAAAATTTACTTTTCGATATTTCACCGTGTTTAAAGTGTTATATGTATAAAAATAATTATTTTTCTATAGGAAAGAGGGAATAATGGCTGAAAAACGGATAAATTTCGACCCCGGAGCTACTCACACGACTTACTCCGTAACTCCCTTTAATATTAACTTATAATTTTCAAACTCGGCCTGAAATTAGAGTTTTATATACCAAACAATCGTAATAAAAAGAATTTTTATACACTAATTAGGGGGCACATAATGAGCCAAAATAGATTTCGTTAATTAACCGGAAGGAAGTTCTTTAAGCTATATATATTCATGAAAGCAACGTGTGAGTCGTGGTGTGGTTGTTTGTGCCATGGCTAAAGAAGATAATTGCCTCGGACGTCGGGGGTTCGGTCCTGGACACGGATTAATTTATAATTTTTTTTTCCATTTACTGTATTTTATTTTTTAAAATTTACTTTTCGATATTTCACCGTGTTTAAAGTGTTATATGTATAAAAATAATTACTTTTCTATTGGAAAGAGGGAATAATGGCTGAAAAACGGATAAATTTCGACCCCGGAGCTACGTACACGACTTACTCCGTAACTCCCATTAATATTAACTTATAATTTTCAAACTCGGCCTGAAATTAGAGTTTTATACACCAAACAATCGTACCAAAAAGAATTTTTATGCACTAATTAGGGGGCACATAATGAGCCAAAATAGATTTCGTTAATTAAGCGGAAGGAAGTTCTTTAAGCTATATATACATGAAAGCAACGTGTGAGTCGTTGTGTGGTTGTTTGCGCCATGGCTGAAGAAGTTAGTTGCCTCGGACGTCTGGAGTTCGGTCCGGGACACGGATTAATTTATAATTTTTTTTTCCATTTACTGTATTTTATTTTTTAAAATTTACTTTTCGATATTTCACCGTGTTTAAAGTGTTATATGTATAAAAATAATTATTTTTCTATGGGAAAGAGGGAATAATGGCTGAAAAACGGATAAATTTCGTTCCCGGAGCTACTGACACGACTTACTCCGTAACTCCCTTAAATATTAACTTGTAATTTTCAAACTCGGCCAGAAATTAGAGTTTTATATACCAAACAATCGTACTTAAAAGAATTTTTAAACGCTAATTAGGGGGCACATAATGAGTCAAAATAGTTTTCGTTAATTAACCGGAAGGAAGTTCTTTAAGCTATATATTCGTGGTAGAATCGTGTGAGTCGTGTTGTGGTAGTTAGCGCCATGGGTAAAGAAGTTGTAGATTCGGTGGTCATGGGTTCGGTCCTGTTCGCGGATTAATTTTAAATTTTTTTTTTCCATTTACTGTATTTTATTTTTTTAAATTTACTTTTCGATATTTCACCGTGATTAAAGTGTTTTATGTATAAAAATAATTATTTTTCTTCGGGAAAGAGGGAATAATGGCTGAAAAACGAATAAATTTCGACCCCGGAGCTACGCACACGACTTACTCCGTAACTCCCTTTAATATTAGCTTACAATTTTCAAACTCGGAGAGAAATTAGAGTTTTATATACCAAACATTCGTACCGAAAAGAATTTTCATACATTAATTAGGGGGCTCATAATGAGCTAAAATAGATTTCGTTAATTAACCGGAAGGAAGTTCTTTAAGCTATATATTCGTGAAAGCAACATGTGAGTCGTGGTGTGGTTGTTTGCGCCATGGCTAAAGAAGTTAGTTGCCTCGGACGTCAGGGGTTCGGTCCTGGACACGGATTAATTTATAATTTTTTTTTCCATTTACTGTATTTTATTTTTTAAAATTTACTTTTCGATATTTCACCGTGTTTAAAGTGTTATATGTATAAAAATAATTACTTTTCTATTGGAAAGAGGGAATAATGGCTGAAAAACGGATAAATTTCGACCCCGGAGCTACGTACACGACTTACTCCGTAACTCCCATTAATATTAACTTATAATTTTCAAACTCGGCCTGAAATTAGAGTTTTATACACCAAACAATCGTACCAAAAAGAATTTTTATGCACTAATTAGGGGGCACATAATGAGCCAAAATAGATTTCGTTAATTAAGCGGAAGGAAGTTCTTTAAGCTATATATTCGTGAAAGTAACGTGTGAGTCGTGGTGTGGTTGTTTGCGCCATGGCTAAAGAAGTTAGTTGCCTCGGACGTCAGGGGTTCGGTCCTGGCCACGGATTAATTTATAATTTTTTTTCTTCCATTTACTGTATTTTATTTTTTAAAATTTACTTTTCGATATTTCACCGTGTTTAAAGTGTTATATGTATAAAAATAATTATTTTCTATAGGAAAGAGGGAAAAATGGCTGAAAAACGGATAAATTTCGACCCCGGAGCTACTCACACGACTTACTCTGTAACTCCCTTTAATATTAACTTATAATTTTCAAACTCGGCCAGAAATTAGAGTTTTATATACCAAACAATCGTACCAAAAAGAATTTTTATACACTAATTAGGGGGCACATAATGAGCCAAAATAGATTTCGTTAATTAACCGGAAGGAAGTTCTTTAAGCTATATATTCGTGAAAGCAACGTGTGAGTCGTGGTGTGGTTGTTTGCGCCATGGCTAAAGAAGTTAATTGCCTCGGACGTCTGGGGTTCGGTCCTGGACACGGATTAATTTATAATTTTTATTTCCATTTACTGTATTTTATTTTTTAAAATTTACTTTTCGATATTTCACCGTGTTTAAAGTGTTATATGTATAAAAATAATTATTTTTCTATAGGAAAGAGGGAATAATGGCTGAAAAACGGATAAATTTCGACCCCGGAGCTACTCACACGACTTACTCCGTAACTCCCTTTAATATTAACTTTTAATTTTCAAACTCGGCCAGAAATTAGAGTTTTATACACCAAATATTCGTACCAAAAAGAATTTTTATGCACTAATTAGGGGGCACATAATGAGCCAAAATAGATTTCGTTAATTAAGCGGAAGGAAGTTCTTTAAGCTATATATTCGTGAAAGCAACGTGTGAGTCGTGGTGTGGTTGTTTGCGCCGTGGCTAAAGAAGTTAGTTGCCTCGGACGTCAGGGGTTCGGTCCTGGACACGGATTAATTCATAATTTTTTTTTTCCATTTACTGTATTTTATTTTTTAAAATTTACTTTTCGATATTTCACCGTGTTTAAAGTGTTATATGTATAAAAATAATTATTTTTCTATAGGAAAGAGGGAATAATGGCTGAAAAACGGATAAATTTCGACCCCGGAGCTACTCACACGACTTACTCCGTAACTCCCTTTAATATTAACTTATAATTTTCAAACTCGGCCAGAAATTAGAGTTTTATATACCAAACAATCGTACCAAAAAGAATTTTTATACACTAATTAGGGGGCACATAATGAGCCAAAATAGATTTCGTTAATTATCCGAAAGGAAGTTCTTTAAGCTATATATACATGAAAGCAACGTGTGAGTCGTGGTGTGGTTGTTTGCGCCATGGCGGAAGAAGTTAGTTGCCTCGGACGTCTGGAGTTCGGTCCGGGACACGGATTAATTTATAATTTTTTTTCCATTTACTGTATTTTATTTTTTAAAATTTACTTTTCGATATTTCACCGTGTTTAAAGTGTTATATGTATAAAAATAATTATTTTTCTATAGGAAAGAGGGAATAATGGCTGAAAAACGGATAAATTTCGACCCCGGAGCTACTCACACGACTTACTCCGTAACTCCCTTTAATATTAACTTATAATTTTCAAACTCGGCCAGAAATTAGAGTTTTATATACCAAACAATCGTACCAAAAAGAATTTTTATACACTAATTAGGGGGCATATAATGAGCCAAAATAAATTTCGTTAATTAACCGGAAGGAAGTTCTTTAAGCTATATATTCGTGAAAGCAACGTGTGAGTCGTGGTGTGGTTGTTTGCGCCATGGCTAAGGAAGTTAATTGCCTCGGACGTCGGGGGTTCGGTCCTGGACACGGATTAATTTATAATTTTTTTTTCCATTTACTGTATTTTATTTTTTAAAATTTACTTTTCGATATCTCACCGTGTTTAAAGTGTTATATGTAAAAAAATAATTATTTTTCTATTGGAAAGAGGGAATAATGGCTGAAAAACGGATAAATTTCGACCCCGGAGCTACGTACACGACTTACTCCGTAACTCCCATTAATATTAACTTATAATTTTCAAACTCGGCCTGAAATTAGAGTTTTATACACCAAACAATCGTACCAAAAAGAATTTTTATGCACTAATTAGGGGGCACATAATGAGCCAAAATAGATTTCGTTAATTAAGCGGAAGGAAGTTCTTTAAGCTATATATTCGTGAAAGCAACGTGTGAGTCGTGGTGTGGTTGTTTGCGCCATGGCTAAAGAAGATAGTTGCCTCGGACGTCAGGGGTTCGGTTCTGGACACGGATTAATTTATAATTTTTTTTTTCCATTTACTGTATTTTATTTTTTAAAATTTACTTTTCGATATTTCACCGTGTTTAAAGTGTTATATGTATAAAAATAATTATTTTCTATAGGAAAGAGGGAATAATGGCTGAAAAACGGATAAATTTCGACCCCGGAGCTACTCACACGACTTACTCCGTAACTCCCTTTAATATTAACTTATAATTTTCAAACTCGGCCAGAAATTAGAGTTTTATATACCAAACAATCGTAATAAAAAGAATTTTTATACACTAATTAGGGGGTACATAATGAGCCAAAATAGATTTCGTTAATTAACCGGAAGGAAGTTCTTTAAGCTATATATTCGTGAAAGCAACGTGTGAGTCGTGGTGTGGTTGTTTGCGCCGTGGCTAAAGAAGTTAGTTGCCTCGGACGTCAGGGGTTCGGTCCTGGACACGGATTAATTCATAATTTTTTTTTTCCATTTACTGTATTTTATTTTTTAAAATTTACTTTTCGATATTTCACCGTGTTTAAAGTGTTATATGTATAAAAATAATTATTTTTCTATAGGAAAGAGGGAATAATGGCTGAAAAACGGATAAATTTCGACCCCGGAGCTACTCACACGACTTACTCCGTAACTCCCTTTAATATTAACTTATAATTTTCAAACTCGGCCAGAAATTAGAGTTTTATATACCAAACAATCGTACCAAAAAGAATTTTTATACACTAATTAGGGGGCACATAATGAGCCAAAATAGATTTCGTTAATTATCCGAAAGGAAGTTCTTTAAGCTATATATACATGAAAGCAACGTGTGAGTCGTGGTGTGGTTGTTTGCGCCATGGCGGAAGAAGTTAGTTGCCTCGGACGTCTGGAGTTCGGTCCGGGACACGGATTAATTTATAATTTTTTTTCCATTTACTGTATTTTATTTTTTAAAATTTACTTTTCGATATTTCACCGTGTTTAAAGTGTTATATGTATAAAAATAATTATTTTTCTATAGGAAAGAGGGAATAATGGCTGAAAAACGGATAAATTTCGACCCCGGAGCTACTCACACGACTTACTCCGTAACTCCCTTTAATATTAACTTATAATTTTCAAACTCGGCCAGAAATTAGAGTTTTATATACCAAACAATCGTACCAAAAAGAATTTTTATACACTAATTAGGGGGCATATAATGAGCCAAAATAAATTTCGTTAATTAACCGGAAGGAAGTTCTTTAAGCTATATATTCGTGAAAGCAACGTGTGAGTCGTGGTGTGGTTGTTTGCGCCATGGCTAAGGAAGTTAATTGCCTCGGACGTCGGGGGTTCGGTCCTGGACACGGATTAATTTATAATTTTTTTTTCCATTTACTGTATTTTATTTTTTAAAATTTACTTTTCGATATCTCACCGTGTTTAAAGTGTTATATGTAAAAAAATAATTATTTTTCTATTGGAAAGAGGGAATAATGGCTGAAAAACGGATAAATTTCGACCCCGGAGCTACGTACACGACTTACTCCGTAACTCCCATTAATATTAACTTATAATTTTCAAACTCGGCCTGAAATTAGAGTTTTATACACCAAACAATCGTACCAAAAAGAATTTTTATGCACTAATTAGGGGGCACATAATGAGCCAAAATAGATTTCGTTAATTAAGCGGAAGGAAGTTCTTTAAGCTATATATTCGTGAAAGCAACGTGTGAGTCGTGGTGTGGTTGTTTGCGCCATGGCTAAAGAAGATAGTTGCCTCGGACGTCAGGGGTTCGGTTCTGGACACGGATTAATTTATAATTTTTTTTTTCCATTTACTGTATTTTATTTTTTAAAATTTACTTTTCGATATTTCACCGTGTTTAAAGTGTTATATGTATAAAAATAATTATTTTCTATAGGAAAGAGGGAATAATGGCTGAAAAACGGATAAATTTCGACCCCGGAGCTACTCACACGACTTACTCCGTAACTCCCTTTAATATTAACTTATAATTTTCAAACTCGGCCAGAAATTAGAGTTTTATATACCAAACAATCGTAATAAAAAGAATTTTTATACACTAATTAGGGGGTACATAATGAGCCAAAATAGATTTCGTTAATTAACCGGAAGGAAGTTCTTTAAGCTATATATTCATGAAAGCAACGTGTGAGTCGTGGTGTGGTTGTTTGTGCCATGGCTAAAGAAGATAATTGCCTCGGACATCGGGGGTTCGGTCCTGGACACGGATTAATTTATAATTTTTTTTTCCATTTACTGTATTTTATTTTTTAAAATTTACTTTTCGATATTTCACCGTGTTTAAAGTGTTATATGTATAAAAATAATTACTTTTCTATTGGAAAGAGGGAATAATGGCTGAAAAACGGATAAATTTCGACCCCGGAGCTACGTACACGACTTACTCCGTAACTCCCATTAATATTAACTTATAATTTTCAAACTCGGCCTGAAATTAGAGTTTTAGACACCAAACAATCGTACCAAAAAGAATTTTTATGCACTAATTAGGGGGCACATAATGAGCCAAAATAGATTTCGTTAATTAAGCGGAAGGAAGTTCTTTAAGCTATATATACATGAAAGCAACGTGTGAGTCGTGGTGTGGTTGTTTGCGCCATGGCTGAAGAAGTTAGTTGCCTCGGACGTCTGGAGTTCGGTCCGGGACACGGATTAATTTATAATTTTTTTTTCCATTTACTGTATTTTATTTTTTAAAATTTACTTTTCGATATTTCACCGTGTTTAAAGTGTTATATGTATAAAAATAATTATTTTTCTATGGGAAAGAGGGAATAATGGCTGAAAAACGGATAAATTTCGTTCCCGGAGCTACTGACACGACTTACTCCGTAACTCCCTTAAATATTAACTTGTAATTTTCAAACTCGGCCAGAAATTAGAGTTTTATATACCAAACAATCGTACTTAAAAGAATTTTTATACGCTAATTAGGGGGCACATAATGAGTCAAAATAGTTTTCGTTAATTAACCGGAAGGAAGTTCTTTAAGCTATATATTCGTGGTAGAATCGTGTGAGTCGTGTTGTGGTAGTTAGCGCCATGGGTAAAGAAGTTGTAGATTCGGTGGTCATGGGTTCGGTCCTGTTCGCGGATTAATTTTAAATTTTTTTTTTCCATTTACTGTATTTTATTTTTTTAAATTTACTTTTCGATATTTCACCGTGATTAAAGTGTTTTATGTATAAAAATAATTATTTTTCTTCGGGAAAGAGGGAATAATGGCTGAAAAACGAATAAATTTCGACCCCGGAGCTACGCACACGACTTACTCCGTAACTCCCTTTAATATTAGCTTACAATTTTCAAACTCGGAGAGAAATTAGAGTTTTATATACCAAACATTCGTACCGAAAAGAATTTTCATACATTAATTAGGGGGCTCATAATGAGCCAAAATAGATTTCGTTAATTAACCGGAAGGAAGTTCTTTAAGCTATATATTCGTGAAAGCAACATGTGAGTCGTGGTGTGGTTGTTTGCGCCATGGCTAAAGAAGTTAGTTGCCTCGGACGTCAGGGGTTCGGTCCTGGACACGGATTAATTTATAATTTTTTTTCCCATTTACTGTATTTTATTTTTTAAAATTTACTTTTCGATATTTCAACGTGTTTAAAGTGTTATATGTATAAAAATAATTATTTTTCTATGGGAAAGAGGGAATAATGGCTGAAAAACGGATAAATTTTGACCCCGGAGCTACGCACACGACTTACTCCGTAACTCCCTTTAATATTAACTTATAATTTTCAAACTCGGCCAGAAATTAGAGTTTTATATACCAAACAATCGTACCAAAAACAATTTTTATACACTAATTAGGGGGCACATAATGAGCCAAAATAGATTTCGTTAATTAACCGAAAGGAAGTTCTTTAAGCTATATATTCGTGAAAGCAACGTGTGAGTCGTGGTGTGGTTGTTTGCGCCATGGCTAAAGAAGTTAATTGCCTCGGACGTCGGGGGTTCGGTCCTGGACACGGATTAATTTATAATTTTTTTTTCCATTTACTGTATTTTATTTTTTAAAATTTACTTTTCGATATTTCACCGTGTTTAAAGTGTTATATGTAAAAAAATAATTATTTTTCTATTGGAAAGAGGGAATAATGGCTGAAAAACGGATAAATTTCGACCCCGGAGCTACGTACACGACTTACTCCGTAACTCCCATTAATATTAACTTATAATTTTCAAACTCGGCCTGAAATTAGAGTTTTATACACCAAACATTCGTACCAA